>NC_134095.1:120835107-121435107 GCF_000715075.1 Nicotiana tabacum
TGAGCAATTATAATTCTGGATCAAAAACAAGCATGTGAAAATGAGGTGATATGTATAAGAACAAATCGCAACACTTTATATCAATGGTAAATAAAAGTAGAATTTGCACTAATTAAAATAAATAAAAATTGTTCAAAAATACTTCTTCCCTTCATAAATTATTTTTGTGAGTTTCATATGGCATTCATCCTTTGGTATATGTATATGTTGTATTTGTGAAGAATAGTATTAATCATGTTCTTATTTTACTTTGAATTTGAATAGTCTTGGGATGAACATAATTAATACTCAGGAAATTATAGTCAACGGGCAATACTTAATAAATTGTGAATTCTTTTAAGAATTTAAAGGCATCCCCTAAAATATGAATTTTACAGGAATTTCATATAAAAAATGTGTAGATATAATAAACAATTTTGTGGAAAATCCATAATATTATTACAAAAATTTTACGCAATTAGGGATGCGTTCGCGTACCCTGATTATTTTTTAAAAAGCAAATTCGGATTATGCGTACGCGCAATTTCGAGCGAATATTTAAGAAAAGGATTTTTCCAAGGATGTTAAAATAATTTCATATAACCTGAGGTGTGCAGTTCATTATTTAAATAAAAAGGGTGATGATGTTCCTGATTTTATTTTAAATTTCGAACATATATTTTTTATAAAAACTATAACATGGACAATTTTATTGTGTACACGTACGCGTGACATGATCCCCGATAATGATAAAAAGTATATAATACGAATATACGTACGCGTAATTCGTCCATATAATTGTAAACAATAAGTAAAAAAGCGGTAGTAAAATCATGCAATAAAAACGTATTTAGTAAAATCAAGATAATTAAGCCAATAATAAAAACAGTTAAGCGACCGTGCTAGAACCACGGAATTCGGAAATGCCTAACACCTTCTTCCGGATTAACAGAATTCCTTACTCAGGATTTCTGGTTCGCAGAATAATAAACAGAGTCATATTCTCCTCGATTCAGGGATTAAAATTGGTGACTTGGGACGCCTTAAAATTCCCAGGTGGCGACTCTGAAATAATTAAATAAATCCCGTTTCGACTGTCCTTCAATTGGAGAAAACTCCCCCACGCGCCCCGCGGGCGCGGTAAAAAGGAGGTGCGACAGTTATATGATCACTTTCTTATGAAGTGTTAGTGAAATGCCTCAATCTTTTTGTTCTTCCATATTCATATGTCAAGATATGTTAATTCTTATATCTTTTTAGAATTTGAAGTGGTATTTCGATAATTTTAAATTAAATGGAATATATCATTACATATTTATTTTTATGTTTAATTATTAAATTCAGTTAATTTTGAAAGTGTACATCAACAAAAATTATGTCAGGCGACTAAAAAAATAACTATCATATGTTACTATGAAAATTCTCCTATAAGAATATGTTAATAGATCATATGTTTATCAATTTTTTAAATTTTTACTAAACATATATTTACTTATAAATAATTTAACAAAGTAAGATTGAAATAATATTAATATAACAAAAAATTCGAAAAATCCGATAAAATCGAATCAATTCAAACCAATATAGTTAGTTTAGTTTGGTTTTGATAAAAATCGAACTAATTCGGTCCATGTATACCCCTAATTATAAGTAAGTCTGTGTATACAAGATACATATCTTATATTCATTAGTTTGGTGTAAACGTTGAATCATGAACGTGAATAAACATTTACTTTACAAATATTGCAACATTTTTAAAATCATTACATTAAATTTTTTTCCTTAAATTTTGTGCCGTCAAATGATAAGTTCACTTAAAAATAAAATGCAAGTAGCAATTTCTTGGTTCCATAAGAGATGTCAGAGAAAAGCTAGCTAATTATTCCAGTGGGCGGTGAAGCACATGGGATTCCTCCTGTTTTTGTGGCCATTCCTGTTAGTCTGTCTTATGTACTAGCAACGGGGTGGTTGGAATATAAAGTACTAGTACTTTTGTACGTATACTCATTTCCGTATTCTTAACCTAGTTGTTCGGTTTCGGACAATTTCTATCTATGTACGTGTCTGCCATTCATCCATTCTTGGATTATTCTCCCAATTCAGAGCTTCGTATCTAGACACTAGACACCACTCCCGGTTAAATTTCCATATATAAGGTTGTGTACACACTCGTCAACTCAAGTGTATGTCTTTCACGTAGTTTAATTAGTGCAAATAAATCAATCCCTATGAGGTAATTCCCCCACACAAAGTTATGCAAGATATTTACCTCAAAAGCCCTCACATACCATATTTGATATAGCACGTGTCTACATGAGCGGAGCTAGCCCTTCGGATACGGGTTCAGCTAACTCAGTAATTTTTGTCCAAATTCTGTATGTATCTTAAAATATTATTAAATTATGTACATATTATTAATTTAGAACTCAATAACTCAAAAGAATTAGAATAACTCATAAATTTTAAATCCTGTCTCCATCGTTGCGTGTCTAGATAAACATGTTTTAACGGATTCAATATCAAGAGGATTTGACGGGAAACAAATATCTAAGACGGTTTGACATAGCTAACTATTTTCCGTTGGTCGTCTCATATCAAGGATTTTGTATGCATGTCCATACAACAAAATATTCTCAAACTCAAAGTACCAAAGTAGCACCCTAATAAAACGTTGAATGAGGGTGTACAAAGTAAATCTCTTTCTCTTCTTGTCTATATGCGACTATGTGTATATAACTATAAATAGCATATGTCAACGTACGAAAGCTTTTCAAACCAAGGTCTATTCCCCTTTCAAAATCTACATATATAGGCTTCAAACGATATTTTGCGACTCCACTAATAAAATTAGAAGTGTGCTTTTTATATTTGGATACATTGAAAAAGACAATAAATTACTTAAAATCTTTCACAAGCGAAATTTGTATCGGTTGACAAAAAAATTATTTTCTTGAGAGCAGCTTCTCAGATGATCAAATCTCTTCTTCATATTTGCCGAAAAATCCGCACATTTATTCGTCTGCCTCCAAATATGAATAATTTGTGCTGTCGTTAATATGAAATATCCGTAATAACTGCTTCCAGAATAGTTGGTCATTTTCAAAAGGAATCACGTTTGATGTCCGGTAACATGAAAATATAAACAGAAAAAAGTGTCAAAGTCCCTTTATATAAGCACCTTTAGCCTCAAGCAATCAGCCAAGTGTCTTCATCTCTTTCCTTATTCAAATAGTTTCAGAAAATCTTTATTAAATTATTCACCGAAATTAGATATGATCTGGTGATCTTATGTTATTTTCTACTATTATTTTTTACAATTAGTTTCGTCCATACGTATAGGTCTTTCAGACCAGTGATCAGCTAAAGATAGGCATGTGCTGAGCAGCATATGAATAACACGTATTCAAGCTCTATACATGAATTGATTATGAAATTTCTTTATTTAGTTATTTAATGTTACTAATAGTTGCGTTTATGAGTATTATGGCTATGTTCGCAAAAGTTTCCAACCTCAAGACTGGTCCCGTTCCCAAAGCCCAGAGGATATTTACCGGTCAAGTGATCCACAATTAATCACGTCAAAATCCGGGAAGTTCACGGTTAGCCACTAATAACACATGTATTTACTTTTAAGTCACTGTATAAAATGTCTTTAGTCTTTAGCCACTGCTTTAATAAACTTTAACTGCCCGGACAAAAATACCCTTCTGCTCATGTCCTTAACTTTTGAACTTAACTTCAGGACTTCAGGACTACATGTCCTTAACTTTTGAACTTAACTACATGACTTAAGGACTATATGATTTAACTTTTGAACTTGTTACTGTAAGTTCAGGACCAAGTGTCCTTAACTTTTGAGTGTGTTAGTCTAAGTTCAGGACCTATTGTCCTTAACTTTTGGGCTTCTTAGCCTCTATTGCTATCACGAACGCAAGTCCCATCTCGCGAACACGGAGCTTCAGTTGTCCAGGCCATCGCGAACGCGACACACCAACGCAAACGCGAAGAACAAACTACCAGGGCCCCCAGTTGCTCCAAATTACTCTACGCGGACGCGGGACCTACATCGCATTCGCGATGCACACTTTGCCTCACCCTTCGCGAACGCAGGACCAACATCATGAACGCGAAGGGCAATTCTCCTGCCTCACTTCACATCCCTTCGCGAACGCGAGAGCCCTCTCGCGAACGCGTAGGCCAAATCTCTGCAACACAGAATTGAAGAAATCTGCAACTTTCAAAATAAAAATTTGATCCGTTTAACCACCCGAAACTCACTCGAGGCCCTCGGGACCTGAACCAAACATGCCAACATATCCCATAACATCATTCAAACTTGTTCCAACCTTCGGATCGCCCAAAACAACATCAAAACATCAAATCATTATCAGATTCAAGCCTAAGAAATTCCAAAACTTCCAAATTTCGCTTTCGATCAAAAGGTCTATCAAAGTTCGTCTGAATGACCTGAAATTTTGTACAAACATCCCAAATGACACAACAGACCTGCTCCAATTTTCAAAATTCCATTCTGAGCCCTATATCAAAATTTCCACTACAAACTAGAAAACGTCAAAATTCCAATTTCGCCAATTCAAGCCTAAATCTATCCCGGACCTCCAAAATCCATTCCGATCACGCTCCTAAGTCCCAAATTACCTCCCGAAGCTATTCGAATCATAAAAACCAATTTTCAAGATTGTTTACTCACAAGTTAACTTCTGATTGACTTTTTTCCAACCAAAAGGGCCAACTGAAGAGACTAAGCGCCTCATTTCTTTACAAAACCACTCCGAACTCAAACTAACCTACACAATGCGATACAGCTGAACAACATATAAAGAAGCAGAAATGAGGAAAACGGAGCGATAACTCATGAATTAACTGGCCGGGTCATTACATAACCTTTGGAACGTTATTTCTTCTTTGAGAAAATTGATATGTCCTTCTTTACTTTTTATAGTAGACAAAAAATTTTCCATTGGAGGTCTATCGAAAGGAAGAAAGGTTCTACCTCCTATGCATTCCATTAAAAATCCTTGTTTTGTTACATAAAAGGTATGAGCTCCTCGATAAATTAAGGGAGTACCTTATATAACTGGATTAGTAAGGTCTTTTACTAATAGGAAAGAACTTGAGGCTTATAATAGAGAATTTTCTAGGGAGGTTATAACTTCAACATTGGAGAGTTTGAAGCTAATTCCTAGTTTCCCGCCATTAGCATCTTTAAGACCTTCTTTGATTTTTTCAAAGAATTTGATTGGAATGAGCCCTTCTTGTATGCAGTTGAGATCTGCACTTGTATCAAATAAGGCAATGATATCTAAGGTAAATGACTTGTTGATAATTAGGATGACTCTTATATGCCATTTTCTTATGGAAATTCTGGAGAGGTGATTGCAAAAAACTTCTTGTTCAACTGGTTTAATTTTAGTTGGTTTGGGCTCTTCAGGTTTGGTAGAGAGCTGTTGGGGAACAAGATGGTCTAATTCTTGTCTAGCCTTAATTTCTTGAATTTCTTCCTTAAGGAATGCTATCTCAGTTTGGAGATCTTGGATAGTTACTACCTTAGGTTTTTGGGAAGGGAATCTACGGAGGATATCAGTAATATTGTAAGTATTGGCAACTTGAGGATGATTGGTAAAGATACTAGAGGAAGATGTAGAAGGCTTATCTATTGTTCGTTTGAATTGCTCGAGATATACTTCTTTTGCTCAGAATCTTGGAGATTGCTTATTATTTCAAGAAGAAGATTTTGTTCTTTGGAGAGAAAATTAATCGCAGGTTCTTCTTGACTAGATTGGGATGAAGATGATTTTGTGTCATCATCTTCGAATTGGTTAAATTGTTGTTCAAGTTCATCATCAACAACATCAGAAGTGTCGCTATCTTCTAATAAAAGTTGTTCGATCTGTTTAAGAACAGACTCATCTAAATCAAGATTTCTAACTTTGTTAGACAACTTGTAGTATTTGGCTATATGACCCAGTTTGTTGTACTTGAAACATTTGCTAGAATTGGGAGTTTTGAAGTTTGTTGGTTTATGTTTACTGGGAAAGGTTTTGGATTTAGAAGAAAACAGTTTGGTCTTCCTAAGCTTGGGTGCAGAAGATCTATATTTCGGAATCTCCATATCCTTGGTTGTTCGTCTCTTGTGAGGCATTTTGCTACAAGGTGGTAAACCAATGTAATGACTCGATCGGTCATTTTGAGCTTTGCACTTTGCTCGCCAGTTCTCGAGCATGGCTACCCCAGTGTGATGTATTATGACTTATGTAAATCGTCGGTTTTGGTTTTCAAGGTAATCGAAATAAATTGGAAGAACAGTTCTCACTTTGAAGCTTAAAATTTGAAAGGTTTGACCAAGATTTGAATTGTTAGTAGATGACCTCGGATTGGAATTTTTATGATTTGGTTAGCTCCGTTAGGTGATTTAGAACTTAGGAGCATGATCGGAATGTATTTTGGAAGTCCGGAGTAGATTTAGGCTTGAATTGGCGAAATTGGAATTTTGACGTTTTCTGGTTGATAGTAAGATTTTGATATAGGGGTCGGAATGGAATTTCAGAAGTTGCAGTAGGTTCGTTGTGTCTTTTGAGGTGTGTGTGCAAAATTTCAGGTCATTCAAACGTAGTTTGATATACTTTTTGATCAAAAGCGAAATTCAGAAGATTTTGGAATCTTAGGCTTGATTTCGATGTTAATTGGTCGATTAGATGTTGTTTGAAGTGTTTTGAAGATTAGTACAAGTTTGGGTAGTGGTATATGAGGTGTTTGTACTTTTGGTCGAGGTCCCGGGGGCCTCGGGGCGATTTCGGATGGTTGACGGAAGAATTGAGTTTGGTTTTGGCAGCTGAAAATGTTCCATTGCTGTCATAACCGCACCTGCGGCTAGGGGACCGCAGGTGCGGTCTCGCAGAAGCGAGTTGGGAGCTGCAGATGTGGCCAAAGGCAAAGTAAGTGAAAACCGCAGATGCGAGATATGAACCGCACCTGCGGGCCCGCAGAAGTGGATGTCTAGTCGCAGGTGCGGAAGGGGCCTTAAGTGATGACCATAGAAGCGGTGCTCAGATCGCAGGAGCGGTTGCGCAGGAGCGAGGAATTGGCCGCAGGTGCGAGAAGCCTGGGCCAGGAGGTATAAAAGAATTCCTTCGCAATTTTTGAGTTGTTCTTCACCATTTCAAGTCGATTTTGGAGCTTTTTGGGAGATTATGAAGAGGGATTCAAGGGATAACATTTGGAGGTAAGAGTTTTGAACCTAATAATCGATCCTATGGCATTATTTCACTGATTTGGCTTAAAATTAATGGAAATTAAGAGTTAAAAAGTTGGCATTAGGTCTTGGTATTGGAGACCTTGACTTCGGGATTTGAGGGGCCATTTGTGGTTGAATTTTTGGACTTTCGATATGTATGAACTCGCGGGGAGATAAGGAATCTATTGATGTAAATTTTATCGAATTTTGAGACGTGGTCCCGGGGGTCGGGTTTTGGTTTATTTCGGGATTTATGCTGTAAATTGATTATTTTTGCATGGGCTTCGTTCCCTTAGCATATTTTGATGTCGTGATTCTGATTTTGGGTAGATTCGACGCGAGTTGAGGCCGATTCGAGTGGCAAAGGCATCGTAGGCTAGAGTTCGCACCAGATCGAGGTGAGTAATGATTGTAAATGTTGTCCTGAGGGTATGAAACCCCAGATTTCACATGGTTGTACTACTTTGAGGTGTCACACATGCTAGATGGCGAGCGTGGAGCTGTGCACCGTTGGGGATTGTGACTTAGACCATCCCGAATGACTGTTTTGCCGCATATTTGACTAAAAACTATTTGCTATCATCATGTTTTGGGCTGAATGCTATATTTGGGCCTTGTGCCAACTATTTGGATCCTTAGGGGATTTTAATGCTATTTCTTCACTGTTTTGATTTTATATCTGCACTCAGTCATGCTATATTATACTGTTTTCATAAAATAACCATGCTTACTCTATTTTAACACTTTAAATGATATTTTGGACTGAGCATCATATTTTACTATGCCTGAGTGACTTTTAAAGATTTCTGACTAAGCAGGGCCAGGGGCCTGTGTTGTGAGGATTATTATGGGATCGGGCTGCACGCCACACTAGTGTTGTACTGATTATGATTATAAGACCGAGGGCCTGAGTTGTACGCCATGAGGTGGCTTGATACAAAGCCGAGAGCCTATTGATTATGCCACGAGATGACTTGATATTGCGCTTGGGTCGTAAGGGGCCCCTCTTGGAGTCCGTACACCCCCAGTGAGTGGGAGTACCCAGTGTGATATGAGATATAGCCCGAAGGGCTGGTGCTATTCCATGTTATTACCCGAGGGGCTGATTCTATTGACATTGTGCCCGAGGGGCGGTTCTTATGTGTTTATCTTTTCTAGTTGCCTGTAACTTACTTGTTTAACTGTTAAAAAGGTATTTTAAAGAAACTTATACTAAACTATATTTTAAGAGATTTTACTAGTTAATTGCACTTTACTGGTTTTACTCTACTTATTTATAGCATGTTGTGTTTTTACGTGATTTCTTATCGCTCAGTATTCAATTATTGTTATTACTCACTGAGTTGGAGTACTCACATTACTCCCTGCATTTTGTGTGTAGATACAGGAGCCTCGGGTCCCGCTAGAGAGTGCTGATTGCTTCTAGCTCAGGCGGTTCGGAGTTCACTATGTAGCTTCCCGGCGTTCACAGCCCAGTGCTTCTCCCCTATCTCATATTCCCTTGTTTTAGTTCTGTAATAAAACTATGTAGACTCTTCCTACTTTTAATCAGTTATTAGATTCTCATGACTGGTGACACCCTAATGTTGGGCTGTGTCTATTCCGTAAATTGTACTGTCTTACTGTTTGTTTGGGATTTAATCATGTTAAAGACTTAAATTATATTATTTTAATTGCTTAAAAATAAATTGGGTGTTGTGTCGGCTGGCCTTGTCTTCACGAGAGGCGCCATCATGACCGGGTCTGAGTTTAGGGTCGTGACAAGTTGGTATCAGAGTCTAGGTTACATAGGTCTCACGAGTCATGAGCAGGTTTAGTAAAGTCTCGCGGATCGGTACGGAGACGTTTGTACTTATCCTTGGGAGGCTGCAGAACCTTTAGAAAAAACTTCACATTCTTGAATTCTTATCGTGCGTCCTTGATTCAGCATGAAATGTAACTTTTTGAATTCCTTCCACACATTCGCATGCATGCATGAGCACTCAGTATCAGATGTGCATCGATGGCTTGTGATTCCCTGATCGAGGGGTGAGATATGATCTCTGTGTGTTGATGTTAGGCCAGTTTGGAGGACTTGAGACCGGGTTTTACCTATAGCTGGAGCACTGAGGTGTTGATTGTGTGAGCACGTGCTTTTGGATTTGTATTGCCGATAATGTCCCTATTAGTGGGAATGATGACTAGATAACTATGTGATGAGTATGATGTGACTACGATATGTATTCATATGATTTGGAAGCAACGAGAAGGGTCTCCTGGAGGATAGAAGAACTATTAGGTGCTTGATTTCCATCTTGATTTGAGATATAGCCCTGAGTTATGGGTGTGTGAAGAATCTTTTCGTGTTTTCTAGTTGGGGGAGCGAAGTGGATTTCACGTTGTGATATGAGTTCAGACTCAGGAAGATCAAGTGACTGCGTAATGTCTATGACGGTGGAAGGGTATAAAGAGATGTTAGTTGAGGAGAAGCAGGTGGGTTATCTCATGCGGATTGTTCTGAAGTTTGTGTAATCCTTTATGTCGTTTATTGGAAGATCTCTGTTACCAGGGAAATATATGTGTTGCAATTTGAATTCGGGTCGCCTAAGAGAGTGGGTTTAACTGTTATGAGAGTGAATGCAAGATTTACAGAAGATTTAAAGTATTAGATGGTCTGTGTTTCACGAGCTTATGAAGGATTGAGTTTAATCTCACTATGGTATTATGGTAGCAATAAAGTATATACGTTATGATTTATTATTTGTGTTTTGATCTATGGATTCGAGCCAAGTGGGGGAGTCTGTTATTGATTAGTTGATTGCACGATTATGTGCTATGTTGGTTCCAGTTTGACGCATGCTGGTGAATCAGTTATGGCTTATGGAGATTGAGACTGAGGATGACTCGAGTAAAGGAAAATTTTGACAAAGGTTATATTATGCTTCATAGGTGTATGAGAATCACAGTATTTCTTGAGTGGTTATTAGTAAAGGATGTGCGGTGCATAGAGCAGGAAGTTGCTTGGTTGTAGATGAGGTTACATCATACGGTGTCAGAGTGCTAATGAGGCACAAGTTGTTCGGTTCATTTGATCAGTCTAATTGAGGTTTGAGTAGAGTGGATGACTCTCGAGAATGGTTCTAATGAGTTCAACATTTTCATGTAGTATTTGGAAGTTTTCAAGTTGTATATTTGGCTAGAAACTGAGTTTTCATTGGAGGGTGTCAAGACTAGCGGTATTTCTATATCGTCATGGCATTCTATATATCAGTATTAGGAAGGTGAAGGAAACAACTTTGGGATCACAGGAAAACCCTCCAGGGTAGGTATTTTGAATGTGGTACTTTTGGGAATATTTAAGAGAATATTCAGTGGCTTATGAGTCTTAAACGGTGTGATTTTATGCTTGGTCTCGTGTGGTGAGTCTGGGTCGAGGAATTGTGGTGTTATAGCAAGAAGAAGTATCAAGTTGAAGGTGAATCAGAAGGAACTTGGATAGATGGGATAGCTTGGTAGTAGGCCAGATTGGCATGGTAAGGATATGATTAGTTCTTTGGATACGTACGAGGCAATGAGTTTCTTCAAGTATTTCGCGAAATTTCTCTTGAGTTTTAGTGACTTGCATAGCTTTGTTGAGTTAGAAGGATTCAGTCCTGACGGTTTAGTCTTGTGCAAATGGAATTCGGAGAGTTCTTCATGGTTTCTACCACAGTTAGAGATGTGTATTTTCTACGAGTGTGAGGAGCATGGGATGTGTAGTGATTTTCTTCTAGATGAGATCAATGGAAAGTTCTTGGCTAGTTGTATGCATAGCTGCTTGTGGCTCGAAAGGGATATGGAGTTCTCATGTTTATCCTAGGATGGTATGGTATATATGGTATGTTGTGTAGGATTGAGATTTACGTATGTAGGGTTACGGTTCAGTTCTGAAAGGAAGGTCATAAAAATTCTTAGGTAGCATGGACAGTTTCAGATGACTAGATAAATGGGATCACTGATTGGTATGCGTTGATGAGGGTACACATTTTAGAAAGGGGCGACGTGTTTGAGTTGAGGATACCTCATTAGTATTGTGGCACTCTCTTGATGGATCGACTGTTGATATTCGAGTTTACTTGGTGGTTTAGAGAATTTTTTTTACAGTACCTCTCATGGAATGATTGGGTATTAGAGGTATGGTATGTATTCGGATGGCAAAATTGGGATCAGATAGGATGATTCGTGTGCTAAATGGATTTGGAGACTGGGAGTTCTCATAAATAGGTTATGTTGTGGTTGTGGGTCGCGTGTATCGGCCTTGTGTGGTGACTATCGGGGTTTGGAGACCCGAGTGGATCCTTGTGGCTTGGTAGGTTAGATTTTGATGTGATATTGGGTATAGATTGGTTGTCTCCGTGTCGTGTCATTCTGGATTGTTGCGCTAAGGCAGTGGCGTTGGCTATGCCAGGGATGCCATGGATTGAGTGGCGAGGTTCGACATATTATGTTCTCAGTAGGGTGGTTTCATTTTTTGAAGACCCAACGGATGGATGGGAAGGGTTGTCTTTCCTATTTGGCCTTCGTGATGGATGTTAGTGCAGGGACTCATACCATTGATTCAGTTCCGATGATGAGGGGTTTTTCGGATGAGTTTCCTGCTGCCAGGCATGTCGCCAGATGGGGTTGTTGATTTTGGTATTGATTTGGTGCCGGACACTATAGCGTATGGCTCCGCCGGAGTTGAAGGATCACCTTCAGGAACTCCTTGATAAGGGGTTCATTGGTAGACCTATATTGATGTGTGTTCTGCATCGAGACAACTTTGTTGACTTCGAGTTGCTATTGGTGAGGGATGTGTTTATTCGGTTGTTATTGAGATACTAGTGCTCTGAGGAGTTCTATATGTTACCTTTACATGTTGCGAGGCGTTGGAATTTGTTGGTTATAGGCACATGTGATGTGGTTTTATTAGGGTCTCTAGTGGGAGTCGAGCGGGAAGAGTACTAGGTGTTGCTCGGTGGATAGCGTATCGGTTATGTCCTTTCGGGTTTGTGTGGTGTTATGTATTTGCTTCACCGTGGTTATGATGATTTGCTTGGGTTCTAGTCATCAAATTGAGCATGGTTGTCGATTTTAGCAGAGTGACTGGAGGTGTTTCATGTAGACCAGTGTTTGGATAGGGTCGCGCATTGAAGCAAAGTCATGTGGAGGCATGAACTTTCGAGTTAGATTTGTGTGTTCTGTTTCCACGATGTGTGATGGGTTCTCAGCATTGTGTTATGGTGGTACTGGTGAGCTTGCGGTAAAACTCTCTCATTTGAGTCATTTTTCATGATTTGAGTACGTTCGGATTGTTGCTTATTGGTGCACGGGTTGCATGAGTTGTGGCTTTAGATTGTATTGATGTGTCATGTTACTAGAGTAGTTGTGTTGGATTAGATGAGATCGTCGGGATAAAAAATGAATACAAACAGATTCAATTTCAGTATGTTGTAAGGATAATATCGATGTTCGACTCAGAAATTTGCTAGGGTCCTTGCCAAAGGAGGAGTGGCTTCATGAATGGTTGATCTGAGGAATGGTTATTGACTTCCTACGGGTTTCATTTATCATTGGCAGTGTATGAAAGTGTTGAAATGAGACTTTAGTTGATAAGAGGTTTACTATCAGTATTCGGTTGTTGTGTGCAGTTGCTGTGATTAGGAGTTATCGCTACAAGTGTTCGAGTTATGTGGCATATCATGTAATTGACCTGAGGTTGCAGGTATGGGTTATTACAGCTTGTTCGGGCTTATTCAGAGTATAAATGTGAGATTCTGATCTTGTGGATGATTTCAGAAGTGGGAATGTGGTTCTAAGGTTTATGGGCTAGGTTGGATTGTGAAATTTCAGTTACATTGTGCTATCAGACCTGTATGAGATAGGGTGACGTGGGATCACCCTCGGGTATGTGCATGGAAAGGTTATTCAGTGATTGGTTGGCTTTTGGAACAACTCTGGGCATGTTTGAGGACGAACGTATGTTTAAGTGGGGGAGGATGTAACAATCCGACCGATCGTTTTGAGCTTTTGCACTTTGCTTACCAGTTCTAGGGTATAGCTAGCCCCGTGTGATGTATTATGACTTATGTAAATCGTCGATTTTGGTTTTCAGGGTAATCAGAATGAATTTGGAAGAAAAATTCTCAGTTTAAAGCTTAAAATTTGAAAGGTTTGACCAAGATTTGACTTATCAGTAGATGACCTCGGATTGGAATTTTATGATTTGGTTAGCGCCGTTAGGTGATTTGGGACTTAGGAGCGTGATCGGAATGTGTTTTAGAGGTATGAAGTAGATTTATGCTTGAATTGGAGATGACTTGATATTGAGCTTGGGCCGTAAGGGGCCCCTCCCAGAGTTTGTACACCTTCAGTGAGCGCGGATACCCAGTGTGATATGAGATATAGCCCGAGGGGCGGGTGCTGTTCCATGTTATTTCCCGAGGGGCTGATTCTATTGACATTGTGCCCGAGGGGCGGTTTTTATGTGTTCATCTCTTCTAGTTGCGTGTCATTTACTTGTTTAACTATTAAAAAGGTATTTTAAAGAAACATATATTGAACTAAGGTGTTTTAAGAGATTTCACTATTTTATTGCACTTTACTGGTTTTACTCTGCCTCTTTATAGCATGTTGTTGTGTTTTTTACGTGCTTTCTTATAGCTCAGTCTTCAATTATTGTTATTACTCACTGAGTCGGAGTACTCACATTACTCCCTGCACCCTGTGTGTAGATACAAGAGCCTCGGGTCCTGCTAGCTACTGCCAATTGCTTCCAGCTCAGGCAGTTTGAAGTTCACTAGGTAGCTGCCCGGCGTTCGCAGTCCAGTGCTTCTCCCCTATCTCATATTACCTTGTTTTAGTTCTGTAATAAAACTTTGTAGACTCTTCCTACTTTTAATCGGTTATTAGATGCTCATGACTGGTGACACCCCGTTGTTGGGTTGTGTCTATTTCGCAAATTGTACCGTTTCACTGTTTGTTTGGGATTTAATCATGTTAAAGACTTAAATTGTGTTATTTTAATTGCTTAAAAATAAATTGGGTGTTGTGTCGGCTGGCCTTGTCTTTATGAGAGACGCCATCACGATCGGGTCTAGGTTTAGGGTCTTGACAACCAAATTGTTCACCGAAACTACCTAGATCTCGACGAGTCTATGCTCTATCTTTGGCTAATTGTCTCAATATCTTATCATGTCGATAGCTTTTGAGAGCGGCATCTTAAATGAGACTAGTGAGTTGGCCATAGGTGATTTGTTCGTAAGGAATAATATCACCAGAATGCTGATTTTGGAGTTCTTCTTTAACTAAATCCCCAAGAGACTTAGGTAGACCATCTAGAATTTTTCTTTCCAATATAGGAGATTTCCATCAGGTTTTTTGTAGATTCGGGTAAGAAAGGAATATTTATACCATCTGAAATCAGAAAGGATTTTACACTAAAGGTTGTTAAGTATCTCAGAAGATCTTTTCCTAAAGATACCTGGACTACCTATGAATGTTTTGATAATGGTATAAGTCAGGGTGTTGGTTGAATTAGGAATGGTAGGGCCATCCTTAAGAATTGGTTCTCCCGTTGAATCAACTCAGACACTTAAGAGAATTTGATTCTTATCTTGTTCGCTAAGATGAGTATCCCACCATCCTTTACGTTAACCTGTGAAACCTGCTACTAAGACATGGGTAGTAAGTTGGTTAGAACAGTTATGAGAAGTTCGGTATGCAGTGGCTACCATAGTCATTTGTTGTAATTTGGCCAGAATCTATGTTCCATTCATAGATATTATTGGCATTATAGTTGTTTTGCATAACATTGGGTCTCTCTTCTAAGGCTACATCAGGATGGGTAGCTCCAGAATAGTAAAGTCTTTGGGGCTGACGCCAGTTGAAGGATCCTATTCTAACAAGGTTAATTTCTAGGGAAGGATTTTCATGAAATTGTTCTGACTGCGAATTGGTTTCTTGGTCAGAATCGGCTTCTCGGAGAGCATGTACGGAAGACTCCTTAGATGGAGTATCCTGAGTTATCAGGCTTTTCTCAATTTCTAGGATCCTACGCTGAAGGTCAGAGAACTGAGGATAGTCTTTAGTTTGGTGTATCCGAAGTTCCATAGCGAAAGTTCTAGGGATCTCATAAGGTTTAAATAAAGGGATTGAAGAAGTGGAGGTATCTGCTAGCTTAGAGCTAATAGATGCTGCAGTTGGTTTTGTAACTAAATATTCACCAAGGAATTGTAAATATTTGTTCGTATAATTATTTTGTACAAAGATATTTTTAATATCTTTGCCTGTAATAGCTTCATTTTCGTTTTTTAATTTGAAAGGATTAGCTACAACTGAAGTATTTGCATAACTTGTTGAAAATCCTTGTGCTAGAGGAAGTTCTGAGATGACTTCTTCTCAGGAGGAGGTTTTCCAAATTTTTGAAACATTAACTGATTTAGAAAAAGAAAAATCTAATTGGTGATATTCAGCATAAGCCTCAAACCATTCAAAGAAATTGATTTGTTCTTTTATGAAATTTAAAGACTCATAGTAAATACTTTGGAGATTTTTTTATCGCTCCTTGAAATTTCTGGAAAACCAAGTTCTTTCAAAAATATTTTTTTGTGAATAAAAATTTGCTCGATGTTTTTCTTTATCAATTTGGAAATCTTTTTCCAAAATACCTAATTCAGCACCTAAAGCTGAGTAAGTGGGAGATTGAGGTTATTCATAATTAACTTCTATTTGAAGGGATGTTTCTACAGAATATTTGGCTTGAGGAATCCTAGAGTCAAAGTTAACAGTTTCAATTCTAGAAGGAAAATAAGATATTGAATGTCTTCCAGACTGAATCTCAGACTGTGTCGAAGAGGACGAGACAAAGACTCTTTGGCAAAGGGACCTTTGGAAGGAAATGACTACAGATCCGCTAGAATATTGTTGGATTTGAGAGACCGTTGTATTTTCCGATTTCTCAGCCTGAGTAGCATCTTGTAGTAACTAGTTTTGTGGTAGGGAAAATTGGCTCCAAGAAATGGGTTTTGGTATTGACAGGTGAGATCTTTGTAGATCTGTTTTGAAAAGAACGGTTTCTCCTTTATGGAGGGTTTTCATGGCTCCAGTGTTAAAGGCAGAACTCATGGCTTTATACTGTATTCTATAAATAATTGCTACCGGTAAGGATTCAATTTTAGTTTTATAATTGGATGTTTTAACATTAAGAGTTAAAGAATCTAAGATATTTCTATCTCTAAGAGACACCGTACAATTAGAATTAATCAAAGTAAATTGGACCGCTATAAAGGCTGTTTTCTACCATTTCTAGGAGGGAATCATTGAAGTCTAAAAATCTAGAATCTCTAAGACAGAGGAGTAGAGACGTGTCTAGACCTTCCCTGGACAGAGGTCTAGCTACAATCTGTACTAAGCCAAAATGAAGATAATTGTATTTTCGCCTATATTTTCCTATAGACTTTGGGTTTAAAAGTATGATTTACTCATGATTTGATTCAAGAGGAATGGTTTGCTCAATTGTAGAAATATGGTAATTACTAGTTAAGGGCCATCGTGAAGTCATGTAAATTGTGGACAATTGATTTTTAGGGTCCTTCAGTCATCAATTGATTGCTACAAATCAGAAAAGCTAATTTTTTCTTTGAGTTTGGGATTGGAGGATGATGATGAAGAAGTTGGAGACGAGAAGGAATTTTTGAAGGAGTGTAAAAAGGATGAAAGAAAAACATGGCTTAGATCTGCAGGTAATTACAACAAATTTAACGACGATAACTTTAATGCTTCCTGTTCTTGGTTCAAGAGACCATTGGGTTCCATAAGGATAATATTCAAGTTCCTAACTCAATATTATGTAGAAAAGTTAGATCCAAAAATCAAATCTACGGATACATGTCTTCTCTTATATATAATAATTAAATCTAATTATTTCTTAAGAAATTGTTCTTTAGGATGACTCAAAGGTTATAAATGGTTCTGCAAGCAAACTGAGAATTATTATATCCATTTTTCTCAGAAAAACTGCTTACAGTGCAGATCCGGAAGGATCAAAGTGCCAACCTTAGAGATCTTCTTATGAAAAATATAATATTTAAAGAAAAATATAAAAAACATACATACATACATACATACATACATACATACATACATACATACATACATACATACATACATACATACATACATATATATATATATATATATATATATATATATATATATATATATATATATATATATATATATATATATGTGTGTGCTACCATATAAAAGCAAGTTAAAAACAAAATAATAATCCTTACTTCTCCCATGGCTCTGATACCAAGGGGTCCGGAAGCGAAACTCCTAAAAGATTAGGGAAAAATTAAATAAATGCAAGGACAAGAAGGAAATAACAATAAGATAAGCCTTCTACATCTTACTCTAGTATCTTTACCAATCATCCTCTAGTTGCCAATACTTACAATATTACTTAGTAATATGCAGTATATATTATGTACATACCTTAAGTATCTCTTTCATGATAATTATGATAAGTAAACTTTAACATTATAGATCCTTAGTTATACTTTATGCAGAGAAGTGTTTCAGAAAATATTCTTGGAGAAATTTGAATTTCTTTGATGGTAGAGGTCAAAATGGTATAGAGAAGGGAAGATTTTAAATTTTAAATTGAAGTTTTAGTGTTAGAAAAATGGAGGTGAAGCTATCAATGGGAGAAGACTGAGTTTTTCTGGTTGGGGGGAGGGAAGTTGGATATATTAACTGATAACATTCCTAATTCCTTAAACTATGCCAAAAATTTTGGGTCCTGTTAAATCAAATTATTAAGTTTCGCACAAATTAAGGGAGATGGAAATCTTCTTTGGTATATCTGGTAACCAATAGTTGTAAAAAAATGTAATATAAGAATTTGTTGTATTTTTTGTTATATATTCTTCTAAGTGTTGCAGTTCCGAAAACGAGTTTTGTATCTGTTATAAAAATAGCTTTATTGGTTTATTGTGTACTGCAGTTGATATTTGGGCTTTTTATTTTTATTTTTAATTTTTGGTCGGACGGCCCAAAATAATTACATATGGTAGCCCAAATATATGTTATATATACAATGATTCTCTATATTTATGTATATGTATGTATATTTATAATTGATATACAAAACATATTCATTTTTCGGCTATTATTTTTTTGACCGGCCCAAAAATATACTAATTGTTATACCTCCGTTCTTATGTTTAATAAACTCTTATTATCACCAAGATCACAATAGTTTTTCAATTTCAGAAGTTTAAAATTTCTATTTAGAGGTTGAAATTCAAAGTTAATAGTTAATTATTATTAAAATTATTTGAGCATTATTATTTATGCTTAAATTTTTATTATAAACACTTTTAGTAATTTTCTTTAAAAATATTACAATTTCAACATTAGTCCTTAGAAAGCATTGAAGAATATAAGGAGGGTCGTAAAGAATGCTATTGATGATAGCCTTAAATCCCTTTTTTGTTAATTACAAAGTGCCTAAAGCTTCTCTTTGAAAGTTACCAGTCATCTAAAGCTTCTCGTATTGTTAATAAATTATGATATCTCCCTTGGAATTAAATGACCTTCCTCTTTCCTTAGTTATTGTTTCCTTTTTGAATATTTGTGTTTGTGGGATTAAACTGAGTTTGTTATTATTGTGCTTTCTCCTACAAAATTTTCACTTGATTCATACTGCTTTAAACTAGTACTTTCACTCCACTATTTTAAATAAAAAATGAAAGGTCACTTTAAAGAAAATAAAAAGGAAAGATAAGGTAAACCAGTAACTCAATACAATCTCATTAGGTGCAGCCGGTGTCTAAGATTTTGACACGGCTCTAAACTATCATGAGGCCTAGTTTCAGTGTTCGATTCCTTGAAAAATGAAGAAGATAGGCTAAAATTCTATTGGAAGATTGAAACCCGCTTAAATTTGAGTTTGATAATTTGAGCTTCCGAAGTTGTAATTGCTTTTTCTCTAAAAGAACTCTCATAAATTCTTTTCTACTAAGAATTTGTCATTAACCAATTATTTTTTTGGAGTAGATATTGTTGGAATAGCTTGAGAACATCTTAAAGGGTTTGAATATTAATTTTGGAACGATCAATGGAGATTTAAGGTGGTTTGATTTGACAATTTGTAATAGGCGACGAACATTGAAGAAGATTAATTGTGTTCCCCCCAATGTATTCCACATGTATCACATGTGTATCCGTTGTGTATTCCATATGTATCCCGTGTATACCTATTTGTGTATACCTATTTGTGAGATACATGTATTACTGAGAAAATTTATAACTTGATATTAATTACAAATTTTGATCCAAACCAGTTCAAATCACCTTCAATCTTCCTCAATATTTTTAACAAATATACCACTAGGCAGGTTGCCCAGTGGTTAATATATATATAACAAACCAAAAACAATGGTCCAAGATTTACAAACTGTCTAAAACTAAAACTTAAAGATGAAAAGCTACTACTAGCTAGTAAGTTTATGCTAACTATTACAAAGTATAAATGAGACAACCTCCAATGTATGATGTTGTATGTATCCACAAGTCAAGGGCAAAACCTCAATGTAGCACCTCTAACGCTCTCACCAGGTACCAAGTTTTACATTTCATAGGACAAGGCAAGTGTGATTCTCTAGTCTACAACAACTTCTGAAGCTGTCCAAGTATCGACCATAGCAGCACTTCTGAATTCCTCCATGTATGTGCAAATGTAGCAACTAACTAACCTAACCATTCCGTGGAAACCTATTATAAAATAATATATATCCTTTTGAAGAAGCCGGAGCAGTACAGTGTCAAAGCAACTCAACGAGGCTTGGATTGTACCCCAAGAAAGTATGAAGAACAGTATAGTACTCATGCGTGCATTTCCTAGACCATACACTGTTATAGAATTTACAGATTGAGCATGTAACCATGTTAATACCACTGGACAATGGTATACAATATATAGACACTGCCACGAGTAGATCCAATCCAGACAGGAAGATCCTGCATTTGTGATCCATAATTTCTAATAGTGTACAAATTACTTCATCCACAATGTAGATTGTAGTAAAAACTTAGTAAGCCATCCTTCAATTCATTTGTAAACCATAAGACAAACCAATCTTGGCCTAGCAATTTCCTGTAACCATTTGAACTTGAACTTACATGTGTTGAGGTGTAATGCCTGCTTAGCTTACGTATTCCTTGTGTCTTTAGGCCACCACCAGAATGAGCATGTAGCCATGCTAATATCATTCGTATGTCACCTATAAACACATAGAACATCCAGCAACAAATGGAACAAGCAGGTTGTGATCTTTTATAAAGAGACATAAATCCAGAGCTTTTCTTTTTGCAACCCTAACACTAAGGTTAGGAGTTTGGGATTTGTCAAGATTGATTAACCTCCTTCCTGCACTTGGCAGTTCTGAGAGTGGATGATATTGAATTGTTCCTGCAAAAGAAAAAACAAGGTTAGTTAAATATCAGCCACTATGTTGCCCTCCCTTAAGACATGCTGAAACAACACATTAAAATTCCCATTCATCTTCTTAATACTCGTAACTTCAACCTTAATGCACCATGGATGATCCCATTCTCCTTCTATAATCTTATTCATACCCAGAGAATCTGTCTCCAAAATGAGAGGATATAGGTCATGAGCAACATAATAAGATAGACCTTCTTCTATTGCCTTTGCCTCAGCCAAAATGTTAATTGATTCCTCCAGTTGTTGTGCCTTTGCATGCACCAACTCACCTTCCCCATCCTCTCACACAAAAGCCAATAAAACCAGTACCTGGATTGCCTCTTGATTCCCCTTCAGTATTGCACTTGTACCAGCCAGTATAAGGCAATTGCCATGTCACTCTTTTAATTACAATCATTGGCCTATACTCCCCAAAGAACCTTATCATATCTAGGCAAATATGTGGAATATGAGTAAGCTAACTATATATAACCTTTGGAAAGAACTATTGTGTCTTGTTGATCTCATGTGTTACCCTATTTATTGGCACTGACTCTATATTCCTATTTGTAATTCTCATCTTCCACAGCTCCCAAGTAACAACTGCTGGCACTGCTTGGCATAATGGCTTTAGTTTTGGACAAGATGAAGCATTCCACCATGACCTAATAACCCGATGCACCTGTATTAGTGGAACATTTATCCCTGCAGTATTCATAAATGTCTTCCAAATTCTAGTAGCAATTGTACCTATCGAGAACAAATGCTCAAAGGTTTCCTCTTGTGTATGTTCACAACACCAACACCTAGAGACACATATTACCCTTGCCTTCTCCATAAGTCATCAGTAGCCAGTTTTCCCCTCCATAGCCTCCAAAGAAAGAATTAAATCTTGAATGAAAATCCTTTAATCCACATATTCTTGTATTCTAGATTAGGATGTGCTTTATGTCTTAGTAAGTGCCAATCACTACTCATTGTGAACTTACATGATGCAGTAGGTTTCCATAAAGATTTATCTCAGTAACCAGAGCTGATTTCAAACTGCACTTTTTGTATAACATGTTCAGCTATATCTTCAGGAAGGTCTGGTCAATCAGCTCCTCATTCCAGCTATCATCTTGCCTCAATTCTGCTACCTCTTCCAGTTCCTCATTTATATGAAACTCAGGTGGCACCAAGTGGTATAGTGCTCCTAAAACTATCCAGTTTTCATGCTATACATTTGTTGTTCCACTCTTCATCTTCCACAGTATCTCATGCTCTACATCTTCCCTTGCATTCAGTATCTTCAGACCTTCCCTAAACTGTACTACTGTAGGAATCTCTTTCTTGCAATACTTGTTCCACATGAATTTAGACCATAGTAATTTGGCTTAGTAAACAAAGCTCTAGAAACATCATATAGAGATCTGAACCCTAATTGTAACAACCCGATCGGTCGTTTTGAGATTTTGCACTTCTCTCGCCAGTTCTCGGGCATGACTAGCCCCGTGTGATGTATTATGACTTATGTAAATCATCAGTTTTGATTTTCAGGGTAATCGGAATTAATTTGGAAGATCAGTTCTCAGTTTGAAGCTTAAAATTTGAAAGGTTTTGATCAAGTTTTGACTTGTTAGTATATGATCTCGGATTGGAATTTTTATGATTTGGTTAGCTCCGTTAGGTGAATTGGGACTTAGGAGCATGATCGGAATGTATTTTGGAGGTCCGCGGAAGGTTTAGGCTTGAATTGGAGAAATTGGGATTTTGGCATTTTCCGATTGATAGGTGAGATTTTGATAAAGGTGTCGGAATGGAATTCTGGAAGTTAGAGTAGGTCCGTTGTGTCATTTGTGATGTGTCTGCAAAATTTCTGGTCATTCGGACAAGGTTTGATAGACTTTTTGATCGAATTCGGAATTCCGAAGGTTTTGGAATTCTTACGCTTGAATTCGATGTGATCTTGGTGTTTTGATGTTGTTTTGAGTGTCCCGAAGGTTGGAACAAGTTTGAATGATGATATGGGATATGTTGGCATGTTAGGTTGAGGTCCCGAGGGCCTCGGGTGAGTTTTAGGTGGTTAAACGGATCAAATTCTTGTTTTGAAATTTGCTGATTTCTTCAGATTAGTGCTGCAGAGTTTTGCTCTTCACGTTCGCGAAAGGGCCCTCGCGTTCGCGAAGAGATGTTGAGTGAGGCAGGCTAGTTACCCTTCGTGTTCCGATGTTGGTACCACGTTCGTAAATGTTAAGTCGGATTGTGCATCACGAACGCGTGGCATGGTTCGCATTCGCGTAGAAAGGTGAAGCAGACTTGGGCACTAGGCCCTAAAGCATCGCGTTCGCGACTGAAGAAACACATTCGCATAGACTGAGCTGAGTAAGGCATCGCGTTCATGAGGGTCGTGTTCGCGTTCGCGTAAGAGGAAATTGAGTTGTGAATTATTTGTGCTTCGCGAACACGAGGCTTTGACCGCGTTCGCGAAGAAGGAATTTTTGGCCTGGGCAGAATGTTTAAATAGTCATATTCGCGATTTTAGGTCTATCTTTCACCATTTTTGAGCGATTTTGGAGCTTTTTGAGAAGGATTGAGGAGGGAATCAAAGAGAAACACTTGGAGGTAAATTTTTTGAACTCAATACTCGATGCTATGTTGATTCTTACTTGTTTAAACATGAAATTTGTGGAAATTAAATCCTAAAATTGGGAAATCAGGGCTTGAAATTGGAGAGTATAAATTGGAGATTTGAGGGGTCATTTGATGTCCGATTTTGATGTTCTTGGTATGTATGGACTCATGAGAGGATAAGGATTCTATTGTTGTGATTTTATAGGATTCCGAGACGTGGGCCCGGGGGTCAGGTTTGGCCAATTTCAGGATATTTGATATAAATTGGTTATTATCGAGTGGGTTTTGTTCCCTTAGCATATTTTGATGGTATGAATATGTATTTGGCTAGATTTGGAGCATGTGGAGACTGGGTTGAGAGGCAAAGGTATCGCGGGCTAGAGTTTGGACCGGATTGAGGTAAGTAATGATTGTAAATGTTTGTCCTGAGGGTATGAAACCCCGGATTTCACATCGTTGTGCTACTTGAGGTGACACATAGGCTAGATGACAAGCGTGGGGTCGTACACCGTTGAGGATTGTAACTTAATCCGTCCCGTATGATTGTTAAACCGTGTATTTGATTGAAAACTGTTTGATATTATTGTCTTTTGGAAAGTATTATCATGTTTTGGGTTGAATGCCATATTTGGGCCTCGTGCCAACTGTTTTGGATCCTTAGGGAATTTTTACTACTATTTCTCACTGTTTTGACTTCTTATTTGTACTCAGTCATGCTGTATTTTTCTGTTTTCATAACTCAGCCATATTTATTCCGTTTTGATATTTTAAATGATATTTTTGGGCTGAGCATCATGTTTTACTATCGCCCGAGTGGCATGAGAGATTTCTGGCTGAGTGAGGCCGAGGGCCTGTGTTGTGAGGATATTATGGTATCGGGCTGCGCGTCGCAATAGTGTGGTACTGATTTATGATTATGAGGCCGAGGTCCTGTTTGATTATGCCACGAGATGACTTGATATTGCGCTTGGGCCGTAAAGGGCCCCTCCCGGAGTCTGTACATACCGAGTGAGTGTGGGTACCCATTGTGATGATTCTTGTTATTACGAGAGGCCGAGGGCCTGATTAATTATGCCATGAGATGGCTTGTTATTGCGCTTGAGCTGTAAGGAGCCCCTCCCGGAGCCTGAAAACCCCTGTGAGCGCGAGTACCCAGTGTGAGTGATATGATGTAGCCCGAGGGGCTATTGTTGTTTCATATTGTTGTTCGATGGGCTGTTCTTGATCCATGTTTTGCCCGAGGGGCGGTTCTTGATTCATGTTATGCCCGAGGGGCTAATTACGAGTGATTGTGAGGTAGCCCGAGGGGCTGGTTCTGTTGAGATTATACCCGAGAGGCGGTTTATGGTACATGTTTTGCCCGAGTGGCTGTTTATGTTTCTATCATTTATACTCACTATTTTATCACTCGTTTGAAAATATTGAAAGTTGTTTTAAAAGGTTTTTACCGAAACTGAGCATGATTTTTGAAGTAAACGATTTCTGTACTGTGTTGGAAATGTCCTTCTTTTGTTGTAGCATTTTGACGTGGTTTACGTGTTTTCTTACTGCTCAGCTTTCATTTACTTTTATTACTTACTGAGTTGGCATAGTCACATTACTCCCTGCACCTTGTGTGCAGATTCAGGTAGTTCTGAACCCGGTAGTGGGTGTTGATTGCTCAGTGGTAGAGTCATTGGAGTTAGCAAGGTAGTTGCCCGACGTTCGCATCACTGTTTTTCTCCCTCTTGTCTTTCTTAGACTGTATTTAGTACTTTTTTTGACTCTTGTTGTATTCAGACCTTAGTAGATGCTCGTGACTTGTGACACCCCGATGTCGGGCTTGTATATTATTTCCGCACTGTTTATTTAGACTTACATTATGATATATCTAATTAATTAAAGGCTTAAAAATGATTGTTATTGATTAAATGGTTAATTCGGGAGTTGTGTCAGCTGGCCTAGTTTCACGATAGGCACCATCACGACCGGGTCGGTTTTTGGGTCGTGACACTAATCTACCCTCTTCCTTAGGCAGACATAATTTTTGCCAGGATGCCCAATGTCTACTATTGCCTTCCTCCTTTGTACTCCAAAAGAACCTTGCAAACATCTTGTGCAAGTGCTTAATTACATTATTTGGAGGATTAATTACTGTTAACATATGTAATGGCATGCTTTGTAACACACAAGTGATGAGTGTTTCTTTCCCTCCAAATGATAACAATTTCCCTTTCCAAGAATGTAGTTTATCTTTCACCTTCTTTATGAGATCATTATAGTAATCTTTCCTTCTTCTAGTGTAGAAGATTGGGCACCTTAAGCAGGTAAAAGGAAACTCCCCTTTAGCAAAACATGTGGCATCTCCTACAGCCTGAAACAATGCATTGGAAACATTAGCATGCATATAGAACGAGCTCTTGGTTTTGTTGATCAACTATCTATTGATCCTCTCATAACTCCCCAATATATCATCACCTTCTTCAGAGATTCTGGTTGAGCTGAGGCAAAGATGATAGTGTCATCAGCATATGCCAAATTATTCAAAGGTTCAGACCACTTAGGAGTTAGGCATGCCAAATCCTATAAAGGCTTTGTCCTCAAATAGCTTGTTCAAGGGTCTAGATAACACTTTTGCTGATAATATGAACAATGCAGGAGATAGTAGATCACCTTGCTTCACCTCTCTTCTAGACTTGAAGAATTCTGAAGCTTGACCATTCACCAACACTGAATACTAGTTATTTGATATCAAGTTCCATACCATGTTGCTGAAATATTCTGCAAACCCCATCTTCCTTAAAACATGTAGCTAATTGAATAATGATTCAACATGCCCATGCAAAATTGAAGAAGTATTTGAGTATTGAAAGTGAAAAGCTGGGATGAATTAGTTTGCTGAGAGGATAGAAATATTAGCTTCTTTCACAATCATGTGAATGGAAAAAGGAAGAAGTTGCAACTAAAGAGAATTACAAATGGAGATGGGAATTGGATTGATGATCAAGGTCAATTGGCTGCTGCTGTTGTGGGCTTCTATCAGAAACAGTTTAGCAAAGAAGGTGATCCTACAAATATTGCTTTGCTTGACAATATGCCTTCCATGGTGACTGTATAGCAGAATATGGAGATATATAGGTATCCAACACTAGAAGAGGTCAAGGGTGCAATGTTTGAATTGAGTGGAGATAGTGGCAGTGGTCCAGATAGATTATTGGAAAATTTTATCAAGACTGCTGGGAGATTATTGGCTTTGATATACACAACATTGTACTACATCTTTATGGAGGTGCTACACTACCTATGTCCATTACACACACTAATTTGGTGTTGTTTCCTAAGAAACCTATGGTGCAAACCTTTTCTGACCTTAGACCAATAAGTTTGAGCAACTTCATCAATAAAGTTGTCACGACCCCAAATTATCCCGGTCATGATGGTGCCTATCACAGTACTAGGCCAACCGATTCAACACTAATAATAATAAGGTCTTTTGTAAATTTATTTCCAAATCAATTATGATCACAAGTCTTTCATTTTAATATAACAAAATATGCAGAAAAACAAATACGCAAATACATCCACACTGCCCGATCCTGGTGTCACTAGTCATGAGCCACTAAGATATTGTCCAATACTGTCTACTCAATACAAGATAAGACTGAAATAGATAGTATTAAGTATAGGAAGGAGAAAGGCAGGGTTGCGTACGCCGTGCAACTACCTTGCTATCTCCGGAAAATACTCAGAAGCTGCTAGATACTCTCACTCGGATGCTCTGGCACCTGGATCTGCACACACGGTGCAGGGAGTAACGCGAGTACGCCAACTCAGTAAGTAACCAAAGTAAATAAAGGCTGAGTGCAGTGACGAGCATTTAAATCATATACATAGTTTAACATAGAATCTCAATGTAAATAATATGGTCAAATCCGTAGTTCAATTTCTGAACATCTCGTAAAAACTCCAGTTTCAATGAAAGTTATTTAAAACACTTGTTCAACATTTTTCTACAGAGGCTTAGTATAAAAGAAGAGTGAAAGCAGTAATTTCATAAACAAGCCCCTCGGGTAAAGTATCACTCATATATATGGCCCATCGAACAAGCCTCTCAGTCACTCGTGACTCAACTCTCATCAATCGGCACTCACAATCAGCACTCCTGCTCAATAGATGTCTCATAATAATAACCGTTGCAGCGTGCAACCCGATTCGTAAATATATATAGTCGACTCACTCACTGGGGTGTGTGCAGATTCCGAAGGGGCTCCTACAGCCCAAACGCTATATCGTTGCGACGTGCAACCCGATCCAATACATATCTATATACATCGCTACGGTGTGCAGCTCGATCCATAAATATATAATCCTCACCATCCGGCCCTCGGCCTCTCTCAGTCATGAACCTTACAGCCACTCGGGCATTTCAGTGAAAAAATTAGGGAACTCAGCCCAAACAGTTTTCATATATTTGAATGTAGAGTAATGAAACTAAATCAAACGATAAACAGGTAAATATCATGACTGAGGATATGCTTTCAAATCAAAACGGTGTGAGGATAATAGTAAAATACTCCTAAGAGTCCAAACAGTATGGCACAAGGCCCCAAACATGACATTTAGCCCAAGTTAACAGAATTATTTCTAAACACGTAGGTTTTATATAGAGTTTATCAAATTATGCAACTATACAGTTGCCACGGGACGGACCAAGTCACAATCCTTACGGGATCACGCCCACATGCCCGTCATCTAGTATGTGTGGCACCTCATTTATCAAAATAGTATGAATTTCTGGGGTTTCATACCCTCAGTTCTAGATTTACAATCGTTACTTACCTCAAACCGGACAAAAATCTACTCTGCATGCCTTTGCCTCTCGATTCGGCTTCAAATCGCCCCGAATCTATCCAAAATCAGAATCATAACATCAATACATGCCAAAGGAACAAAGCCCACGCGAAAATTATCAAATTAATTCAAAAATCCCAAAATTGGTCAAACTCGACCCCCGGGCCCACATCTCAGAATCCGATAAAAATTACAATACTAGAATCCTTAACATCTTACGAGTCTATACATATCAAAATCATCAAAATCGGACCTCACATGGCCTCTCAAATCTCTAATTTAAACTCTCCAATTTCAAGCCCTAATTTCCTAATTTTTCACCCTTAATCTCTTCAATTTCCATGTTTAATCAACTGAAATTCACCACAGATATGAGTATTAAGTTCAAAAATCTTACCTCAACAAGTTTCCCCTTGAATCCCTCTTCAAAACCCTCCAAAAGCTCTAATCCTGTCTAAAAAATGGTGGAAATGGGCAAAAATTCGCGTAGGGTTTAATTTATACCTTCTGTCCAGGCATTTCCGCACATGCGGCCCAAATCACGCTTCTGCGGACCACATCTGCGGTTTTTCATTTATTCCTCAAGGCCACATCTGTGCCCAGGCACCGCACCTGCGGTCCCGCAGATGTGCCCAACACACCGCACCTGCGGTTCTTCTTCTGATGGCCAACTTCCTCATCTGTAGTCTCCTCCACGCCTGCGTTCCCCAATCCACAGGTGCGGATATGACAGAAGCAGCAGCCAAAGCTGCTCAATTTCAAGTCCAATCTTTCCGATAACCTTCCGAATTTATCCCGAGGCCCCTGGGACCTCAACCAAAAATACTAACATGTCACATATCACCATTTAAACTCATACCAACCCTCGGAACACTCAAAACAATGTCGAAACACCAAATCACCATCGGATTCGAGCCTAAGGATTTTCAAACTTCCGAATTCCGCAACTGATCCAAAAACCTATCAAACCTCATCCGAATAACCTGAAATTTTGCACACACGTCACAAATGACACAACAGACCTACTCCAATTTTCGGAATTCCATTCTGACCCCGATATCAAGATTTCCACTGCCGACCAAAAAATGCCAAATTTCCAATTTCTCCAATTCAAGCCTAAATCTACCGCGGAGCTCCATATTACATTTCGAACACACTCTTAAGTCCAAAATCACCTAATGAAGGTATCCGAACCATCAGAATTTACATCCGAAAACTTCTACACATAAGTCAACATCTGGTTGACTTCTCCAACTTAAACTTCCAAATAAGAGACTAAGTGTCTCATTTCACTCCATGACCATTCTGAACGCAGAACAACCAATAGGATATGATGAAATACAACTGAACAACATATAAATAAGTAGAAATGGGGAAAACAGGACTGTAACTCATGAAACAACCGGCCGGGTCATTACAAAAGTGATATCCAGGGTGCTACATGATAGACTAGAGAAGTTCTTACCTACCTTGATATCTCCTAATCAATCTGGATTTGTGAAGGGAATGAGTATCTTTGAAAACATTCCTCAAAATTTATTTATTACCATGTTTATGTGTTTTCAATTAATCCCAACCATACTAATTTTTTCTTTGGTATTTTGAATGTTGTATATCATAGGTAACTTTTTATTGGCCATAAAGGTATAGAAGACTAAAGTATGGTAAAAGAGACCACAATATTGCCATTCTGATAATTATTCCTAGTTTATTACGAGGGAAGTGCACCAACAGTCATTTTAGGACATCTATTAAAGAATAACTGAATTTTATAAAAATTCTAAGTTTAGCAGCCTTAATATCAAATTCAAACAATTGGGTCTAAAGTTGAAATTATGGGTGAAATTTCAAAATTCAGACCTTTTAGCTTAAAGTTACTTTGACAGAGCCCAACTTTTGAGCTGATACGACAACAACAGTAGCATAAATGGTCTGAAGGTCGCTGCCCTTTAGAGTTTAAAATATGACAGAAATAGTGAAAAAACTAGTTCAAGTGCACAAATAGTTGAGAAGTTAAAAAACGTGGGTCTAAAGTTCGAGACTTCAAATATACAAGTCTGAATTTGGGTGCTACCAAGCTCATGGCTGTCCAACGGGACATGTCGGCTCGTCCCATCCCGGTCCCATCCCGTTCTGGCACACGAAAATTAAATGTGATTGGGCCTATTATTAAACGGGACATTGGATGGGCTGCCATTTTATCCCGGCGGGCCGGCCCGTTAAGGAGCCGGTCTCATCCCGTCATGTCCTGCCAACCTGCTTATTTTTTTTTAAAAAAAGGAGCAGTTGGCCAATGATATTTTTTCAGAATAAATTGTTGGTAACAACTATAAACGGTCATTTTTGGCCCCTGCCCCCCAAAACACCCCTATCTCCTCTCCCTGAACTTTTAATTTAACTCCTAAATTTATTAAATTACACTTTGACCCTATTTCTCTCTACCCCTTGGGGTAGGTGCAAGGTTTGCGTACACACTATCCTTCCTAGACTCCACTAGCGGGATTTAACTGGGTCGTTGGAGTTGTTGACACTTTGGCCCTATTTTAACTATAAATACCCCTATCCTTCTTTATTTTTCTCCACAAAAGTTTTTCAATTTTTCTCAAATATCTTACATCTTATATGTATTCTTCTCTCAATTTTCTCATAATCAACTGCATTTCAAGTATTTGGGCAAATAGTTGGAGCAACTTTCAAGCTTCAAATTAATTCTTCAAGTATTTGGAGTAATTGTTTGGAAAACTTCTTCAAGTTTCAATATTTAATCACGGTGCACTCGTTCCATCTCTTAATTTTAATATTTAATTTATGCGCATCATTTTAGTGCTTAATTTTTGTGTTTATTTTATGTGTTTCATTTGCATGTTTAATTTTTGTGTTAACTTTTTTAATTTATTGTTGTATTTAAATTATGGCTCATAAAAAAATATTTAGCATAACCAACCCATTTAAAAAATAGTAGTAAAGGTTCTAGTTGTAGTAATACTAATCCGAATCCTTCTCCTAGAATTAGAAAACATATAGATGAAATGACTCATGCTGATGAAACTTCATTTATCCAATCTCCCATATTTTATAATATTAATTCGGGAGAATAACTAGATCATGAAACTTTACAAAGATAATTTGGCAATGAAGAAGAAAATTAGAAAAAAAATTAGATGAAACACCCACTAGTCCAGCAATACAAGCTCCAACTTAGAGTCAATTTCGGTCAGGAGTTTTACCCCCTGTACCTCCTGTAAGAGGTAAGGCTAAAGGCTGAACGTATGAAAATATCACTTGTATGGAATTTTTTGGAACATGATAAAGTCAATTTAATTACTACATGCGTAAAATGTAAAGCAGTATTTGCACATGAAAAATCAGGTAGGACATGAGGTATAACTAGGCACTTATCTAAAATACACAAACCTTTATGGATACAAGCTCAAATAGATACATGAAAAATACCGGATCCTAGCAGCGGTACTGGCGCTTCTACTGGATCTGGCGGGGGTTCTAAATTTGTTTGTTACGTGCTTTTACTTATTTAACTTTTACCTGTTTACACACCTTCACTTACCACATACCTTTATTTGCTATATGCAATTACTTGATACATGATCTCACCTATTAAATTTCTACTTGATACCTTTTTTTACTTGCTACACGTCTTTACTCATTTAATGTCTTACCCTTCAATGCTATGTCAGATTGGATAACTATTAGATTTTTTGTGTGTTTATGGTTTATGGGAGCATTGTCAATATATATGTGGGAGACTTGCTCTTAGATACTGGGTTGCCCATCTTACTTTGTTCGAGTTTATATTTTCTAGTTGAATTCCGTGTGCTCGTTCTCTTTGTGCTAGGTTGTGAATTTTTTTGTGCTTGATTGTTCTTGGGTGGTTTCATATGAACTGATATTGGGATCGGGTTGCGCACCGCAATGAAATTTATATTCATGTTAGGATCAAGTTGCACGTCGTAACGTTATTTATATTGATATTGGGCTCAGGTTGCATGCCGCAACGGTATTTATATTGATATTTGGATCGGGTTGCACATGACAATGGTATTTATATTGATATTGGGATGGCATTGCACGCCGCAATGGTTTTTATATTGGCTCTTGGATATGAATCCTTGTGCATATTTCACATATATTGTTTCCTTCGTAGAAATAGTTCATAAGATTATGACTTTGTTTGCCATGTTTGTTAACTTGCACTTTAGTTTTCTAGTCGATGGTCTTACTATTATTCATTTTATTTCTTGTCTTGTTTCCTGCTTATTATGTGCACGTGAAAAATTTAAGCGAGTATCTTTTGACTTAAAAATTTTACCACTGCTTCACTGAGGTTAGTCAAGATACTTACTGAGTATATGAGGTTGGTTGTACTCATACTACACTTTGGCACCTTGCGTGCAGATCTTGGAGCTGAGCTGTTATGAATGACGAGGCTAGCATTAGGGATGTACCAACATACTAGATTCAAGCTACCATTTGTTCATAATGATTTGTCACTTAAAGTTCTGTTTATGTAAACTTCAACACATGTTGTATTTTATCTTCGTACCAGCTTTGTAAATTCAAATCTTAATGGCTCATGATTTATACTACCAGGCCTTGGAATAGTTGTATTAGATTCTTTTGCAGTTTTATTAATAATATTAATGATTTCTCATTATAGTAGTGACTTATACTATTGGTCTTACCTAGCGAGCTGGGTTATGTCACGACCCAAGTTCCCCCTCCATGATCTGTTGTAACGGCACTTAGTCTCTACAACTAGGTAAGCCTAATATTGCGGAAATGAAATAGAAACACAAAGATAACAGTAAACGAATATTGTTAATAAGCATAAATGATGCCGCTCGACATATACAATAATCATTTTTCCCAAAATTCGGAACGTCACAATGTCACAAGTATCTAAGAAATCCTAACAGTTCTATACATTATCTCTATGGAAAAGAAGAAAATGAACATAAGGAATAGAAGGAGACTCCAAGGTCTGCGGACGCGGGTAGCTGTACCTTGAAGTCTCCTGAAGCAGCACCCACACAGCTAGACTCGAGGCTGATAACTAGTTCCTGGATCTGCACATAAAAAAACATGTGCAGGAAAGGGCATGAGTACACCACCACGGTACCTAGTAATTGTCAAGCCTAACCGCGGCCGAGTAGTGACGAGATCAGGCTAGGGCCCTACTTGTATAATTATAATGAAATAAGACAGAAGAAGTATTACAATAAAATAAATACAGAAATCTAACATAAATGGAATTCAACAAAAGCCAACAACTCAAACACAATATTAGCAACATGGGATCTCCCAGGATACCGTCCCGCAGTCACAAACATAAATGTAAAGGGGAATCTTTCGGAATACCGTTCCGTAGTTCCAAGTAAATATACAGGGCTGGATGAACTCTCGGAATACCATTTTATAGTCCCAAATTAAATATACAGTGCTGAGAGATCTCCCGAAATATCGTTCCGTAGTCCCAAAGTAAATATACAGTGCTGGGGGATCTCCCAGAATACTGTTCCGTAGTCCCAAAGTAAATAAACAGTGCAAACAATAGAATTACAACTACAATATGAAGTTCTACGATTTAGACTAAGTCCAAGTCAACAAAGAAGCAGGAATTCAATAAGCATGTTGCACAGAGTTTAGGTAAGCAATTAAGATACATAGTCATGCCACTTTAAACTAAACAGGGTAATTACATATGCTAGTGTAGCTCAGTTAAAGGAAAAACAAATATTTTACTTAATGAAAACGGGATTTTTCAATAAATAGCCCGTGCACGCACTCGTCACCTCACATACACGGTGCTCATATATTAAATAGTACCGAATCCTAAGGGGAGTCCCCCACACAAGGTTAGACAAGCCACTTACCTCGAACCAAAGGGCAATCACAACTCAATCACAACTTTGCCTTTCAAACACGCCTCCGAACCAATAATATCTAGCAAATTACAAACCAAACATTTCAAAATAAGCATTAGGAATCACCCACGATAACAAAGGACTCAATTTAGATCATTATTGAAAAAGTCAACACCCGGGCCCGCTTGGTCCAAACCCGAAATTTGGACCAAAATCCGATTACTCATTCACCCCCGAGTCCGGATACACAATTGTTTTTGGAATCTAACCTCAATTTGAGGTCTAAATCCCCAATTTATCAAATCCCTAATTTTTACCCAAAAAATCCCCAATCCCACCATGAAAACCTTAAATTCTAGGTTGAAATCTTGTAAAATGAAGTGAAAGATTGAAAGAAACTAGTTAAGAATCAGTTACCTATGATTTGGGGAAGAAGAAGTTTTTGGAAAATCGCCTCTTGTGTTCTACGTTTTGAAAATTTGGAGAATGAATGAAAAATCCCGTCCAAAAGTCATTTTGATCAGTTGCAGGTGTCGCATTTGCGACCTGAATTGCGAAGCTCGCAAATGCGAAGAACCCATCGCAACTGCTAAGGTCTCCCCATTCCTGCTTCTTCGCAATTGCGAAGAAAGTCTTGCAAATGCGAGCCTGGCCCTTCGCAAATGTGAAGGAAAGTTCGCAATTGCGAACGCTGTTGCACCCGCTTCTCCTCGCAAATGTGAACCCCTCAGAGGTCACAATTGCGATGTCCGATCTTGCAAATAGAGGCCTGCAACCTGTTCAGTTACACCAACAAATTTTTTCAAGTTCAAAATATTTCGTAGCCTATCCGAAATTCCGGTTGAACTGTGGAGGTGTGTGGGTAGAGCAGGCTTGGAATTGCTTACTGCATTGTTTAGTGTTATATTCAAGACTAATAGAATGCCTGAAGAGTGGAGGTGGAGTACAATGGTCCCGTTGTATAAGAACAAAGGTGATGTCCAGATCTATAACAACTATAGGGGCATCAAATTACTAAGTCATACCATGAAAGTTTGGGAGAGGGTGGTAGAAATGAGAGTGCGAAGGACGGTGTCTATTTCAGACAACCAGTTCGGGTTCATGTCGGGACGATCTACCACAGAGGCTATCCACCTTATTAGGAGGATGGCGGAACAGTACAGAGATAAGAAGAAGGATCTCCACATGGTGTTTATTGATCTGGAGAAAGCGTACGATAAGGTTCCTAGGAAGGTCTTATGGAGCTGCTTAGAGTATAAAGGGGTCCCGAGTAACTATATTAGGGTGATTAAAGACATGTATGATAGAGCTAAGACTCGGGTTAGGACAGTAGGAGGCGACTCTGAACACTTTCCAGTTATTACGGGGTTGCACCAAGGGTCTGCGCTCAGCCCATTCCTATTTGCCCTGGTGATGGATGCACTGACTCATCATATTCAAGGGGAGGTTCCATGGTGCATGCTATTTGCTGATGACATTATTCTAATTGACGAGACAAGAGGCGGCGTCAACGAGAGGCTAGAGATTTGGAGAGATGCTCTTGAGCCTAAAGGTTTCAAGTTGAGTAGGACGAAGACGGAATACCTCGAGTGCAAATTTGGAGTTGAGCCGATGGAAGCGGGAGTTGAAGTGAGGCTTGACTCTCAAGTCATTCCCAAGAGAGGTAGTTTCAAGTACCTTGGATCGGTTATTCAGGGGATCAGGAAAATTGACGAGGATGTCACACACCGTATAGGGGTGGGGTGGATGAAGTGGAGGTTAGCGTCGGGAGTCTTGTGTGACAAGAAAGTGCCACCGTTACTAAAAGGTAAGTTTTATAGAGCAGTGGTTAGGCCTGCCATGTTGTATGAGACTGAATGTTGGCCGGTAAAGAACTCACACATCTAGAAGATGAAAGTAGCAGAGATGAGGATGTTGAGGTGGATGTGCGGGCATACAAGGATGGATAAGATTAGGAATGAAGATATTCGAGAGAAGGTGGGTGTGGCCCCCATGGAGGACAAGATGCGGGAAGTAAGACTCAGATGGTTCGGGCACATTCAGAGGAGGAGCACTGATGCACCGGTGAGGAGGTGTGAGCGACTGGCTGTAGTGGGCACGCGGAGAGGTAGAGGAAGACCTAAGAAGTATTGGGGAGAGGTTATCAGACAGGACATGGCGCAACTTAGGATTACTGAGGACATGGCCCTTGATAGGGAAGTATGGAGGTCGAGCATTAAGGTTGTAGGTTAGGGGAGAGTGTAAATATTTCTACAGCACAATAGAGTGAGACTATCCAGTTAGGAGTTAGACTAGGAATGTCATTGGTCATCTATTGATGCAGGGCTTTACCTTCTAGTTGTACTATACCAGCTATCTATTTCATATTTCGTATTTCGTATTCTGTATTTCATATTTCATATCTCTTATATATTGTTGTTATTTTTATTACGCATTTTTATGGTACTAATATATCATCTCCTATTGCTTTTTTGAGCCGAGGGTCTCCTGGAAATAGCCTCTCTACCCTTCGGGGTAGAGGTAAGGTCTGCGTACATATTACCCTCCACAGACCCCACTTGTGGGATTATACTGGGTCGTTGTTGTTGTTGTTGTATCCGAAACTCACCCGAGCCCTCGGGGCTCCAAAACCAAACATGCACACAAGTCTTAAAACATCATACGAACTTACTCATGCGATCAAATCGCCAAAATAATACCAAGAACCATGAATTTAACACCAAATTAAATGAAATTCTTAAGAACACTTTGAAATTTCTATTTTCTCAACCGGACGTCCGAATTACATCAAACTAATTCCGTTTTATATCAAATTTCACAAACAAGTCTTAAATGTTATATTGAACCTGTACCAGGCTCCGAAACCAAAATACGAAACCGATATCAACAAGATCAAACATTAATAATTTTCTTCAAATCATTAAATTTTCAGGCTCTCAAGTTTCAACAAAAATTCATAACTCGAGCTAGGGACCTCCGATTCCGATTCCGGACATACGCCCAGGTCCCATATTTTAACACGGATCAACTGGGACTGTAAAAAATGAATTTGGGTCCGTTTACCAAAAATATGACCAAAATCAACTCAAATGAAGTTTTTAATCAAAAATTCTTATTTTTGTCAACTTTTAACACAAAAGCTTTCCGGAAATATTCTCGGACTGCACACACAAATTGAGGAGGTATAAAATGAGATTTTTAAGGCCCCAAAACACATAATTTGATTTTAATTCATAAGATGACCTATTGGGTCATCACAGGTTAGGTGCCACCATGACTTGGTGAGATTTTGGGTGGTGACAATGTTGTCATGATGGTGTTTTTTTTGTGCCTCTCGCATCTGATTTTAATTTTATTACAAAATTAAATTACTTTGCAAGTCTTGAATTACACATAAATATTTGCAAATTGTATTAACAATAAAGTTTAGAATTCTATTAAGTAAAATTAAAGGCCCAATACATCAATTTTTACATACAAACTTAAAAAAAAACTAAAGGTCCCTTAAATCCTCTACCCGGCCCACTAAGGACACACCACTAGATTAGGTATATGGGCTAGTATCCCCCTATCCCCCTTCTCCCCCCACAAAAAAATAAAATAGGAAAAATCATCAGCCATATCTATTTATAAATAGCTTATTATAAAAATTGGTCAATCTATTAAATATTGTCAATATTAGTCAAATATTATCAATATTAGTCAAATATTATCAATATTAGCTAATTAGTTATTTGTAACTCCAAAAATGTCAAATTTTTACTTTTTTTGAGTGGGTGTTATTAGAATAGATTGGGTACATCTTAAAGAGCTTGAATCTCAGTTTTAGGATGATTTGGGGGAGTTTTTAGGCCGTTTGAATTGAAAATTCGAATTAGAATATGAAACATGAAAAAACAATATGTGTATCGTATTGTGTTTTATTTGTGTGTCACATATCTATTATATTTGTATAAAATATGTATCACATGTATATCTATGTATACTTGTGTGTGATACGTGCGTGATACATGTTTGATACATGTGTCACGGAAAAATTTTGAACTCGATTTTAACTACAAATTTTGATGCCAAATCAGTCCAAATTACCTCAAATCTTCCTCAAATTTTGTATATTGATTCATCTATATCTTTCAATAATTTTCAACCATACCCATTAAAAAAGATTTTTTTGCTTCGATTTTTGAACCTTGTATATATTTTTTTTGTATTCAATCACCCTGTTTGCTACCTCATCCATGAAAATTTCTTTCCGTCTTGTATCTAATGTTGTTGACTTAGACTATGGAAAAAAATCTTTGCGTGTGATTCTTGGAGAGAAAGAACATTATTTATTTAGGTTTTCAATTTTTATACGTGCTTGGCTAATTTTGGTAAGTCTATGATTAATGGTTAGAGATTATAAATTGGAACTTATTTGGGATATTTACGTAAGATTCCAAAAAATAGCCCCTAATCGTAAAAAATTTAGGAATTTTTACATCCTGTAGCAAAGGTTGATACCTTATTTATTTTAAATAAATATTCTTTTAAAAAATTATATTCCATAGCTACCTTTTGATTTTTATAGCAAAATATCTATTTATGTCACCTCCTACTCTTAAGCCATAAAATACGCCTTGTATTATCTTTCTCTCTCATTCTTTAAGATTTTTCTCTCACAAAATTACCGTATTTGATGTAAAACTTCTCTCTATACGTTTTCTCTCTCCAATTTCTCTCACTTACATCGCCATTCTCGAATACAGTAGCAGAACCCACGATTCTAAACTTCCAATTTCTCTCACTCTCATCCCCATTCTCTTTGCCTTTCTCAGATACCATGATTCTGAACTTCTTCATCTGCATTATCTCTCTCAATTTTCTATAGTTTTTGCTCCAAATAGTTCTGGTTAGTATTTAAGTTGTTAGATTTTTGCTTTTACTGTGTTTATTCTCTTTATCTCTTCTAAATTTTTATAAATAATAACCATTGTTATGCTTCCAACAGAAAACTTTAAAGTTCCTCTCCAATGGTGGATTCAACATCCCAGAAAAGGGTTACTAGAAGTATACCCACCAAAGCACTCAATTTCGATGGGCCCTCTTTCTCTTTGCAAATTTCTCAAGCGGAATTGAAATTTGCAGGTTCAACAGCAAATACAGTTGCAGAGAGGATAAGTAAAATACGAAATGACACATCAAAAGAAGTCCAAGTTGAGAAATCTTCGAAAGAATCAACACTTTCTAATGAGGTAAAGCGAAAAAAACCTATGTGTCACGACCCTAAATCCGGACCCAGTCGTGATGGCGCTTCTCGTAAAGACAAGGCCAGCCGACACATTCCCATTTCAATTTTTTAAGCAATTTAAAATAATAAGCATTAAGTCTTAAACCTCATAATAATAAATCCCAAAATGATAAGCAGTGAACATTACGGTTTGCAGAAATAAAACCCAACACAGCCCGATACAGGGGTGTCACTAGTCATGTGCCTCAATCAATATACTACAAGTCTGAAATGTCTATAAACTATTATAGAATAACTGAAAGAGAGAGAAATGAGATAAAAGGGGAGAAACACGGGATTGTGGACGCCAAGCAGCTACCTCGTGAACTCCGAAATCTGTCGGGAGCTCTCAACCCTCACTAGCAGGATCAGCAATGTCTGAATCTGCACACGGGGTGCAGGGAGTAAAGTGAGTACTCCAATCTCAGTGAGTAATAGTCATAAATAAAGAGTGAGAAGTACGAAATCACATAAGGCACATTACATGCTATAATGAAGCAGTAAAAGCCAGTAAAAATAGTGAATCAGTGAAGATATGTAAAGTTATTTTAGTTCAGTTTAAACTTCATAAAATGCCTTTTTTAATAATTAAGCAGGTAAATGATAGGCAACTAGGAAAGATAAACCCATAAAGGATCGCCCCTCGGGCAATATCATAGAACAACACCAGCCCCCGGGCTATATCTCACATCACAATGGGTGCCCGCGCTCACTGGGGGTGTGCAGACTCCTGGAGGGGCCCCTTACAGCCCAAGCACAATAACAAGCCATCTCGTGGCATCAAATCTAGGCTCTCGGCCTCATATCAACAAGTCACCTGGTGGCGTACATATCTCAGGCTCTCGGCCTCATAATCATAATGAGTGTTTCTCACAATATAGGCCCTCGGCCTTACTCAATCAAAATCCTCACAAGCCACTCGGGCAATAGTAAAATATGATTCTCAGCCCAAAATATCATTTAAAAGATCATTTAAGTGTTAAAACAGAGTAAACATGGCTGAGTTATGAAAACAATGGGATATAGCATGACTGAGTTCAAGTATAAAGTTAAAACAGTGAGGAAATATCAATAAAAATCCCCTAAGGGTTCAAATAGTTGGCATGAGGCCCAAATATGGCGTTCAACCCAAAACATGATGTTCACAAATAGATTTCAGTCAAATACGCGGTAAAATAGTCATTCAGGATGGACTAAGTCACAATCCCCAACAGTGCACGACTCCACGCTCGTCATCTAGCGTGTGCGTCACCTTAATATAGCACAACAATGTGAAATCCGGGGTTTCATACCCTCAGGACATCATTTACGATCATTACTCACCTCAATCCGGTCAAATCTCTAGCGTGCGATGCCTTTACCCCTCGAATCGGCCTCCACTTACGTCGAATCTATCCAAAATCAGAATCATGACATCAAAATATGCTAAGAAAACGAAGCCGCGAAAATAATCAATTTACAACATAAATCCCGAAATTACCAAAACCCGACCCCCGGGCCCATATCTCGGAATTCGATAAAATTCACATCAATAGATTCCTCATCTCCCCATGAGTTCATACATATCAAAAGTACCAAAATCTGATCACAAATGATCCCTCAAATCCGCAAGTCTAGGTCTCCAATACCAAGCCCTAGTTTTCCCCAATTTTAACCCTTAATTCCATTTTAGGTCCAAAATCCTTACATCAGTGAAGTCCCATTGAAATCCTTCTTCAAAATCGCCTAAAAAGCTCCACAACCGGCTTAGAAATGGTGGAATAGCTCAAAAATTGCAAAGGAAACAATTTATATGTTCTGGCCCAGGAATTTCGCATTTGTGGCCCAATTCCCACTTCTGTGGTACCGCTTTTGCGGTCTAGACCACCGCATCTGCGGTCCTCACTTAAGTCCTCATTTTCGCATCTGCGATTCACTATCCACACCTGCGCCATCGCAGGTGCGACTCTCCAACCGCTTCTGCAGTTTCTACCTCCCTTACCTTCTTCCGCTTCTGCGACCCTCTTCCTCGCATCTGCGGCATCGTACCTGTGGTCCCCAATCTGCAGGTGCGGAAACAACAGAAGCAGATAATCTAAAGCTTCACCAAAAATTCCGAACTCTCCGCCAACCATCCGAAATCACCCTGAGGCCCCCGGGACCTCAACCAAAAGCACAAACATATCTCATAACCTTATTCAAACTTATACTAATTTTCAAAACATCTCAAACAACATCGAATCAACAAAAACACATCGGATTCAAGCCTTAGTTTCCAAAAATCTTCCGAATTATGCTTTTGTTAAAAAAACCCAACCAACCACGTCCGAATGACCTGAAATTTTGCACACACATCCCAAATAACACAATGGAACTACTGCGAACTCTCGGAATTCCATTCCGACCCCTATATCAAAATCTCGCCTATCAACCGGAAAATGCCAAAAATCTAATTTCGCCAATTCAAGCCTAAATCTACTCCGGACCTCCAAAACACATTCTGATCACGCCCTTAAGTCCCAATTCACCTCCCGAAGCTATCCGAATCATCAGAACTTACCTTTGATCCCTCTAACACATAAGTCAACATCTGGTTGACATTTCCAACTTAAGCTTCCTCAAAAGAGACAAAGTGTCTCAAACCTTACCAAATCCTTTCCGAACCAGAGCTAACCAACCTGATCACATATAGAACCGATAGACAAAGCAATAAGAATCAGAAATGGGAAAAACGGAGCGGTAACTCATGAGACGACGGGCTAGATCGTTACATCCTCCCCAACTTAAACAAACGTTCATCTTCGAACGAGTCAAGAAACATACGTAAAGTCTCAAATAGGTGAGGATATCTGCTCTACATCTCCTGCTCGGTCTCCCAGGTAGCCTTCTCCACGGGCCGACCTCTCCACTGCACTTTCACTGAAGCTATATCCTTTGACCTCAACTTTCGAACCTGATGCTCCAAAATAGCTGCTGGCTTCACATCATAAGTCAAATCACCATCCAACTGAACCATGCTGAAATCCAGAACATGAGACGGGTCCCCAATATACTTCCGGAGCATAGAAACATAAAATACCAGATGCACACTCGACAAGCTTGGTGGCAAAGCAAGCTTATAAGCCACCTCCCCAATCCTTCGAAGCACCTCAAAAGGCCTAATGAACCGGGACTCAATTTACCTTTCTTCCTAAATCTAATAACACCCTTCATGGGTGAAACCTTCAACAGAACCTTCTCACTAACCATGTAGGACACATCTCGAACCTTCCTGTCAGTATAACTCTATTGTCTCGACTGCGCTGTATGAAGCCTCTCCTGAATCACCTTCACCTCTTCTAAAGCATCCAACACCAAGTTTGTCCCCAATAGCCTAGCCTCACCCAGCTCAAACCAACCAACTAGAGGTCTATACCGCCTCCCATACAAAGCCTCATATGGAGCTATCTGAATACTCGACTGGTAGCTGTTGTTATAAGCAAACTCTGCAAAAGGTAGAAACTGATCCCATGACCCTCCGAAATCAATGTCACAAGCACGCAACATGCCCTCCAATATCTAAATAGTGCGCTCGGACTACCCGTCTGTCTGAGGGTGAAAAACTATGCTCAACTCAACTTGAGTACCCAACTCCCGCTGCACAGACCTCCAAAACTACGAAGTAAAATGAGTGCCCCTATCTGAAATGATGGAAACTGGGACACCATGCAAACGAACAATCTCCTGGATATAGATCTCTGCCAACCACTCTGAAGAATAGGTAGTACACATAGGAATGAAATGCGCGGACTTGGTTAGCCGATCTACAATCACCCAAATAGCATCGAACTTCTTCAAAGTCGGTGGAAGTCCAACTACAAAGTCCATCGTGATCTGCTTCCACTTCCATTCTGGAATACCATCCGCTGAAGCAAGCCGCCCGGTCTCTAATGCTTATATTTCACCTGCTGATAATTGAGACACCGAGCCACAAATTCCACAATGTCTTTCTTCATTCTCCTCCACCAATAATGCTGCCTCAAATCCTGATACATCTTCGCAGCACCCGGATGAATGGAATACCGCCAGCTATGGGCCTCCTCCAGAATCAATTCCCGAAGCCCATCCACATTGGGCACACATATCTGGACCTGCATTCTTAATACCCCATCATCACCAATAGTCACATCTCTAGCATCATCGTGCTGAACTCTATCCCTAAGGACAAGCAAATGTGGATCATTATACTGGTGCTCTTTGATGCGATCATATAAGGAAGAGTGAGAAACCATACAAGCCAATACCCCGACTGGGCTCCGAAATATCTAACCTCATGAACCGATTGGCTAGGGCTTGAACATCAACTGCAAGAGGTCTCTCCCCAACTGGAATATCTGCCAAACTCCCAATACTCACCGCCTTTCGGCTCAAAGTATTGGCCACCATATTGGCCTTCCCCGAATGGTACAATATAGTAATATCATAATCTTTTAGCAACTCCAACCACCTCCGTTGCCTCAAATTAAGATCCATCTGCTTGAACAAGTGTTGGAGGCTGAGATGATCAGTAAATACCTTACAAGACACACCATACAAGTAATGCCTCCAAATCTTCAACGCGTGAACTATGGCCGCCAACTCCAAATCATGAACGGGGTAGTTCTTCTCATGGGGCTTCAACTGACGAGAAGCATAAGAAATAACTCTACCCTCCTGCATCAATACACAACCAATACCAACTCTCGAAGCATCACAATACACGGTATATGAACCTGAAACTGATGGCAGAACTAATACTGGAGTTGTGGTGAAGGCTGTCTTGAGCTTCTGAAAGCTCTGCTCACACTCATCCGACCATACAGATGAAGCACCCTTCTGAGTCAACTTGGTCAAGGGAGATGCGATAGATGAGAATCCCTGAACAAATCGGCGATAATAACCCACCAAACCGAGAAATCTGCGAATCTCTATGGCTGAGGACGGTTTGGGCCAACTCTGAACTACCTCTATCTTCTTCGGATCAACCTGAATACCTTCGCTGGACACCACGTGCCCCAAGAAAGCCACTGAACTGAGCCAAAACTCACACTTGGATAACATTGCATAAAGCTTCTCCTCCCTCAATCTCTGCAACAAAACTCTCAAATGCTCCGCGTGCTCCTTCTGACTACGCGTATACACCAGAATATCGTCAATGAAGACTATGACAAACGAGTTGAGATAAGGCCGAAACACGCTGTTCATCAAATGTATGAACATTGTTGGGGCAATTGTCAGCCCAAAAGACATCACCAAGAATTCATAATGACCATATCGGGTCCTGAAAGTCATCTTAAGAATATTCGAGTCCCTGATCTTAAATTGGTGATAACCTGAACAAAGATCAATCTTGGAGAACACTCTCGCTCCCTGAAGCTGGTGGAATAAATCATCAATGCGAGGCAAATGATACTTGTCTTAACTGTTACTTTGTTCAATTGCTTGCAATCAATGCCCATCCTCATAGTTCCATCCTTCTTCTTCACAAATAGAACCGGTGCACCCCAAGGCGACACACTAGGCTGAATGAACCCCTTTTCAAGGAGTTCCCGGGTTCCGTGGTTTTAGCACGGTCGCTTAACTGTTGTATTTGACTTTACCTGATTTTCAAAACATGTTCTTCTTAACTGTTGTATTTGACTTTACCTGATTTTCAAAACATGTTCTTACTTCTGCCTTTAATTTTGAACCACTTTTATTATTATTTTTAATAAGAATTGCAACGTCGTGAAAATGCGTCTCGAACCACGTCACATCAATGTGCCCGTGGTTGTTGACACATTTCGACTCCGTTGAGATTCGGATTTGGGTCGCATCAATGCGCACCCGAGTTTAAGAAGGTAATTTATTAAAAACGCTCCTAAAGTGTCTAACGCGTTATTATCCTTAGGGCAGGCTGTGAAATTCGCTAAACGACCCATCCCGAATTCTAAGAAATTAAGACAATATCTATTGAGGGCCCCGCAATTTGTAGTTTTATTTGGCGAGGCTCGTCTCATTTAAAAGGCCAACCTAAAAGCAACTATGATTTTTTATTTTTTATTTTGTCCATAGTAATAAAAGAAATTCCTAATTATTCCATTTGAAATGGCCCAATCTTTATGAATTTATTTCATGATTGTTGGTCCAATGAATCAGGCTTGTGAAAAACCCAATTCTCATTGACTATAAATATTGGGCCTGATTTTAGCCCAAAGTAGGTGAACCCTATCAGGCCACACGGAGCCAGCTGGATGGTCGAATCCCAGCAGGGGCAAATACAAACCAAACGATTTTTAATTCCAAACAATTATTAATCTAAGAAGCTAACAGTCTACCAAATTAACACTAACAGAGATCCAAACTCAAGTGACTATGCCCAACCTTTTAAACAAAATAAAACTGCAGGATTTCCATAACCTTTTCCATAACAATTAGCATTCTCAATTATAATTGTCAACTCCAAACATTGATCAACAATCCAAACACCTACATGGCCATACATCTGACTGGACTCAACCTAGCAAAACCTGAATCAATTAACGATTCACTAGGTGTCTGTTAACTATTGCAATACCAGCTATTTTTATTTTATTTTAACAGAACTATGATTACACAGAGTCCAGTACATATTATACCAAAATCAAGTCTAAACGAACACAGGTTACATTTTGAAATGGCCCAGGCATACAGTCCATAATTGATTAGAGTGTATAGTTCACTAAGTCACAGGATATGTTTATAACATAATAAGATTTAACAGAAGAAGAAAACTACAGCAGAAACTTCGATTTCAATTCATCATTGGACAGGAGAGTCTACATTGGGACATTTCAAATGTGTACCTGGATTTCAATAGAACAAAGAACAGAAAAAGTCAGCAGCAGCTTAGCACGGCAGGCCAAGGGAATTCCAATTAGATCCAAATGCGCAGCCCAGAAAAGTTCAAAAACTAACAGCAATAGCAAGTGATAAACATCAATGAAAGACAACCAAACTGAGATAATTTTGATCGAAATAAGCTTTAACCAACACTCAGGACACACTACCAAAGCATCACATCAACTGGTTGGCCCAAAATGACTCAACTGAAGCTAAAAACCCACCCGAAATAGAACAAACAGATCTCTGAAGTTACAGTAACCAGAAATTGAACTAAAAATTTGTAAATCAACAGCTGTAAGCTGAAATTCACCTACTGCTTAACGGGACAGTAGCCTTTTTTCTTGATTTTTGAAGTTTTATATTGTTTTTGGGTTTTCTATATGAAAGAAGTTAAAATCTAAAAGGATTTGATCTGAATTTTAATCTCAAATCTGGAGAGCTTGGGGAACTTTTTGAGGGAATTCTCGAGGTTCTTTTTTTTTTTTTGAAGTAAAGGGCATGCCCTTTTATAGGCACCAATGAGGGTAGCCCTCAGATTTTTCAATGTCAGTCCCTTACCTATTTATTTAATTAGTCCCTTATTTTCTAACTTGTTACCCAAGTAAACACTACTATTCTTTACAAATTACTTAGCAGCCCCCTATCTAGAAATTCCTAGGGGTTTCTATATTATTGAAATCCCTAAACTAACCCTATACTATACTGATTTTTACAACTTAATTAAGCTTGACCTGAACATTAAACTCTGCCTGATATTCTTAACTGAACCAAAGTTATAAACTAATGAAAGCAATTTATAAAAACTAATCAAGCATTTGCAATTAACAACTAGCAATCCCAACACTGAATATATGAACCCAAATAATAGATAACGAATAGGAATCAACTGATTTTAACTAAACACCGTCGATAACTAAAAAGCAGAAAGGATTCAGAAACAATTAACTAAGCAAGAAATGGAAATTAACTTGTAAACCTTCTTTAATTACATGCAAAACAAAACTAAATAACAAAACACAAAAAAAACAGAAAATGACTCACTAAGATCCGGCCAGTGGTTGCTTCTCCAAATCTTCCGAAATTTCTGACCCGTAACATCCCTAACCATGTGTTTTCATAAGAAAACACCTGGTTAGGATTATTAGGGTCCGAAATCATGAAGATCTTGCCTTAGGGTATTGGTCGGAAACTTTTGATTTGATATTCGAGCTTTTCCAGACAGATTCGAGAGATAAGGCCATGGGGGTTGGGTAGAGGAGGCCCAGGCGGTCACATGGTGTTAATTTGGGGTTATTTGGGGTAGGTCTCGTCGTGGCCGGAAAATTTTCTATCGAAGATTCGAGGAGGTAGGGAAAGATTTGAGAGAAAAGGGTGGTGGATTCATGACGAGGGAGAAAATGAGGATTCGTGGTGTTATTTTGGTGGTCGATGGCGTAAGTGGTGTTTGCCGGCGGTGGGCTTCCGGCGAAGTAACAGAGGGTACGAGGAAGATGGACTATGTTTTTTAGGGTTTGGAAATTTTCGGACAACTATATCAAAATGGGAAAGGGGGTTCCTGGCTGTTGGATCAGAAGCTTTAATGGCCAAGATTTATTGTCCCCCAAACGACGTCGTTTGGAGGATTAATGAATTGGACCGGGTGGGAAGGGCTTGGACTGGGTCGAACTATACTGGGTATTTGGGCCTGAGTGAAATGAATTGGCATGGCCCAAATGTGGACAGCCCTTTCTCTATTTCTTTTTTTTTGTTTCCTTTTCCTTTTCATTTGTTTCTTTTTTCTATATTTGTTGTATATTTTTCTAATTTTATAAAATTACAACAATTAAAATAAAGTCCTAATATATCTCACTAATTGATTTCTAAAATTATTTAAAAAATATTTTGGGACGAATTCACAATTAAACAATTAAAAATGCAAAAGTGAACTATTTTTGTTATTTTCTTCATATTTTGTTCTAAAACAAATTAACCTCTAATTAATACTAAAAATATGGAATTAAATCCTAAATGCAAATGCATATTTTTGTATTTTTCATATGAATTAGAATGCACATATAAATGCGACAATTAACAGAAAATAACACCAAAATTCACAAAGATTATAAATTAATAAAGAAATTATTTTGTTTGAATTTCTGGAAATAATTTGCTTTGGGCAAAAATCACGTGCTCACAATATCAACAAGCCACCTCGTGGCGTACATATCTCAGGCCCTCGGCCTCATAATCATAATGAGTGTTTCCTCACAACATAGGCCCTCGGCCTTACTCAGTCAAAATCCTCACAAGTCACTTAGGCAATAGTAAAACATGATTCTCAGCCCAAAATATCATTTAAAAGATCATTTAAGTGATAAAACAGAGTAAACATGGCTAAGTTATGAAAACAGTAGGATATAGCATAACTGAGTTCAAGTATAAAGTTAAAATAGTGAAGAAATATCAATAAAAATCCCCTAAGAGTTCAAATAGTTGACACGAGGCCCAAATATGGTGTTCAGCCCAAAACATGATGTTCACAAATAGATTTCAGTCAAATACGCGGTAAAATAGTCATTCGGGAAGGACTAAGTCACAATCCCCAACAGTGCATGACCCCACGCTCGTCATCTAGCGTGTGCGTCACCTCAATATAGCACAACGATGTGAAATCCGGGGTTTCATACCCTCAGGACATCATTTACGATCATTACTCTCCTCAATCCGGTCAAATATCTAGCCCGCGACGCCTTTAACTGTCGAATCGGCCTCCACTCACGTCGAATCTATCCAAAATTAGAATCACAATGTCACAATATGCTAAGAAAACGAATCCCAAGCGAAAATAATCAATTTACAACATAAATCCCGAAATTACCAAAAACCGACCCCCGGCCCCACATCTCGGAATTCGATAATATTCACATCAATAGATTCCTTATCTCCCCACGAGTTCATACATATTAAAAGTACCAAAATCTAATCACAAATGATCCCTCAAATCTGCAAATCTAGGTCTCCAATACCAAGCCCTAGGTTTCCCCAATTTTAACCCACAATTCCATTTTAGGTCCAAAATCCTTACATCAATGAAGTCCCCTTGAAATCCTTCTTCAAAATCGCCTAAAAAGCTCCAAAGCCTGCTTAGAAATGGTGGAATAGCTCAAAAATTGCGAAGGAAACAATTTATATGTTCTGGTCCAGGAATTTTGCATTTGCGACCCAATTCCCGCTTCTACGGTACCGCTTCTGCGGTCCTCACTTAAGTCCTCATTTTCGCATCTGCGATTCACTATTCGCACCTACGCCATCGCAGGTGTGGTTCTCTAACCGTTTCTGTGGTTTCTGCCTCCCTTACCTTCTTCCGCTTCTGCGGCCCTCTTCCTCGCATCTGCGGCATCGTACCCATGGTCCCCAATCCGCAGGTGCGGAAACAATAGAAGCAGATAATCTGAAGCTTCACCAAAAATTCCAAACTCTCCGTCAACCATCCGAAATCACCCCGAGGCCCCCGGGACCTCAACTAAAAGCACAAACATATCTCATAACCATATTCAAACTTATACCAATCTTCAAAACACCTCAAACAACATCGAATCAGCCAACACACATCGGATTCAAGCCTAAGTTTCCAAAAATCTTCCGAATTATGCTTTTGATAAAAAACCCAACCAAACCACGTCCGAATGACTTGAAATTTTTAACACACATCCCAAATGATACAACGGAACTACAACAAACTCTCGGAATTCCATTTCGACCCCTATACCAAAATCTCGCCTATCAATCGGAAAATGCCAAAAATCCAATTTCGCCAATTCAAGCCTAAATCTACTATGGACCTCCAAAACACATTCCGATCATGCTCCTAAGTCCCAATTCACCTCCCGAAGCTATCTGAACCATCAGAACTCACCTCCGAGCCCTCTAACACATAAGTCAACATCTGGTTGACTTTTCCAACTTAAGCTTTCTTAAAAGAGACTAAGTGTCTCAAACCTTACCAAATCCTTTTCGAACCCGAGCCAACCAACCTGATCACATATAGAACCGATAGACAAAGCAATAAGAAGTAGAAGTAGGAAAAAAGGAGCGGTAACTCATGGGACAATGGGCCGGATTGTCACACTATGGATAATGCTTCTGGTGTTAAGGGAAAGGAGGTCAATGCATGAAATAGCTCGGATACACGGGGTGAAAAGATAATTGTTGATGTATCTATATGTATTTGACTCCTCATACATTGAGCATTACCTTCTCTAAATGGTTTCTCTTATTGTATTTTATTGTATTTATATGTGTGCAGTAGTGGATACATTGCTTTCTCTCCTTTTATGTTGATATGGTATACATGTATGTTGATGTATTCATAAGTATTCAAAAATGCATTCATTGAATTTTACCTTTTTCAGTGACTTTTGTATATTGTATATAAATGTATTTATATGTATTCCAAAATACCTTAACTGATTTGTAATTATCCCACTAACCTTTGCATGTTGTATTTAGATGTATTCAAAAGTTCATTCACTGATTTGTACTTATTACAGTGCCTTTTGTAGTAACGACCCGATCGGTCATTTGAGCAATTGTACTTCACTCGGTTGTTTGAGGGTATGAGTAGCTCCGTAGGAAGTATTATGACTTATGTGAATTGTTAGTTTTGGTTTTCAGATTATTCGGAATTGATTTGGAAGAATGATTCTCAACTAGAAGCTTTAAATTTGAAAGGTTTGACCGAGTTTTGACTTTTTAGAATTTGACATCGGATTGGATTTCTGATGATTCTGTTAGCTCTGTTAGATGATTTTAGACTTAGGAGCGCGTCCGAATTCTGATTTGAAGGTCCGTAGTAGAATTTGGCTTAAAATAGCGAAAGTTGAAATTTTGAAAAGTTTGACCGCAAGTGGACTTTTTGATATCAGGGTCGAATTCATATTCTAGAGGTCGGATCAGGTACATAATGTTAAATTTGACTTGTGTGCAAAATTTTAGGTCAATCGGACATGATTTGATAGGTTTCTGCATCGGTTATGGAAGTTTGAAGTTTGAAGTTTATTGATTTCGAATTGAGGTGTGATTCATCGTTTCGATATTGTTATTTGTGTTTTGAGGCCTCAAGTTGGTCTGTATTATGATATGAGACTTTTTAGTATGTTCGACCAGGGTCCCGAGGGGCTCGAGTGAGTTTCGGATAGGTTTGGTTTGTGTTGCGCTCGTTTTTATGTTTCTACGTCGTTTTTCAAGCATAAATTGTACTACATTAAGCAAATGAGCTCTGATTTTTGTTGTTATTGAAACATTAGATCCGTATCATAATTACGGAGCCATAGCAAAAAAAATCATCGAATTTTGACATCATATGAGAATTTTAGGGTCATTTTACTAAGAATTGGGTTGCCAAATTTTTTTAGATTAATTACGAAATTGCCACTGAATACGTATTTAAAAAATCTGCACCATTTTCAAATATTTAAACCAAGCTATCTCCTTCAATACAAGGTCAAATGGATTGATTCAAGAGCCTAGCTTGACTAAAATTTCACAAGGAATCCATTGTTGTCTAACTTCATTCTGTGAGATACTTGGAGTTGGTAAATCTGTACACATAACTCTTTATAATGAACATGACATAGTTTCCCTTTTTATTCCTTACTTCCTTTACTTGGATGTGTTTTGATATTATTTGAAAATACAAATACATTTGGCTCTTGCGCTTGTCTTCAATCAACCATTTGGTGGAACACAATGCAGAAAAGCCAAATATAGCTTCAAGTTAAAAAGTCAAAGGCTAAATGAGTTCCTTATCCAACTACTAATAGATTCTAAAGTGTAAGATAGCTCGAGGACCAAATAAACTACATATTCAATTTAGGACCAAGTAAATACATCGTAGCTTGCTTTAGGTGCGATTAATAAAGCATCGTGATTATGGGTACAGTTCCCGTGGCATAGTCATGATACCTAACCCAAATTCAGGTGTGCACTTCATGTGACCCGATCATAACAAATACATCGCGGGTGCATTTCATGTAGCATGATTTGCGGTGTGTTCCAAAATGGCAAGTGTACGATAATCGTAACTTGTTCAAGAAAATAAATTCCATATATTCTAAAAGCGGTTTTAAATAAATAAATTTAAAAATGCACACTAGATTTAAAATATGTAATAAATCAGATAATCGGCCAATTATTAATAGTTAAGAGACCGTGCTCAAACCACGGAACCCGGAAATATCTAACACCTTCACCCGGGTTAACAGAATTTCTTATCTAGAATTTCTGGTTTTGCAGACTTTTCAATAAAATCAAAATTCTCCCCGACTTGGGATTTGAAATAAACCGGTGACTTGAGACACCAAATAAATTATTCCAAGTCGCGACTCTAAAAATAAATAAAATGATCCCATTTAGATTTATGTCACTTTAATTGGAAAAACTCACTTATATACCCCTTCAGGTGGTAAAAAGGAGGTGTGACAGCTCTGGCGACTCTACAGGGGACAAGAACCCAGAATCTATGGTTAAGGGTTCAAGAATTCGAACTTAGAATAATTTTTATAATTGGATTTTATTTATTATCTGATTTTTGTTACATGCTTGGGCATAATGTGCTAAATATCGCTTTTTACCGCTTTGATATTATTGGAAATGCATATAAACTGCTAACCCTTCTCTTCTAATCTTCTGGGAAGTACACGCTGGCATGACTTCTTTTCTGTTAGTGTCATACCTAATTTAGAATGATGTTCGGACAAGTTATAAAGCCGAATGACCTTTTGGTTCCCGGTACGTAGCCCCCCTTGGCTCGAATGGTCCGCTTGGGTAAGCCAGGTCTAGAACAATACACCCAGATTTTAAACCTATAATAACACAGCCTCATGCCGGATCCATAGTAGGAACACTTGTTTGCATCATGTGCATCTGACTTTGGGGACCCAACACAGGGGTTGGGTCCGTCTAGGACAGGTCCCCAAATTAAAAGACCATCCTGATGCATATTACGTGCTACCTGCGCATCTGTTTCTTTCGGCTTGCATGTTGACCGGCTTCTAGAATAGGGAAAGAAAATAAAAAAAAACAGAAGAAGAAAAAGAAGAAAGAAAACAAAAATCAGAGTGAGCTAGGAAAGAGAAAATTCACCAGGTTCTCAAAAAACCCAAGTACTTGAAAATATCCTGAAACTCTGCTGAAATTGTGAAAAAAGAGAAGAAGAAAGGTCATTCCAAATTGAGCCAAAATATTCAAGTGCCATATTTCCCTGTTCCGTCAAAAGTGACCGAACTACGCGGGTCTGTTTCTCACCGGATGTGAGATACGTATGCAAAACTCATCGGTTTCGGCCCCAATTTTTAAAAATCCCCCCCAAAAAATATTTTCATTTAATTCATTTTTTAGAAGCATTATTTTAGAAATTTTTGTTTTTTAAAAAAAATATTTTTAAACTCAAAAAAATAGTTTCCTTTGTTCTAAGTCTTTCATACGAAAAAAAGGAAATAAAAAAGAAAATCAATAAAAAATCAAAATCCGAAGTACAAGTTTCCTTTATTTTGAAGTACTTTTTTCAAAATATCCAAAAAAAAAGTCAGAAAAGAAAGAATCCAAGAAAAAATATCTTTCCCCTCTTTATAAATCTTATTTTTTTTTTGAATAATTAAAGTCCAAAAATATTTTCGCTTTTCTTTAGAAGTTATTCCGACTCGCTAAGGCGAGAGAGAGGACAACTCGGGATCTGGACTAAGTGAGGTGCATAAAAGATGATGACGGAAAAGTTTTGATGGGAGATGAGCAGATTAAGAGAAGGTGGCAGACCTACTTTCATAAACTTCTAAGTGAAGAAGGGGATCAGGATATTATACTTGGGGAATTGAGGAATGCCGACAGTCCCCATGAATTAAGTAATTGTAGGGACATTGACATCGATGAAGTCATGGAGGCAATGCGTAAGATGAAAGGGGCAGAGCTACCGTGCCAAACGAAATTTCGGTTGAAATTTGGAGGTGTGTGGGTAGAGCAGGCTTGGAATGGCTTACTGGATTGTTTAGTGTTATATTGAAGACTAATAGGATGCCTGAAGAGTGGAGGTGGAGTACAATGGTTCCGTTGTATAAGAACAAAGGTGATGTCCAGAGCTGTAACAACTATAAGGGCATCAAATTACTAAGTCATACCATGAAAGTTTGGGAGAGAATGGTAGAAATGAGAGTGCGAAGGACGGTGTCTATTTCAGACAACCAGTTCGGGTTCATGCCAGGGAGATCTACCACAGAAGCTATCCATCTTATTAGGAGGATGGTGGAACAGTACAAGGATAAGAAGAAGGATCTCCACATGGTGTTTGTTGATCTGGAGAAAGCATACGATAGGGTTCCTAGGGAGGTCTTATGGAGCTGCTTAGAGGATAAAGGGGTCCCAGTTGACTATATTAGGGTGATTAAAGACATGTATGTTGGAGCTAAAACTCGGGTTAGGACAGTAGGAGGCGACTCTAAACACTTTCCTGTTGTTACGGGGTTGCACCAAGGGTCTGCGCTCAGCCCATTCCTATTTGCCCTGGTGATGGATGCACTGACTCATCATTCCTATTTCCGACAAACCTAATGACTTCCCCGGCATAACCCAAGGACCTTTCCGGCATAACGCAACCTCCCTGGCATAACCCGAGGACCTTTCCGGTATAACCCGATGACTTCCCCGGCATAGCCCGAGGACCTTTCCGGCATAACCCAATGACTTTTTCTGGCATAACCCGAGGACCTTTCTGGCATAACCCGATGACTTCCTCAGCATAACCCGAAGACCTTTCCGGCATAACCCGATGACCTCCCCGGCATAATCTGAGGACCTTTCCGGCACAACCCGATGACCTCCCTAGCATAACCCGAGGACCTTTCCAGCGTAACTTGATGACTTCACCGGCATATCCCAAGGACCTTTCCGGCATAACCCGATGACTAGGACCTTTCCGGCATAACTCGATGACTTCCGCGGCATAACCCGAGGACCTTCCCCGACATAACTCGAGAACCTTTCCGGCATAACCCGATGACTTCCCCAGCATAACCCGATGACTTTTCCGACATAAGCCGAGGACTTTTCCGGCATAACCCGTTGACTCTACCAACATAACCTGATAGTCTTTTCCAGTATAGGGTCCCACTCCCTATTTGATGCTAGCATAACCTGATAATCTTTCCAACTTAGGGCCTCCGATCCCCATTTGATTTCATTTTAGATATAGGGTCTCCACTCCCTAATCTCTTTTTCTCAAGTATACACAATCATGATTTTATTGCTTTCAATAAAGAAGTAGTTTAAATTTTGTTACAATAACTCACGAAATTTTCCTAGTGAAAACTAGGGCAGAAAAGTTTTGTTCATTTGTTTGTATTGGTTCATGAACAAGTTTTTACCATGAGGCACGAGGTTTGAGATGACCAAAAGAGGAACAAGAAAAGAAGTGAACTCTAAATGTAAAAGCGGAGAAAAGATGTGGACTACTCAAGATATGATTAAAGTCACAAGCTTTGCATGTCCGGCCTTGTTTCAAAAAGCTGAAGAAAATGAACCAGCGGTTGCAACTAACGAGCATCAAGATTCAGATCAGAGTCTGTAGGAAGAACCAGCCAAGACTCATGATCAAACTTTAGAAGGTTTATAGATAGGAATATTGTAATTCATAGTTGATAGGCTTAGCTAGTTTAGTTTTTTATTTTTCATTTTGATGTAATAAGGAGCTCAGCAAGCAGAAACAGCAGCAACAATAGTGAAATCACAGTTTTTCAATAGTCCCAGCTACCAAAACTTTCAGAACTACACCGACCTGATTCCTTTATAGCCAAGGATATGTAGACAACCTCCGAAGCAAGGTTCGGTCTAACTTTTTCAAAATGCTTCCAATAGAGTTTCAAACGGGCAAATATTGCTCTTAATCACTCACTTTATCTTTGCCCGAAAACTCTTCATGTTTCCGAGCAAAGAGGGACAAATGTGAGCACCTAATTTTTGCCCTACATGAAAATAACTCCTAAAAATAGACCAAAATAATTTTAATTGATTTTTAGGAGTTTTCCTTATTTAGTTACATTTCATGCATTTTTAATATTTTAAAATCATAGAAAAATCATAAAAATTATCACGTTTTAATTTCATGCCATCTTAGGTTCAATTTGCATCTAGGAATTAATTTTATTAAGCCAAAATCACAAAAAATAGTCATGTTACATATTTAGAGTTTAGTCTTTAAAATTAGTATTTTTCTTTAGTTTTAAGTTAATTAGTCGTTTAATGTTAAAAATAAATAAAGAATTTTAATTTCTACAAAAAATAAATTGATTTAGGATCTTAATTAATTTAATTAGAATTTAAAATCAAAGAAAAAGAAAAAGGAAAAAAAAAACAAAGAAAATAAAAATAGAAAGAATATATTTTTGGTCTTGTTTCTTTTAAAATTGGGCCAATTCCAAATATGACTCAAATTAACTTTTAAACCCCAGCCCAATCTTCCCGTTCCCCATTTTTACCCTTAAATCCCCAGACCTAACACACATTAATAGACCTTATTTGAGGAGATCCCTAACACCCAAAACAGCGCAGCTTTTCCCCTTCTTCTGCATTCCCTCATCATCTTCCAAAATAGCTCACCCATCTTCTTCTTCCTCACTTCTAACAGAGAGCAAAGACAACAAATCCTTTCCTCTGAGATTAGCTTCTAGCGGTAGTACCTCAGCCTCTTTCCCCTTCTGATTTGAGATGGCTTCTTTCTTTCAATTGAAAAAAGACACACATAGATAGAGAGGAAGGTAGGACGATACAGTGAGAGAGGGGATCCGGGAAAAGAAAAACGAAAGGGGGATGGGATTAGCCCAAAATTTCAGCCATGGACCTCTCTTAGAACACCACGAACACCACCATTTTCAGCTCTAATACTCGAGCTCAAATCAGCCCCAAACCCATGTAAAAGCTCTGAAAACCCAACTGAAATTCCTATACCAAAAAGTCCCAAAAACAGCCATCAACACTTCAATTTCTCCTCCTATAAATCCCTCTTGTGCCTGAGCTTCCCTCGCTGACGAGCTCCAAGGCTGGAACAAACCGCTACTGTTTGTTTCTATTTTTCTGGGTTTTAAAATGCTACTATGGTTGAAAATTTGCTGTTGCTCCTTGTTCGGATCTATTGGTTTTCCGCTGTGCTAAGCTCATTTCTCATCTAGCCTTTAGTTGGAGTTTTGGAGGTGATATCTACACACGCAGGTACTTTGTTGTGATTTACGCCACCGTTAAGTCAAAAAATGAATGAATTCCTTTTGTCTTCAATGAATTTCTGATTATTGTTGTATCTATGCAATTATCCTTTCCTAATAATGCTATACGATTTGTTTGTGTTTTGAGATCTTATTTCAAACGGTAACAAATTAATACAAATAGGCATATAATGGTTTGAAATCACCCTGTTCAATGTCCTCATGTTGTTAGTAATCAGTAGCACTTAATCAATTCCTAAGGATGTGGTCTTAATGTGGTTGTTTGTTTGTTGAAAAACAGTATATATAATTTATACCTATGACATGTGCTTTAGCTATGATAAGCTATTTTGTTCGTTCTGCCCAAGTACCGGTCTGCTACTTTTTATTTTAAATTTGCTGCATGTTTTGGTTATTTCTGTGTTTGATGAAAGCTAATTAGATGGATTTGCTTTTTATTCCTGTGTTTGATGACTATTCCTTTCCTGGTTATGTATTCTGGTTCTAAAGTATTGAACTGTTTTTCTGCGATTTCCCTCGATTATAAGATACTGTGTTTTTTTTGCCTTTAGCTTCATTCTGTGAGATACTTAGGGTTGGTAAATCTGTACACATAACCCTTTATAATGAACATGGCATAGTTTCCCTTTTTATTCCTTACTTCCTTTCCTTGGATGTGTTTTGATATTATTTGAAAATGCAAATACATTTGGCTCTTGCGCTTGACTTCAATCAACCATTTGGTGGAACACAATGCAGAAAAGCCAAAGATAGCTTCAGGTTAAAAAGTCAAAGGCTAAATGAGTTCCTTATCCAACTACTAATAAATTCTAAAATATAAGACAACTCGAGGACCAAATAAACTACATATTCAATTTAGGACCAAATAAATACATCGTAGCTTGCTTTAGGCGCGATTAATAAATCATCGTGACTGTGGGTACGATTCCCGTGGCATAGTCATGATACCTAACCCAAATTCAGGTGTGCACTTCATGTGACCCGATCATAACAACTTTGAACAATAATAAAATAAACATATCGCGAATCACGGGTGCATTTCATGTGGCGTGTTTTGCGGTATGTTCCAAAATGACAAGTGTACGATAATCGTAACTTGTTCAAAAAAATAAATTCCATATATCCTAAAAAGCGATTTAAATAAATAAATTTAAAAATGCACACTAGGTTTAAAACATGTAATAAATTAGATAATATGCCAATTATTAATAGTTAAGCGACCGTGCTCGAACTATGAAACTCGAAAATGCCTAACACTTTCTCCATGTTAACAGAATTCCTTATCTAGAATTTCTGGTTTTGCAGATTTTAAATAAAGTCCAAATTCTCCTCGACTTAGGATTTAAAATAAACCGGTGACTTGGGACACCAAATAAATTATTCTAAGTGGAGACTCTGATAAATAAATAAAATAATTCCATTTCGATTTATGTCACTTTAATTGGAAAAACTCTCTTATATACCCCTCGAGTGATAAAAAGGAGGGCCTGATTGATTTATTCCACGAGGTCACTTGTTATAGTGCTTGGGTTGTAGGAGCCCCTCCGGAGTCTGTACAGCCCTAGTGAGCATGGGTACCCTGAGTGAGTGATACGATGTTTTGCCCCAGGGGCTGTTCTTGATTCATATTGTGCCCGAGGGGCTGTTTACGAGTGATATGAAGTAATGCCCGAGGGTCTGTATATGAGTGATTGTGAGGTTTGCCCGAGAGGCTGTTTATGATTCATGTTTGCCCGAGGGGATGTTCACGAGTGATGTTTGCCGAGGGGCTATATACGAGTGAGTTTTGCCTAAGGGGCTGTATATGTTTTCACCATTTTTACTCACTGTTTCATCACTTCATTGAAGACTGTTGAAAGATGTTTTAAATGGTTTTACTGCTCAGTCTCTATTTACTTTTATTACTTAGTGAGTTGATGTACTCACATTACTCCCGGCACATTGTGTGTAGATCCGGGTATTTCTAAACCCGATAGCGGGTGTTGATTAATCAATGGACGGTCCATCAGAGTTAGTAAGGTAGCTGCCTGACAATCCCAGCCCTACTTTTCTCCCTCTTTATCCTCCCTTAGTTGTATTCAGTTATTTTTAGGCTATGTTAGTCTTGATGTTGTCAGACGGTTGTAGTAAATGCTCATGACTAGTGATACCCTGATGTCGGGCTTTTTTTCCGCACTGTTGTTTTGATTTAAGCTCCTTATGCTGGTTTATTGTTAAATAACTTTGGTTTTGTCTTAAAAATAAAAATAGTGATTGGGTTTGGTAGTGTATCGGCTTGCCTAGTACCACTTTAGGCGCCATCACGATAGGGTTAGTTTTAGTTCGTGACAAGTTAGTATCAGAGCCTAGGTTACATAGGTCTCACGAGTCATGAAAGGTTTAGTAGAGTCTCACGGATTGGTACAAAGACGTCTGTACCTATCTTTGAGAGGCTGCAAAACCTTTAGGAAATCCCACATTCTTGAAATTCTTGTCGTGCGGCATTGATTCATCTTGAAATGTAACTCTTGAAATTCCTTCCACGCATTCATATGCGCGCATGAGCACTTGGTATCAGCTGTGCATCGACGGCTTGTGATTCCCTAAATGAGAGGCGAGATGTGATTTTTGTGTGTTGATGTTGGGCCAGTCTGGATGACTTGGGTCCGGGCTTTGCCTCTAGCTTGAGCACTAAGGTGTTGATTGTGTGAGAGCGTGCTTTTGGATTTATATGTTCGGTAGTGTCCATATTAGTGGAAGTAATGACTGGATGGCTACGTGATGAGTATGATGTGACTGCGAGATATGTTCATATGATTTGGATGTGATGAGGAGGGTCTTCTTGAGGGTAGAAAGAACTATTTGGTTCTTGATTTCCATCTTGATTTGATGAATAGCCCCGAGTTATGGGTGTGTTGAAGGATCTTTTCATATTGTTTAGTTGGGGAACGAAGTAGATTTTATGTCATGATATGAGTTCAGACTCAGGAATATTAAGTGATTGCGTGATGTTTATGATGGTGGAAAGGTATAAAGAGATGTTAGTTTGAGGCAAAGTAGGTGGGTTATCTCCTGTAGGGTGTCCTGAGGGCGTGTGATCCCTATGCTCTTTTGTAGCGAGTCTTCCTTTACCAGTGAATTATATATGCTGCAGATTGAGTTTGGATCGCGTATGAGAGTTGTCTTGACTATTACGAGGGTAAATGCGAGATTTGTAGATGATTGAAGTACTAGATGGTTGTGTTGAACAAGCTTATGAAGGATTTAGTTCAATCTCACTATGGTATTATGGAAGTAATAGAGTATGGACATTGTGAGTTTTTGTGTGTTTTGATCTATGGCTTTTATCCAAGGGGGGAGTCTACTATTGATAAGTTGATTGCACGACTAAGTGTCATATTAGTTTCAGTTTGAGGTATACTGGTGAATCAGTTATGACTTGCAGAGGTTGAGATCAAGGATGACTCGAGTAAAGGAAATTTCTGGGTATGAGTTTTATTAGATTATATGAGTATATGAGAATCATGGAATGATTTGAGTTCTTATTGGTTAAGGATATAATGTTCGTGGAGCAGAAATTTATCTGGTTGCATTTAGGTGGGGTTACATCCTTGGGTGTTGGAGTGCTAATGGGGCTAAGGTCGATTAGCCCATTTGATCTGTCTAATCAAGATTTAAGCAGAGTGGATAACTCTCGAGAATGGTTCTAATGAATTCAATATTTATATATGGCAATTGAGAATTTTTGGGGGTTCGTATGTGGCTTGAAGCTAAGAGTTACATTGGATAGTGTCGAGGCTCGCAGTGTTTCTACATCATTGTGGATTATACATTTCAGTATCAAGAAAGTAAGATGAACAACTTGAAATTCATAGAAGGTCTCTTTGGAGTGAGTATCTCGATTGTGGTACTTTTGGGGTGCTTAAGAGAGCATTCAGCGGCTTATGAGCCTTAGGGCAGTGTGGTTTATGTTAGGGTCTCATGTGGTGAGTCTGGATTGAGGATTGAGGTATTATGGTGAGGAGAAGTATCAATGTGAATGCAATTCAGAAGGAACTCGAATAAATAGGATAGCTTGGTAGTAGGTTGGATTGACATGGTAATGGGTATGATTAGTTCTTTGGGTGTTTATGAGGTAATGAGTTTCTACATGTGTTTCGTGGTGATGCGCTTGAGTTTTGGTGACATGTGTAGCTTGGTTGGGGTAGAAGGATTCAATCCTGACGGTTGGGTTTTGAGCAAATGGGATTCAGAGAGTTCTTGGTGGTTTCTACCATGGTTAGAGAGGTATATCTTCTACTGGCGTGAGGATCATGTGATGTGTAGTGATCTTCTCCTAGATGGGGTCAAATGAAAAGTTCTTGGCTAGTTGAGTACTTAGTTGCTTGTGACTCGAAGTGGATTATGAAGTTCTCATATTTATCATGGGATGACATGGTATATGTGGTAAGTTGTGTAAGGTTGGGATTTGCATGTGTAAGGTCACAGTTCAATTCTGAAAGGAAGGTCATAAATTCTTAAGCAACATGGACAATTTCTGATGACTAGGTAAATGATATTACTAACTGGTATGGCTTAATGAGATTATACATTTCAGAAAGGGCGATGTGTGGGAGTTATGGATACTTTATTGGTATTGCGACACTCTCTTGTTTGATCGACTGCTGGAGTTCAATTTTTGCTTTGTGGTATAGAAGACTTCTAGAAGTATTCCTCGTGGGGTGACTGTGTAATTGGAGAAGTATGGGCATTTAGGCGGTGGAGTTGAGATCAGAGATGGTGATTCGTATATTCTATGGATTTAGAGATTGAGAGTTCTGGTGAGTAGATTGTTTCGTGGTTGTCGACCGTAAAAAGTATCCAAGTTTAGTCAGAGGTTAGTATATGTTGTGATTCAGTCATTTAGACTTTCAGAGGGTTATTTATCTATCGTGGGGGACCAGAGCTGATTTGGGGTTCATTGGTAGGCCCAACATGGAGGTGTGTTTTGTACCAGGTCGAATTTGGTGGCTCCGTACTGCTATTATTGAGGGATGTGCCATTCGATTATTGTTGAGCTTATTCGTGTTCTGGAGTGATCTATGAGCTACTCTTCTATATTATGAGGGGTCATGATTTGTTGGTTGTATACACATATAGTGTGGTTCTATTGGAGTCCTATAACGGATTTGAGCGAGAAGAGTATTGGATATCGCTTGATGTATAGCATATTGGTTATGCTCTTTCGGGTTTCATGTGGTGTTATGTCATTTGCTTCTCCATGGTTATGGTAATGCACTTTGAGTACTTGATGTCGTTGCGCGTGGTTATTGATTTTGAGCAAGGTGGCTTGAGGTATATGCCATGGATTAGTGTTTGGATGGGGCACACATTGCAGCAAAATTATGTTGAGGTATGAACCTGTGTTAGATTCGTGTGATGGTCCTACGGGGTGTGATGAATTTACAGTATTTCATTGTGGCAGTACTTGTTAAGCTTGCGGGATAGTCCTCCCGTTTGAGTCATTTTTTTCATGATTTGAGTACATTTGGGGATGTTGCTATTGGGTGCACGAGTTGCACAGGTTATGGCTTTGGACTGTATTGATGTGTCATGTCATTAGAGTGGTTGTGTTGGATGAGATGAGGTCATTGGACCTAGAATGAATACTATCAGAATTGGCTACAACATGGTTGGAAGGATAATATTCCTAGTCTGTAGACATGTAATTTTTGACCCTCCCCAAGATTTTACACGTTTTAGCGTAAAATATTTAGTTTAGGTTTAATATCATTATATTAAATAGTTTTGACTCTTTTACTTTATTTTATCACAAAAAATAAAAATTACAAAAAATAAAATAAATATTTTCATCTTTAGGTTAAAGTCAATTAGTATATTTATATTTATAGTATTATAACATTTGAAAATACAAAAAATTAGTTTCACTCGTAGTGTTTAGTTTTATATTAGTTTATTTTAATTTAGAGTGATTTTTACATTTTTATAGATACATTGTATTATTTGGTCTTTTTAGCCTAAGTTCAAATCCAAAAGACATGGTCCAACCCAATTACCCTTAGCCCATTCTTCCCAACCCATTAGCCCACTTAAGTGCAAGATTTAATCCTAGCCATCTATTCCCTTCTAATCCAATTGCCATCATCCCTTTCCACCTCCATATAAAATACCCAATTATAGGAACCCAACCCTAAGTTTTCAATACCTAGACTTAGGAGCTACACTAAAAACGACAGGATTGCTAAGGTTTTTCATCTTTATTCTATGATCTTTTCCTTGTTTTGTTCCAAAAAAATTAAAAAGTGAAAGAAATACAAACACACAAAAATGAATCTTTACAACTTTTTCTCTCAGATACAATAGACACATAACTTGACTGAATTTCAAGATTTGGGTTTTACTTTACTGATAATGTAGGAACACGAGGAGTGTAAAGTGGAGAAATCGGATGAGCCAGAGAATCTATAAAAAATAAAATCACTGAAACACTTTATCTCAGTAATAATAACCATCACTCTTCTTCGTCTTTTTCTTATTCTGATGACGATAAGAAAACAACGTCATCTCCTCCCGTAACGTCGTGGTTTAAGTCTAAAGTTCGTCGGCTTTTTGGTAGGGAACATCCTGTTCACAAAGTTTTCGGCAGTGGTAAACATTTTAAAGAGCAAAAATATTAAGAGATGGTCTGCTTTGTCAGATGTTTGGAGGTTCTAGTTTATCTGAGGTCGATTTGGGTTTCGAGCTCTCCTGTGTCGATTTGAGGTTCCGATTCTTAATTTTGATGTTTCAATCTCAAGATTGTTGCCTTGTTCAGCCTGATTGATTTGCAATATTTAGTTTTGTTCATCAATAAAAGGCCTATTTCTCAATTTTTATTCTCATTTCATTGTTCTTACAATAGCTTGGTGCGTGTGTTGGTTGATTTTTGTTTCTACATTGTTTGAGTGGCATGACTTAGTTTGAAATTAAATTATTTTAATTAGTTTTTATTTCGATTGTGATGTACGTAGTCTTGGTTCTCGAATAAATGCTTTTAATTTGGGTAGATGGAAAATTTGGAGTTATTTCTTTCTTGGCAAGGAATAATAATATGCCATGAGTGGTGCTAAGTCAGAAGGATGTATAACTCTTAAGCCTCACAATAATCTCAAATTTTAGGAAGAATAATGAACACTGTTAGTTTGCTTTAGGCATGGCTTAGACTATTATTGTGATTATATATACGTTCGCATAACAGAATTACGAATTTAATTCTAAAAAATAAATCGAGGGATGCGTTCGCGCAACTTCAACCAAGTTTTCTTATTAATTAATAAAGCGTGATTAATTATGGACACGTACGCATGACATGATTTTTGACGCGCCAAAGGAAATGAGTATACGTACGCATAACTCAATTCTTTCATTACGAACAAATCAAGTGATTAAAAGCGGTAAAAAGATAAATGCACATAAGTCCTAAAAATGAGTAGTTAAACGACTTAAGCTAAGTACAAATCACTAAGCGACCGTGCTAGAACCACGGAACCCGGGAATGCCTAACACCTTCTCCCGGGTTAACAAAATTCCTTACGTAGAATTTCTGGTTCGCAGACTTTTAAAATAAAGTCGAAATTTCCTCGATTTGGTCTTTAAAATAAACCGGTGACTTGGGACACCATAAATTATTCCAAGTGGAGACTCTGAAAATTAAATAAATAATCCAATTTCGAATAATATCACTTTAATTTGAAAAACTCCCTTATATCCCCTCTTGGGTGTAAAAAGGAGGTGTGACAGCTCTAGCGACTCTGCTGGGGAAAAGAACCCATGATCTTTGGTTCAGGGTTCAGAATTCGAGCTTGTTAATATGATCTATGCTTGGCTTTATTATTTGTTGATATTACTGTATTTGTGGACCTAATGTGCTTATTGCCGCTTATTTACCGCTTTGATATTATTTGAATTATATTAAATTGTTTTCTTACGCCTCCCACCTGAGTCTTCTAAAAAATGGTGCACACGTTCGTGGCCCACTTTTCTGTTAGAAGTTATACCAAATAGAACGAGGCTGGGCCAGCAACAAGGCCGGGTAGACTTTCGTGCTCCCGGTACGTTTGCCCACTCTTCGGCTCGAGTTGTCCGCTCGGGTAAGCCTGATCAAGAACACAACCCAAGGTTTAAACCTAGAATAACATAACCTCATGCCGGATCCCTAGTAGGAGCGTTTGTTTGCATCACGTGCATTTAACTTTGGGGACTCAACACAGGGGTTGGGTCCGTCTAGGACAGGTGTACCCAAAAGACCAGACCATCCTGATGTATCTTACATGCTATGTGTACATTTATTCTTTTCGGTTTATATATTGACCGGCTAACAAAAGAAAAACAACAGAAAAACCAAGAGTGAGGTAGGATAGAGAATTCACCCGGTTCTGAAAACCCAGTATTTAATGTCACGACCCAAATTTTTCACCCTCGGGAGTTGTGATGGCGCCTACTAATGTTAGCTAGGCAAGCCAATTATTAGACAATTTACCTTTTTACCAATTTCTATTCTCTTTAACATTATATAAAACAATAACGGGTAAACAACGGAAATTCAGAATAAGTGGAAGAAAACAATAGAATATCTGAACATATATCTATTACAACAGCTTAAACCTTAATCACCCAGAATTGGTGTCACAGTTTCACAGACGGTCTAAGAATACTACAAATAAAGGTTCTGAAAGAAATAAATACAACACTGTCTCTAGAAATGCATGAAAAAAATAGGAATAGTAGATAGAAGGGGACGCCAAGGCCCGCGGATGCCTGCAGGACTACCTCGGGTCGCCTGATGATCAAGAATCAACAATCTCACCACGGTCCGAAGTCCACAACACTGGGGTCTGCACAAAAGAGTGCAGAGTGTATTATCAGCACAACCGACCCCATGTGCTGGTAAGTGCCTAGCCTAACCTCAACGAAGTAGTGATGAGGCCAGGACCAAACTACCAAATAAACCTATGAAGTTCAAATATATATAGCGGAAAAGAAATACGAAAATAAACAATTAAAACTAGGGAGGGGGGAACATACTTCGGGGAAAAACAAGTAAAAACAGAATATCAATAGAATATAAAGGAATCCAACCACTAACAAGATTAAAGAAAAACAAAGGCAGATTTCACTTTCTTTTCACATCTTGTTGCAGGCGTGCAACCCGATCCCATTTCTCATATCTTGTGGCAGGCATGCCACCCGCTCCCATTTCATGTATCTCGTGGCAGGCGTGCAACCCGCTCCCATTTCATTGTATCTTGTGGTAGGCGTACTACCCACTCCCATTTCATTATATCTTGTGGTAGGCGTACCACCCGCTCCCATTTCATTGTATCTTGTGGTAGGCGTACCACCCGCTCCCATTTCATTGTATCTTGTGGTAGGCGTACCACCCGCTCACATTTCATTGTATCTTGTGGTAGGCGTACCACCCGCTCCCAATTACAAGCCAACAATAATCACAAGGAATTCCGGCAAGGGAACAATAATATCAACAAACAATATCCCTAAGAAAACAATGATATCTCACAATATCCCGGCAAGGGAGAAACAACTATAACCGAACTTGTTACAACATCTAACTACCTTAGCTATAACCAAACTTGTTACAACATCTAACTACCTCAGCTATAGCCAAACTTGTTACAACATCTAACTACCTCTGCTATAGCCAAACTTGTTACAACATCTAACTACCTCTGCTATAGCCAAACGTGTTACAACATCTAACTACCTCAGCTATAACCAAACTTGTTACGACACCTAACTACCTCAGCTATAACTAAACTTGTTACAACACCTAACCCAAAGAATCAACCTATGCATTCGTAATATCAATTAAGAACACAATGCAAGGGAACCACAACTCAAAAATAGCCCAGTAAGGGGGAAACATAATGATCTCTTCTCCTTCTCACTTTTACTTCACAATTCACTTCACAACTCGAACCAATACTCTAGAGTTTCAATTATCACTTATAATTTCACAATTCGTTATACTACTGGAGCCAACGCTCCTCAATGTTCATAGGTCACAATTCTTTCCACAACTTTACACAACAAATAGAAATCTTCACCATGGCATGAATAATACAACGAAGTCATGAAAATCACAAAATAAGACCCACGGTCATGCTTGTCACCAACGTATAGATACTCGTCACCATGCCTATACGTCGTACTCAACAAGAAGCAATTAGCAAATATGACATAACTCCTAATCCCTCAAGCTAAGGTTAGACTAAACACTTACCTCGATGCCTCGAACACAACTCAAGTTTCAATTATAGCTTTACCCCTTGATTCCTCCGTCAATTCGCTCGTATCTAGCTACAAGTTACTTAATTACATCAATAAACATTAAATGAATCAATTTGAATGCATGAAAATGAGTTTTCTAAAGTTTTACCCCAAAAAGTCAAAATCACCCTCAGGCCCACGTGGTCAAAATCGAGGTTTAAACCAAACCCGATTACCCATTCCCCCACGAGCTCAAATATGTATTTGTTTTGAAATCGGACCTCAAATCGAGGTCGAAATACCCAATTTTTGAAAAACCTAGGTTCTACCAAAACACCTAATTTCCCCAATGAAAATCATTGATTTGAAGTTGAAATCATGTTAAAAGATGTTAATGATTGAAGAAAACTAGTTAAAAACTTCTTACAATTGCTTTGGAGAAGAAAGGTTGTTTGAAAAATCGCCTCTTATGTTTTTGGGGTCTTAAAAAATGAAAAATAACTGAAAATCCCGTCTAAATATACTGCCCTCAGATGTCGTGTGCGGACCGCACAAAATCAACTGCGGCCACACAGGCTTCCTGTGTTCTGCAGTGACAGGTCTACGTATTTCGGCCATAACTTTCTCTAAAGATGTCCAAATTGTGAATTCTTTGCATTTCTGGAAACTAGACACGAAGAGCTACAACTTTTGTTTTTGAAATATCTCACAATTCTCTGTAGATAAAAAGATATAGACTTCCGAAGTTGGACCAGTAAATTGTTCTTCATCGCGGACCGCACCAAAACTAGTGCGGCCGCACAGGCTTCTCCGTGGCAACAGTCCATATCGTGCAGACCGCATGCCTGTTCAGAGGTCCTCTACCACTCTGAGCCTGCAAAAGCTCAGTTTTTAAGCCTTAGACCCCCCGAAACCTACCCAAAACTCACCCGAGCCCTTGGAACTCCATACCAAGCGCACACAAAACCTCAAAAACATCCTACGGACTTATTCGTGTAATCAAATAATCAAAATAACATCATGAACATCACATTAAATCTCGAGATCAATGAAATTTTCTCAAAACTTCGTTAAACATAAATTTTGCGATTTAAGTCCGAATACAGTCATATGACATCCGTTTTTCACCAAATTTCACAGAAATGTCTTAAATCATATATAAGACCAGTACCGGATGCCTGAACCAAAATAAGGGCCCGATACCACCATGTTCTAAACAAATTTCATTTCAAATTTCTTTAAACAATTTTAGAAAATAATTTTCTTTAAAAAATTCGTTTCTCGGGATTGGGACCTCGGAATCCGATTCCAGGCATACGCTCAAGTCCCATATTTTCCTACGGACCCTCCAGGACCGTCAAATCACGGGTCCGGGTCCGTTTACCCAAAATATTGATTGAAGTCAAATTTATTCATTTTACCGTCAAAACTTATCATTTTTCACAGATTTTCACATTTAAGCTTTCAGGCTATGCGTCCGGACGATGCACGCAAATCGAGGTGGTGCTTAGGGAGGTTTTTTAAGTCCTCGGAATGTAGAATTTTATTGCAACACAAGTGATGATCTTTTGGGTCATCACATTTAAAATGCCTCGAAATTCTGCCAAAATTTTGAAAAAAAGAGAAACACAAAATGTATTTCAAAAAAATGAAAGTGAGTCAACATCATGTTTTTTCAATTATGTCAAAACGGCCGAACTACGCGGGTCTGTTTCTTACCGAATTTGAGATACGTAGGCAAACCTCATCGGTTCCGGCCCACATTTTAAAAAAAACTTCAAAAATATTTTCCTTTACTTTAGAAAAGTCATTCTTTGGGACCACAATTTCTTTTAAAAAAAAATCCAAAAATATTTTCCATTACTTGCTTCCTTAGAAATTCTTTCTTTTAGACCCCAATTTTTTTTAAAAAAATAAAATATAGAAAAATATTTTCTTTTAGTTTCTTCTCAAAATCCAATTTTTTTTTTGTTCTTCAAAAATTGAAAAGAAAATTCAAGATTCAAAAATATTTTCTTTTTTTAGAAGTATTTCTTTCATAAATTCAAAAAAAAAAATCTTTCTTCTTTAGAAGTCTTTCTTTGCAAACATTCTGAAGAAAAATCAAAATCCAAAACTATTCTCTTTCTTCTTTATAAGTCTTTCTTTCGAAAAAGTAAAATAAAATTCAAAATCCAAAAAAAGTTAGTTTATTTACTTTATTCCTGATCTTCTCGAACTATGCAAAGATCTGATTAATGCGGCGTCATGATACGTAGGCAACCCACATCAAGTTCGATCGAATGGTTAAAAACAAAAAAAAAGAGAAAAGAAAGAGAGTGTTTATTCTAACATGCCTGTTGTTTTGAAATAAAAGCTAGTCAAAGGTAGTTGGTTTGCAATGGCGAGTCACAAAAACAATCCAAGATCTTTCAAAAATAAAAACATCTTCTCAACCAATGGAACAAGCACCATTGTTGTTGATCCAAGATCACGAGAGGGCAAGTAGGCAATTTGGCGGCAAAAAATTTAATGGAGGCAAATGTGAGGTTGACTTTACCAGATTTGAGCAATAAGACATGGGCTGCTCGGGATGATTGTCAAAATTTGAGTGTTGAATCCAAAGAAATCAAAATGGTCAAATGCCATAGTAGTGCTGATGTGCGAATGTGTGGCTAAGATATCGCTTAGTAACTAGAAAGTCACTCCTCCTTCAGTCATGGTAGCTTATTTTGTCATCTTTTCTTCTTCTTTTTGTGCTATTGGACCTTTCTATCCTTTATTCAATTAAACAAAAGTAGTTAGCCATTTTGTGCATAGTTCTTTTCATGCTAGTTCTAATGACATGACATGCATGCGGAATTTTGGCCAGATCTTAGAAAACTGATTTAGTCTTGAATTGGATAAGTGAGAAAGAGACATTTTCGAAGATGAATAGAGACATAAAACATTTAAACAATAAGCATGAGCCAATTTTATATGGAACCAAAATAGTCATGCTCATGGAAGTTAAGGATCTCTACCTTTTGAGTCATTTGAGAAGATCGGGCTTAAGGATAATGGGATGGGTTGAAGTTTGTTTAGCACTAAGAGATAGAAAGTGTTTTCAATAGAAGGTGTATTCCAGACAACATGAAAATTGCAAAATACATCTTCTAAATCAAGACAAAATCCAAGGAAAGTCACCCAAATTGACAAGGGTCATTCACAGCGAGGAAAGTATTGCTCATACAGCTTTATACTAAAAAAGACCCAAGAAGACAAGCATGTTCATCAATGATGTGATCGCGAAAAGATACTATAATTGACGTTCTCGAGGCTGGGAGGCCCTTTTTGCTATCCAAACACTTTATACCCTTTGTTACCCCTTTTGAACTTGTGTTATTTTCTTTGACCACCCTCTTTTGGAATCAAGTATAGAATGAAGATTAAAAAAACAAAAAATGAAAAAAAAAGAAAAATAAAAAAATTCAATGTCTCAAGAGTACAAACTGGGGCAATTCATAGAAATTTCAAGTGAAAAAAGATGAAGAAGAAAAGAACTGTCAATGGTCCATGCGCCCAGAAAATAGAAATTGGGGCAACTTGTTTTGAAAACGAAAAGTAAAAAATAGAAAAAGAAAAAAAACGAAACAGAAACAAAGATGAAAAATAGTTAGGTCAGATGTTTGAACTACGTTCGACCTGATTCCTTAATAAAGGATACGTAGGCAACCTCACGGTTTGGTCCAACCAAATAAGAATTCCAAAAAAAAAAAATCCCAATAGCTGAAACTGGGGAAAAGATTTTATTTCACTTTTGAAAGAGTCGATTCCAAGAGTTGTAAATCTACAACCCTTTACTTTGAGTCTATTTTAAAATTTCATGACGTCATTTCTTTCCAACCCTATCCAAAAACCTTCCAAATAAAGACCTCCTATTCAGCCTTCAAGAATGCCAAGAGACGCATGCAATGAACAATAGTTTTCACACGACATAGAACACTGTCAAGATGCTCGCACAAGAAAGCAAAAGAAAAAGAAAAATAAAGAAGAAAAATGAGAGAGTCTTACTATTAAAAACCCTCATGGGCACTGTAAGACGACGGTAAGCAGAGATGAATAAATGAGAGAGACTGGTTCGTGAAAACACCTTGGGCCAACACTTGTCGAAAGTGAGTCATGAAGCCGATGCAAAGGATCATCACGAACAAGCCCGACTTCAAAGGTCATAAGAATGGTAAAAGAAAAGATTTGGTTAGTTTGATAGATTGACTATCAAGTCCAAAATGCATGTCATGATCATTAAGGCTAGTTATTGAAAAAAAACTCTTCCTTCCGTCCTTCCAACAGGGGCACTTCTTGTTAATACTTGTTTCTTTGCATTATTGTGTCCTTCACTCTAAGTTAGTCCTGTCAAAACAAGCAAAAAAAGATTTCAAAATCTGCTACCAGCTTTTTAGTTGCACAAAGTAAATTTGGCCAGCATACTCAGTTCCTACTTGTAACATGCCTTTAGGATTCATGCAAAAGCTCCCCCAAAAGACTCTTGTCAACCTACTTGGCGCAAGCAAAGATAACTTGTGATTCTCTCTGACAGACAAATTGCTCAAAAGCAGGAAGTCACTCAAGATATCAGAAAAGGTCATCTAAGAAAAGATCTCCAGTTGGGATAAGGCTGATTGAGCCACAAATATAAATGGTACTGGGTGTGAAATAATTAGGGTTTATGTAGAGCAAAAGTTTCTTGAAACCGACTCAAGCTGATTGAGAAGAAGCCAAGTTGCCCAAGACTCAAGGCTACAAACTGACCACCATTTTCAAAACTGACAAATTTTTCTTTGTGTGAAACAGGAACAAGGCAGTTCAAGGAAAGTGGTTCAAAAAAAAGAAAAAAAAACAAAAAAAAAAGAGAAGAAAAAGAAAAGAAGAGAAGAGCCGACAAAGGGAAGTTCCTCAAATATTCGCCTTTATTTGTCTTGCTATTGTGCACAAAACCTTGCCATTGTGCACAAAACCTTGCCATTGATCTCCATATTTTTCCTCCTAGGATAAAAAGTCCTAGTCAGATGGATTTTCCTCCCAATAAAAATCTTAGTCTGATGAATCTTTCTACTAAGATAGAAAACCTAGTTTGATGAACTTTCTTCTAAGATCAAAATCTTAGTCTGATGAATCTTTTCTCCTAAGATAAGAAAACTTAGTCTGATGAATCTTTCTCCTAGTATAAAAATCTTAGTTTGATGAATCTTTCTCCTAAGATAACAAAACAAAACTTAGTCTGATAAATCTTTCTCCTAAGATAACAAAAAAGGACCTAGTTTGATGAATTTTCTCCTAGGATCAAAATCTTAGGCTGATGGATCTTTCTCCTGAGATAGAAGACCTAGTCTGATGAACTTTTTCCTAGGATCAAAATCTTCGTCTGATCAATCTTTTTCCTAAGATAGAAAATCTAGTCTGACGAATTTTCTCCTAGGATAGAAATCTTAGTTTGATGAATCTTTCTCCTAAGATACCAAAAAAAGACCTAGTCTGATGAACTTTTCTCCTCGGATCGAAATCTTAGTCTAATGAATATTTCTCCTAAGATAGAAAACCTAGTCTGATGAATTTTCTCCTAGGATATACATCTTAGTCTGATGAATCTTTCTCCTAAGATACCAAAAAAAAGAATCTTAGTCTGATGAATCTTTCTCCTAAGATACAAAAAAAAAGAAACCTAGCCTGGTGAATTTTCTCCTAGGATAATAATTTCTTAAAAAAAGCGTTTGAGCAATTTGTTTAAAATAATGATTTTCTCAAACACAAAAAAATGATTTTCTTCCAAAAAAAAAAAACACAAAAATCCTTCTTGGTTCGGTTTAGACATAGGGTCTCCACTCCCTAGTTTTCTCTTCCAAAATAGGGTCCAATTCAGTAGTTGATGCCAGCATAGCCTGGTAATCTTTTCCAACATAGGTCCCACTCCCTAGTTGATGCCAGCATAACTTGGTAATCTTTTCCAACATAGGGTCCCACTCCTTAGTTGATGCCAACATAACCTGGTAATCTTTCCAACTTAGGGTCTCCAATCCCTAGTTGATTTCATTTTAGATATAGGGACTCCACTCCCTAATCTCTTTTTCCCAAGGATACACAATCCCGACCTTTTATTGCTTTCAATAAAGAAGTAGTTTAGAATTTTATTAAAATAACTCACGAATTTTCCTAGTGAAAACTGGGGCAAAAAAATTTCATTCGTTCGTTTGCTTGTTTTGGTGTCTGATCAGGTTTTACCTCAAGGCACAAGGTTCGAGACGACCAAAAGAATGAGTCTCAATCCCGAATAAGGAAAAAAGAAAAAAAAGAAAAAGAAGTGAACTTAAAGTGCAGAAGCGGAGAAAAGATGTGGACCGCTCAAGACGTGATTGAAATCACAAGCTTTGCATGTCTCGCCTTGATCTGAGAAGTTGAAAAAGGAAAGAACCAGCACCTGCAGCTAACAAGCATTAAGATTCAGATCAGAGTCCGCATGAAGGACCAACCAAGACTGAAGATCAAACTTCAGAAGACTCATAGATAGTAATCTTGTAACTCGTAGCTGATAAGCTTAGTTAGTCTTTTCATTTTTGATTTTGGTGTAATAACGATACCGCGGACCGGAACCTCGACGACACCTCAATCGGCTCTCCACCTCGGTATACTCCATCACTCTTCCTAATTCCGAACTACACGTGGCCTGATTCCTTTATAGCCAAGGATATGTAGGCAGCTCAGATACCAGGGCTTGGTCACATTCTCCTTTCTCTTAGTTTTTGGTCGCTCTAAATAAGGGTCGGGTCGAAAAACCTGTCTCGTCGTTCTTTGCCTGAAAACTCTTCGCGTTTCCAGTCAAAGAAGGGCAGCTGTAGACATGTAATTTTTGACCATCCCCAAGATTTTACACATTTTAGCGTAAAATATTTAGTTTAGGTTTAATATCGTTATTTTAAATAGTTTTGACTCTTTTACTTTATTTTATCACAAAAAAATAAAAATTACAAAAAATAAAATAAATATTTTCATCTTTAGGTTAAAGTCAATTAGTATATTTATATTTATAGTATTATAACATTTGAAAATACAAAAAATTAGTTTCACTCGTAGTATTTAGTTTTATATTAGTTTATTTTAATTTAGAGTGATTTTTACATTTTTATAGATACATTATATTATTTGGTCTTTTTAGCCTAAGTTTTAACCCAAATGACATGGTCCAACCCAATTACCCTTAGCCCATTCTTTCCAACCCATTAGCCCACTTAAGTGCAAGATTTAATCCTAGCTATGTATTTCCTTCTAATCTAGTGGCCATCATCCCTTCCCACCTCCATATAAAATATCCAATTATAGAAACCTTACCCTAAGTTTTCAATACCTAGACCTAGGAGCTACACTAAAAATGGCAGGATTGATAAGAAAACAAGGAGTGTAATGTAGGAAACAACATCATCTCCGTAATAATAACTATCACTCTTCTTCGTCTTTTTTTTGATTCTGATAAAAATAAGAAAACAACATCATCTCCTCCCGTAACGTCGTGGTTTAAGTCTAAAGTTTGTCGGCTTTTGTTTTAGGGAACATCCTGTTCACAAAGTTTTCGGCGGTGGTAAACATTTTAAAGAGCACAAATATTAAGGGATGGTCTGCTTTGTCAAATGTTTGGAGGTTCTAGTTTATCTAAGGTTGATTTGGGTTTCGAGCTCTCCGATGTCAATTTGAGGTTCCGGTTCATAATTTTGATGTTTCAATCTCAAGATTGTTGCCTTGTTAAGCCTGATTGATTTGCAATTTTCAGTTTTGTTCATCAATAAAAGGTCTATTTCTCAATTTTCATTCTCATTTCCTTTTATTACAATAGCTTGGTGTGTGTGTTGGTTGATTTTTGTTTCTACGTTGTTTGAGTGGCATGACTTAGTTTGCAATTAAATTATTTTAATTAGTTTTTATTTTGATTGTGATATACGTAATCTTGGTTCTCGAATAAATGCTTTTAATTTGGGTAGATGATAAATTTGGAGTTGTTTCATTCTTGGCAAGGAATAATAATAGGCCATGCGTGGTGCTAAGTCAGAAGGATGTATAACTCTTAAGCCTCACAATAATCTCAAAATTTAGGAAGAATAATGAACTCCGTTAGTTTGCTTTAAGCACGACTTAGATTATTATTGTGATTATGTATACGTTCGCGTAACATAATTACGAATTTAGTTCTAAAAAATAAATTGAGGGATGCGTTCGCACAACTTCAACCCAATTTTCTTAATAATTAATAAAACGTGATTAATTGTGGATACGTACGCGTGACATGATTTTTGACGCGCCAAAGGAAATGACTATACGTACGCGTAACTCAATTCTTTCATTACGAACAAATTAAGTGATTAAAAGCGGTAAAAATATAAAATGCACATAGGTCCTAAAAATGTGTAGTTAAACGACTTAAGCTAAGTACAAATCGCTAAGCAACCGTGCTAGAACCACGGAACTTGGGAATGCCTAACACCTTCTCCCGGGTTAACAGAATTCCTTACTTAGAATTTTTGGTTCGCAAACTTTTAAAATAAAGTCGAAATTTCCTCGATTTGGGATTTAAAATAAACCGGTGACTTGAGACACTATAAATTATTCCAAGTGGTGACTCTGAAAATTAAATAAATAATCCCATTTCGAATAATGTCACTTCAATTGGAAAAACTCCTTTATATCCCCTCCCGGATGTAAAAAGGAGGTGTGACAAAGTCGACTTAGAAATCTGCTATAGTTCCTATCAGAGAAGAGTGACCTCCATGACTTGTTGATCTGACGAATGGTTATGAGTTTCTACGTGTTTCTTTCATCATTGACAATATATGAAAGTGTTAGAACGAGGCTTTGGTTGTTAAGAGGTGTATTACAGGTATTGGGTTGTTTTGAGCAGCTACTGTGATTAGGAGTTATCGCCATGAGTGTTTGAGTTATGTGGTATATCATGTGATTACATCTTGGGTTACGGATATGTTTGATACAACTTGTTCGAAATTATACAGTGTGTAGATGCGAGGTTCTCATCTTATAGAAAATTCCGGATGTTGGAAATTGGGCCCTAAGACTTATGGACTAGGTTGGATTAAGAAATTTTAGTCATATTGTGTTATCAGACCTATATGGGATACGGTGACGTGGGATCACCCCCAGGTATGTGCATAGTGAGAATATACAGTAAGTTGATGGCTTTTGGACCAACTATGGACACATTCGAGGACGAACGTATGTTTAAGTGGGGGAGGATGTAACGACCCGTTCGATCATTTGAGCAATTGCACTTCGCTCGGTTGTTTGAGGGCATGAGTAGCTCCGTAGGAAGTATTATGACTTATGTGAATCATCGGTTTTGGTTTTCAGGTTATTCGGAATTGATTTGGAAGAATGATCCTCAGTTAGAAGCTTTAAATTTGAAAGGTTTGACCAAGTTTTGACTTTTTAGAATTTGACCTCGGATTGGATTTATGATGGTCCCGTTAGCTCTGTTGGGTGATTTTGGACTCAGGAGCGCGTTCTGATTGTGATTTGGAGGTCTATAATAGAATTTGGCTTGAAATAGCGAAAGTTGGAATTTTGAAAAGTTTGACCGAGAGTGGATTTTTCATATCGTGATCAGATTTCGACTCTGGAAGTTGGAGACGGTCCATAATGTCAAATGTGACTTGTGCATAAAATTTTAGGTCAATCGGACGTGATTTGATAGGTTTCGACATCGGTTGTGGAAGTTTCAAGTTCATTGATTTCGAATTGAGGTGTGGTTCGTCGTTTCGATGTTGTTATTTGTGTTTTGAGGCGTCAAACAGGTCCGTATTATGATATGAGACTTTTTGGTATGTTCGAATAGGGTCCCAAGGGGCTCGTGTGAGTTTCATATAGGTTTGGGTTGTGTTACGCTCGTTTTTTATGTGTCAACGTCGTTTTTCAAGGATAAATGGTACTATATTAAGCAAATAAGCTCCGATTAATGTTTTATTGAAGCATTAGATCCGTATCATAATTATGGAGCCATAGCAAAAAGAATAATCGAATTTGAACATCGTATAAGGATTTTAGGGTCATTTTACTAAGAATTGAGTTGTGAGATTTTCCAGATTAATTACGAAATTGCCACTGAATTCGTTTTTAAAAATCTGCCTATTTTCAAATATTGAAAGCAACACATCTCCTTCAATATAAAGTCAAATGGAGTGATTCAAGAGCCTAACTTGACTAAAATGTTACATGGAATCCATTGGAGGCATCAAAAGTGAATTTCAGGTTCGTTGGCATGAGAATCGAGGCAGCATAACTGGCAGAAAAATATATAAAACAAGGGTTTGTTTATTTGGTCATATTTTGAGTTGGGGAGATTGGATTTAGGCGATTTTGGAGTCGATTTACAATCATTACTTACCTCAAACTAGCCAATTCCAATACCGAGCAAGCCAAGTGATTCTCCAAAAATGCCATCTTGCGCGTTTCGACCTCTGAACGACTCGAAACTAACCAAAAAAACTAAAATACATCAAACAATGCTAAAGTAACCAATCACAATTGGAAAAGGTCGAATATTTAATCAAAAGCCCAAAATCAGCCAAAAAGCCCAACCTGGGCCCCCATCTCGGAACCCGACAAAACTCAAAAAAGTAGACAATTTATTCAATTATGAGTCCAACCATACTAGTTTCATCTTATTCCGACTCCGAATCGATGTTCAAAACTAAAAAATCACTTTAACTTTAGACCAAAAAACCCAAATTTCACTTTGAAATCATCAATCAAATGCCAAAAACGAAGATGTATTTGATTTAAGATCTATACTCAGTCATGCTATGTTTACTGATTTCATTATTCAGTCTTTATTACTCCGTTCTGATGCATAAAATGATATTTTTGGGCCGAGCACCCTGTTTTACTAACAGATCGAGTGGCTTGAGAGGTTTCTGACTGAGTGAGGCCGAGGACCTGTGTTGTGAGGATATTATGGGATCGAGCTGCACGCCGCATCATGTTGTTGTTGATTCATGATTTTTGTGAGGCCACGAGCCTGATTGATTTATGCCATGAGGTGGCTTGTTAGAAGGCCGGGGGCCTGATTGATTTATACCATAAGGTGGCTTGTTATAGCGCTTGGGCTGTAGGAGCCCCTCCGGGGTCTGTACACCTCCAGTGAGCGCGTGTACCATAAGTGAGTGATATGATGTTTTGCTCGAGGGGTTGTTCTTGATTCATATTATGCCCGAGGGGCTGTTTACGAGCGATTGTGAGGTAATGGCCGATGGGCTGTTTATGATTCATGTTTGCCCGAGGGGCTGTTCACGAGTGATGTTCGCTGAGGGGCTGTTCTTGATTTATGTTGCCCGAGGGGCTGTATATGAGTTTTTTTTTCTGCGGGGCTATTTTTGTTTTCATCATTTTTACTCACCGTTTCATCACTTCGTTGAAAACTGTTAAAAGATGTTTTAAATGGTTTTACTGAAACTAGATTTAAATGAACTTAGTTGATTCAAAACCCTGATTTTAAAAGCCTGCTATATTTTACTGAGATTTCATGATATGAACTGTATATGTTTTATTGCTCATCACTACTACTCAGTCTCTATTTACTTTTATTACTTATTGAGTTGACATACTCACATTACTCCCTACACCTTGTGTGCATATCCAGGTATTTCTAAACCCGGTAGCGGGTGTTGATTACTTAGTAACAAGTCCATCGGAGTTAGTAAGGTAGCTCTTGGCGATCGCAAGCCTGCTTTTCTCCCTCCTTATCCTCCCTTAGTTGTATTCAGTTATTTCCAGGCTATGTTAGTCTTGATGTTGTCAAACGGTTGTAGTAGATGCTCATGACTAGTGACACCCCGATGTCGGGCTTTCTTTCTGCACTGTTGTTTTGATTTAAGCTCCTTATGCAGGTTTATTGTTAAATAACTTTGGTTTTGTCTTAAAAATGAAAATATTGATTGGTTTTGGTAGTGTGCCGACTTGTCTAGTACCACGTTAGGCGCCATCACGTTAGGGTTAGTTTTAGGTCGTGACATTTGCATATTGTATTTAGATGTATTTAGAAGTTCATTCAAAACATGAATGAGTTTTGTATTGCAAAAGTTTTATGAATTTTTTTTGTAATTTTTGTTGTATGCAGGAAATAAAACTATTTTTGTAACACCTACCTATTTTATCACCGCATATCGGTTCCTTCTTTAACACAAACATAGTATCCGACCTCAAAGAGAAACTTACTCCAGAACAGTACAATTTTTTTGTACTACTTGTTTTGGAAGTTTTCTTAATATGAAGCGTTGTGAGGTCCAACATCAATTGTTCAGGTGCTTCATGGTTCTCCAACTGGAAGGAACTGATGATGATTCATTTCAATATACGTCAATGGTACAACATTATCCTTTTCAATCAGGGAGTTTGCGCTTGTCACTGGTCTCAATTGTGTTGGTGATCATGATGAATTTTAGCTTAACACAAAGGTGCCTAACAGGATTATTGATACATACTTTGGCGGTGCAAAGAATGTCAAGAAGAAAGATTTGTTGAAATGCTTTGATGACAAGAATTGGGGTCATGACAACGATGGGGATGCCATCAAAATAGCTGTGTTGTATTTCATACACAGTTTCATATTTTCCACCGAGAAGAACGCTTTTACCATCCCAAGAAAATATTTTGACTTGGTCGAGAGTGAGAGATATTCCGATTATCCAGATGCATTCCAAAACCTTATCAGTATCCCCTCAATCGAATAATCTACATAGTTACTCTCACTGTTCCACTTGCCAGAATGACGCAATAGCATGGGTAAACTTGCCATATGTAAAATCGAATTGTATTGTATTTCTATATACAATTGTATGAATCTCGATTTTTATTGGTTGAAAATAGAACTTCCTCGAACGTCAACAACAAGAGAAAGGAAGGATTGAAAATCTAGAGATTGCTCTGTTTTTTGCTATTTTTCGGATGGGAAATCTTTCCTTCAATGTGAAATACATATTATGCATGATATAATTGTGTTAGTTGAGTTATATTAGGAGACTATTTGGTTAATTGATTCCCTTTCCGTTTTAAAACAACTGAAAGGTCCATTTTTATGCAACTTACGTTACTGTATTCACTAATATAACTCTTGAATACAATTGAATACAACAATTGATTAGCTGGACTTCCCCTGATTCACGCCGAGTTTTGCTACTGTATTCATGAATACAGTAGCTTAAATATATCGAATACACCTTATAACAACTGAAAACGTAGCTGTAAGAAGTAATATAGTAAATGGTAGCTATAGATAGCTAATAACCTCTAAACAATAGTGTTTTTTGAAAATTTCTCAAAATTTTACTTACATCCTATTTGCACACTATTTAACCTATAACAAATTTTTCAAAATTATTTAATTTATACCCTAATTTTGATAACTTCGGACAAATTCTCATCTTAGTCTCAAACCTAGCGTCACTACTGTCACGACCCCAAATACCCGGTCGTGATGGCGGCTATCACAATACTAGGTAAGCCAACCCAACAAGTAACCACATTCAATTTCTTTCACTATAAATATTTTTCTAACATTTAGCTAAGTCTCAATTTTCATAAGGAATTCATAAATCACTGAAATGTGTGGAAAATATTACAGAAAATAGACCAACACAGCCCAAACATCTGGTGTCACGAGTCTAGAGCCTCTAAATACACTGATTCGACTGTCTACTACATAACAAGTGTAAAAATGCAGAAAAACAAGGATAGGAAGGAGGAAAGCAAGGCTGCGGACACCATGCAGCTACCTTGCAATCTTCGATAAGCTCTGGAAATGCTGAGAGCCCTCACTCTGTCGCTCGGGCACCTGGATCTGCACACAAGGTGCGGGGAGTAACGTGAGTATGCCAACTCAGTAAATAACTAAAGTAAATAAGGTCTGAAAGCAGTGATGAGCAGTTAAAAAAATCATATAAAAGGAGTAAACAACAGAATATCAAGTCAAACTCAACAGTTTAAAAACCAGTTTCTTCATAAAGCTTCAGTTTCGATTGAAATGCTTTGAAATCATTTACTTTGCAGTTTTTCAACAGAGGTTCATTATAAAAGAAGAGTGAAATCAGCAAAAATATCATAACTGGGTCCCTTGGGAAAGGCATCACTCATAAATATAGCCTCTCGGGCAAGCCTATCAATCACTCGTGACTCAGCTCTCGTCACTCGGCACTCACACTCAGCACTCAGGCTCACTAATATCTCATAATAGTAATAATCATAATAACCGTTGCGGCGTGCGGGCCGATCCATAGTTTATAGTCGACTACGCTCATTGGGGGTGTACAAACTCTGGAGGGGTTCTACAACCCAAACGTCATATCACTGCAGCACGCAGCTCAATCCAATATATATATCGCTGTGGCGTGCATCCCGAACCATATAAGTATCGCTGCAGCGTGCAATCCGATCCATAATATATGCATATAATATTGCTGCAACGTGCAACCCGTTCCGTAGTATTTATAATCCTTACCATTAGGTCCTCAACCTCTCTCAGTCATTAACTTCACAGCCACTCGAGCATAACAGTGGAAATCAGGGAATTCAGCCCCAAATAGTTCTCACATTTAAGAAGTAGAGTGATAAAACTAGTTTTAAACAATAAGCAGGTAAAACATGACTGAGGATATGCTTTCAAACAAATAGAGTGAGGAAAAAGAGTAAAAATGCTTCTAAGGGTCTCAACAGGTCGGCACAAGGCCCCAAACATGGTATACAACCGATAATACAGTATAAATTTCTAAAATACAGGATATCATAAGATTTTAAATCAAGTACGCGGCTTAATAGTCGCTACCTAGCATGTGTTTCACCTTATTTATCAAAACGATACGAAATACCGGGGTTTTGTACCCTCAGTTCCAAATTTACAATGGTTACTTACCTCAAACCGGATGAAATACTACTCCGCAATGCCTTTGCCTCTCACCTTAGCCTCAACTCGTGCCGAATCTACAAAAAATCAGAATCACAACATTAGAATATGCTAAGAGATCGAAGCCGAAGCAAAATTAATCAAATTATACCAAAAAATCCTGAAATTGGTCCAACCCGACCCCTGGGCCCACGTCTCGAAATTTGATAAAAATCACATCAACGGAATCCTTATCCTCCAACGAGTTCATACATACCAAGAGTACCAAAATGCGACCACAAATGACACCTCAAATCCCTAGATTAAAGTCTCAAGTTTCCAAGCCCTAACTCCCTAATTTAGGCTTCAAATCCCCCTTCATGTTTAATTAGGTAGAAATCACAATTAGATCGAGTATTAAGTCTAAAATTCTTACCTCCAATAAGGTCTCTTTGATTCCCTCTTCAATCTCTCTCAAAAAAGCTCCAAAACCGAGTCAAAAATGGTGAACTTAGGCCAAAACTCGTGAAAATGGCCTTTTTATCATTCTGCCCAACGATTTGAAATCCTTCTTCGCGAACGCGGTCTAAGCCTCGCGTTTGCGAAGAACAAAATACCATTGACCAAAAATCCTCTTACACGAACGCATATGCCATCTCGCGAACGCGATGCTTCCTGACTCCAACCCTTCGCGAACGCAGGACCTCCCTCACGAACGCGAAGGCCAAATGTCCAGCCTCTCATACTAACCCTTCGCGAACACGAGGGCCCACTCGCCAACGCGAAGGAGAAAAGTCTACAACAGCTGAAGCCAAAAATCTACAACTTCTCAACTATGCATTTGGACCGTTTACCACTCGAAACTCACCCGAGGCCCTCAGGACCTCAACCAAACATGCCAACATATCCCATAACATCATTCAAACTTGTTCCAACCTTCGAAACACTCAAAACAACATCAAAACACTAAATCACATCGGATTCAATTCTAAGAATTCCAAAAACTTCCCAATTCCGCTTTCGATCAAAAAGTCTATCAAACCACGTCCGAATAACCTGAAATTTTGAACACACGTCCCAAACAACACAACGGACCTACTACAGCTCCTGAAATTCGATTCCGACCCCTATATCAAAATCTCACCTATCAACCGGAAAATGCCAAAATTTCAATTTTGCCAATTCAAGCCTAAATCTACTCCGGACTTACAAAATACATTCTGATCACGCTCCTAAGTCTCAAAAATCACCTCCTGATGCAATCCGAACCATCATAATTCACATTCGAGTCCTTTTTCATATAAGTCAACATCTGGTTGACTTTTCCAACTTAAGCTTACTCAAAAGAGACTAAGTGTCTCAAACCTTACCAAAACCTCTCTGAACCCGAACCAATCAACTCGATAACATATAATACAGCTGAATAGAAAAATAAGAAGCATAAATGGGAAAAACAGAGCGATAATTCATTAAACGACCGGCTGGGTCGTTACAGCTACCCTACTAGAATACCTTTCTTAGTAGCAGCTCAAAGAATTGTCATCATTTTCATCATATCTACACTAAAGCATCACCATTACTCCGGTTATAATAAAAAGTCAAAGCTAGGGGTTTTATTTTTTTGATTCTTTATAGTGGAACTCTGGGTTGGATCATTTATTGGAGCTGCTATTGTTGCAGTTTACCACCAAATAATCACCAGATTTCATTCCACAAGTCTAAAATTTCTTCAAGAAGACTTCTTATCTTTATGTCCTGACCATGGATTCTCAAGATTATACTTTTTATTTTTATTTTAAACTCCTTCTAATATATTTGTATGTGTGAACTTTTCTTCTATTTAGATGTTTATCATGTGCGTACATTACCCGATTATGCTATGATGTACCCATTAACAAAAATTCTTTATTTTATCATTCTCTTACCTTTCTTCCCTAAGTCCATGAGTGCATGTCTGAAGTTGGGATTATGATCAAGCCTAAGTAAGAACAAATTATTTATGGGAAAAAGTTAGTTCATGTTCAGGATATAGTAGATATACCCTAGATCCAATCTCACATTTGATGATTTGAATATATTTTTATGAACATTATTTGATATAAAACATATATGGCATTTGATATTCTTTTATCATTGTTATTATTAATTGTTTAATTAAATTTATAAAGTCCTTGATTAAATCTTGGGACTTTTCATCGTGATGGAGATCATGATAATGAGAGTAAAGTTTCTATAATTTAATCTAAATTTTGTTCTTGATCGTAGGATTATTAATTTGGGTATTAGTAATCCGGTTAGATCAATATTTATGTGATCGTCTTTATGGGATAAAGATTAGTTGATCTCATTAACTAAATCGCATAGATAGATGATGCATATGGAGATATGATCATTGAATCGACTCATTCGATAATTCCTAATGGTTAGAATTACCATAAACTGTCAATAGTATATTCTCTTGAAGAATGTGATGTAAGAGTTTTCTTTGACCTGAGATCGTCATAGTAATTGACAAGTTATTTATTATGCTTTGATACTAGACACCTATGGCCCTAGGGTGATAGTTGAAAGGATATTGGGTACGATTAAATACTTGTAGAATTAGTAATTAATGAAGATGGAATCTGTCAACTCTTGGTAATGACTTTATGCACCGTGTTGTCATGAATTATAAATGACCAAATTAAGAACGTGGCTAGGGCAATTAAATGAAAGAAGAAAAGAGTTTCTTAGATCATTCAATGGTCGATTATATTTGACATGAACACATAGTTGGTCGCCTATTAGCATTTTACAGTCGAACCATATCCTAGGGTGACCCAAAGATATAAGGACATGATGAATTACTATATTATTCTTCTACTGGTTCTTGAGAATAAATTGTATACTTCATTATATTAAGTTGTTAAGGAGTGTTGCTAGATGCCACCCTTGATTAGTATATTGGTGTGATCAATTTACTACCGGTCACGATCTAGCCTACTAGGTAAGCCAACTAATAACTATCAAATTCCACTAATATTAATAAGATAATTAAATAAAAGGAATAATCTAAATCTTATACATTTTCCAAGGACTTGTAGTACAAATCATGAGCTTCTAAGACTAGAATTTACAAAGCTGATATGAAGTAAATACATCTTCTATTTGAAAAGTACATAAAAAGAGTTTTATAATCTACGGCTACTATGAACAAGAGGCAGCTACAACCGGAACGCAGGTACATCTTCCAATCCAGCAACCATCGAACACAGCAACATTGGCATCCGGAATCTGCACGCAATGTGCAAGAAGTGTAGTATGAGTACAACCGACCCTATAAATTCAATAAGTAACAAACCTAACCTTAGGTTTAAATTAGTGACGAGTTTGAACAAAGGTCGGGTCCAACATCAATAGCCAACATCAGTTCATAACAACATAAGACAATTAAATAAAGAAGTAACTTAGAGATAAAATGCTCAACTTTTTCATAGTTTTTTACGAAAATATTTCCACATGTCAAGTATATCAGTGAAACATAACTGTTTTACCGAAATCGTCGAAAATACGAGTAAGTTTGAAAACTGTGAGTTTTCCCAAAAATCCTTTCAACCTTAAATATGATGTTTCATTTTATTTCCAGATAGCATGTGTGAAATACCTCTCTATGCCCACATATCAATGTGTGTAAAACAAGTCATGAATGACGTAATACTGTACTACATGAGGAAAATGCATCTCTATGCCTATATATCATGTGCATGTCAAATGCGATGCGACTCAGTAATAAAACCATATGCATACTCTCAGAGTATCAATTCACTTAGTCCTAACAGTCACTCAGTCCTCACAACCACTCAGTCCTCACATGTCACTCAATCCTTCCAATCACTCGGCACTCGGCACTAGCACTTAGTAGGTACATGCGCTCACTGGGGGTGTGCAGACTCTAGAGGGGCTGCTTTAGCCCAAGCGGTATAACAAGCCAATCATGGCATAAATCAATAAAATATGTTGTAGCGTGCAGCCCGATCCCATTAATATCCTCACAATCAAGCTCTCAGCCTCACTCAGGTATAAATTAATAAAATATTTACGGTGTGCAGCCCAATCCCATGAATATCCTCACAATCAGGCTCTCGGCCTCACTCAGTCATCAATCTCTTTAGTTTCTCGGGCTCTCAATGTCATGAAACCAGCCCGACAACAATGATATGTGTATCAATAAATATCAACTGAGATTGAAATATGATATGAATGCATGAATATGACTGAGTACGAAATATCAATGATATAAGTAAGGTGATAGTAAGAAACGACCACTATGGGTCCTAACAATATCAGCATAAAGCCTAAACATGATATCTAACATAATTGACAGCTCAATTAATTAATCACATGGTGAAAACACAGATATCAACAAACTAGGGCCACTAAACAGTGCCAGGAAAAAATGACAGAGTCACAATTCATAAGGTGCATGCCCACACGCCCGTTACCTAGCATGTGTGTCGTCTCAATACCAATCACACAACACATAATTTGGGGTTTTATACCCTTAGCACTAAGTTTAGAAGAGTTACTTATCTCAAACAAGCCAATTCCAAACGTCGAGCAAGCCAAAGGATGATCCAAGAATTCCATAACGCGCGTAGAGACCTCTGAATGGCTCAATACTAGCCAGAAGCAACTCAAATACATCAGATAAAGTCAAAGGAAATAATTACAAATGATAAAGATCGAATCCTAAGTCAAATCCAAAATCCAGCCAAAAATCACACCCGGGCCCGCACCTCGAGGCCCGACAAAACTCACAAAATCCGATAACCCATTCAATTACGAGTCCAACCATACTAGTTTCACTCAAATCCGACTTCAATTCGACATTCAAATCTCAAAAATTTGCTTTATAAAATTTCTACAACTTTCCCCAAATTTCTATCTCAAAATACTAATTGACTAATGAAGACAATGATATATTCATGTATGTTAACCAAATTCAAGTTAGAATCACTTACCCCGATGAATTTCTTGAAAACCCCACAAAAAATCGCTACAACCGAGCTCCTAAGGTCCAAAGTGTGAAATAATACCCTAAACCTTGTTTAAATAGTACACCTCTAAACTCCTAATCTATGTTCCGCACAATTCCAAGTGCGGCTACACATCGCAGCTCACGCGGTCGCACAAAAATGGTGTGGCCGCACCTTTTGGTGACAGCACTGCCTGTCCTTAGTATTTTGGCTATAACTTTCTCTACAGATGCTTAAATGATAACTTCTTTATTTTTCTAGAAACTAGACACGAAGAGCTACAACTTTTGTTTTTGAATCATCACAAAATTCGTTGTAGGTCAAAAGATATAAGCTTCCGAAGTTGGACCGACGAATCTGCATAATCTCCCTAGAGTGCGGCCGTAGGCAAAATTGTGTGGTCCGCACTCCTCCTCTGAGGTCTGCACTTTTCTGCATTAGCACCCCAAAATGTGCAGTCTGCACCCCCAAAAGTGGCAGAACAATATCAGAGTGCCGAAATCCGCGAACTCGCTCAAAACTCACCCTGAAACACACCCGAGGCCCCCGGGACCTCAACCAAAGGTACCATCAAGTCCTAATACACCATATAAACTTAGTAAAGCCCTCAAATCACATCTAACGATAACAAAAATATGAATCACACACCAATTCAAGCTTAATAAACTTGAAACCTCAAACTTCTATAACCATTGTCGAAACCTATCAAATCACGTCCGATTGACCCCAAATTTTGCACACATGCTATAAATGACATAATAGAACTATTCTAATTTCCAGAATTAGATTTTGATCCTGATATCAAAAAGTCAACTCCCCGATAAAACTTCAAAACTTAAATTTTCGAATAACGTGAAAAACAAAAACCGGCGATTCACATAAGTCATAATACATCATACGTAGCTACTCATACCCCCAAATAACCGAGCAAAGTGTAAATGCTCAAAAAGATTGGTCGGGTCGTTACATCCTCCCATACTTAAACATATATTCGTCCTCGAACGTTCCCAAAGTTGTTCTCAAAGCCATCAAACTGCAGTGTAACCTTACCATGCACAGATCCAGGAGTAATCCCACGTCACCCTATACCATATAGGTCTGACAACACAATATATTTTTTTTTTCATAATTCATCCTAGCCTATAAGCCTCTGAACCAAATTTCCAACATCCGGACTTTCTATAAGATCATGATCTCGCATCTACACACTGTGTAAGTCTGAACAAGCTGTATTAAGCCTTCAGCATAACCCAAGATGTAATCACGTGATATACCGCAAAACTCAAATACTCATAGCAATAATTTCCAATCACAGTAGCTACTCAAAACAACTCAATACTCGTAATAAACCTCTTATCAAATGAAGCCATGTTCCAACACCTTCATATACTACCAATGATGAAAGAAACACACAGAAATTCATAACCATTCGTCAGATCAACAAGTCATAGAGCTCCCTCTATTTCGACAAGAACTATAGCAAATTTCTAAGCCGACTTTCGATATTATCTTTCCAGCAATGTTGTAATCAAATTCGATAGTATTTATTCTAGGTCCAGAGATCCCATCTCATCCAACACGACCACTCTAGTGACATGACACATCAATACAATCTAAAGCTGCCACTCGTGTAATCCTTGCACCAATAAGCAACATTCCAAATGTACTCAATCATGGAAGTGACTAAAACGAATGAACTATCCTGCCAGCTTAATAAGTACCTTCACAATGCCATGCTAAGAGCCTATCACACACCGTAGAACCAAAACACATGAATCCCACACAAAGGATCATATCTCAACGTAACTCTGCTGCAATGCGTGACCTCATCCAAACACTGGTCCATGGCATATACCTCAAGCCACCTTGCTCAAAATCAATAACCACGCGCAATTCGACATCAAGTTCCCAAAGTATATTACCATAACAACGGAAAATAAATAAAAAAATACCACAATCCAGAAAGAACATAACCAATGCGCAATCTATCATGCAATACCCAGATGCTCATCTCGCTAAGATTCTGGTATAATTCCAAAATAGAACCGCACCATATGTGCATATAACCAACGAATTGCAACTCCTCGTAGCATAGAAGAGTAACTCACAGATCATCTCAGAACACAAATAGACTCAACAACCACCAAATGGCACATCCCTCAACGATAGCAATATGGAGCCAACCAATCCGACTCGATGAAAATACACGTCCTAATTGGGCTTACTGATGAACCCCCAAATTAGCTCTAGCAACCCATAATTAAATAAATAACCCTCCGAAAGTCCACCATGATTGAATCACATCACATACCATCCTCTGACTAGATCCGACCACAACTTCACAGTCCACAACCACAAAACAATCTACTCCTTAGAACTCCCAGTCTCCAAATCTATAGAACACACGAATCACCATATGTGATCCCAACTCCACCGCCCGAATGTCTACACATCTCTCATACACGATCATCCCACGAGGAATACTTCTATAATTCTTCTGTGCCATAGAGCAAAATTTGATTATCAACATTCTTCAACTAGATGAGTACCACAATACCAATAAATTATCCATAGATCAAAATACAACACCCCTTCTGAAACTTACACTCTCATCAAGCCATGTCGAATAGTAATATCATTTATCTTGTCATCTGAAACCGACCCTGCTGCCTAAGAATTTTATGACCTTCTCTTCAAAACTGAACTGACCTCGCTGATGCAAATCCCAATTCCACACAACACACCGCACATACCATGCCATCATATGAAAAATACGAGAACTTCATTTCATAATCCACTCTGAGTCATAAGCAACCACATGCTCAATTAGCCAAGAACCTTCCATTTGATCCGACCTAGGAGAAAATCACAATACGCATCATGCCCCCCAAATCAATACGAAATATACACCTCGAACCGTGGTAGAAACCCTTGAGAACTCTTCAAAGCCCATTTGCACATAACGAAGCCGAAATAACTGAACCTCTCTAACTCGACCAAGCCACGCAGATCGTCAAAATGTAAGAGTATCATCATAAAACACCTATAGAAACTCATTACATCATAAGAACCAAAATAGCCAATCACATCCGTTACCATGCTGAATCAACCCGTTACCAAACTGTCATAATTCTCAGAGTTCCTTCTGGATTACCTTCAATTGATACTTTTCCTTGCTAGTACACTATTATCCTTAACCAAAACTTTCCCCATGAACTTTAGCATAGAACCACACTTCCCTAAGGCTTATAAGCCGTTGAATTCCCTCTTAAGTACCCCAAAATTACCATAACCGAGATACTCACTCTGAATAGACCTTCTATGAATTTAAAGCTGTTAATCTTACCTTCCTAATACTGAATGTAGAATCCATAGGGATATAGAAATATTGCGAGTCTTGACACCATCCAATGTAACTCTCAGCTTCTAGCCATATACAAATCCGCAACATTCTCAATCGCTATGTATAAATCTTGAATTTATTAGAACCATCCTCGAGAGTTATCCACTCTACTGGAACCTCAATAGCATTGCCCAAACAAATCGAACGACATATGCCCCAGTTGCACCCCAACACCCTAAGAAGTAATTCACCCCTCTAAGCAACCTATCAAATTTCTACTCTATAAACACTACATCCTTCACGAGTAAACACTCAATCATTCTATGATTTCCCATATACCCCTAGAGTGTAATACAACCTGTATCCAGAAATTCCTTACTCGAGTCATCCTCGATCTCAACCTCTGCAAGTCATAACTGATTCGCCAGTATACCTCAAACTGAACCCAATACAACACATAACCATGCAATCAACTAGTCGATAATAGACTCCCCCACTTGGCGCAAAGCCAAGGAATAAAGCATCTGATAACTTACAATACCCATACTCTATTGCTGCCAAAATTAGCATTGAAATTCAACTAAATCCTTCATAAGCTCATGTAACACAACCCATCTAATATCACAAATCATCTGCAAGTCTCGCATTCACACTTGTAACAGCCAAGCTAACTCTCATATATGATCCAAACTCAAATTGCAACACATAAAATTCACTAGCAAATGAGGACTCTTAACAACACAATCTAGGGATCACACAACCTCAGGACATCCCGCAGAAGATAACCCACATGCTTAGCCTCAAACTAACATCTTTCTATACCCTTCCACAATCATATCTATTACGCAACCACTTAATCTTCCTGAGTTTGAACTTATATCACAACATGAAAATCTACTCCCCTCCTCAACCTAACGTCATGAAAAGGATCCTTCAACATACCCATAACTCGAGACTATATGTCAAATCAAGGTGGAAATCAAGTACCCAATAATTCTTTCTACACCTCAAGTCAACCCCTTCTCGTCGCATTCAAATTATATGAACACATTTCGCAGTCACATCATACTAATCATGTAGTCATCCAGGCCCAAATTCCACTAATAGGGACACTATCGAACATATAAATCCAACGCACATACTCACACAATCAACATCTCTATGCTCAAGCTACAGTCAAAACCCGACCAAAAGTCCTCCAGATTGGCCCGTCATCAGCGCACTAAAATCACATCTTGCACCACATACATGGAATCACAAGCCGTTGATGCTATGCTGATACCGAACGCTCATGTGCGCATACAAAAGCGTGGAAGGAATTTAAAGGATTACGCTTCAAGCTGAATCAATGTCGCACGATAAGGAAAGAAAGATGGGAAGTATATCCTAAATACCCTGTAGCCTCTCGAAGATAGGTATGGACGTCATCATACTGATCCACAAGACTCTACTAGACACTTGCCCATGACTTGTAGAATTTATGAACCTATAGCTCTTATACCAATCTGTCACGACCCCAAATCCACTAGTCATGATGACACCTAACCCAACCCGCTAAGTAAGCCAACTAATAACTATCCAATTCTACTAATAATAATAAGACAATTAAACAAAAGGAATTATCTAAATCTTATACATTTCCCAAGGACTGGTAGTACAAATCATGAGATTCTAAGAATAAAGTTTACAAATCTGATACGAAGTAAATACATCTTCTGTTTGAAAAGTACATAAAAAGAGTTTTATAATCTACGGCTACCATGAACAAGAGGCAGGTACAACCAGAATGCATGTACATCTTCCAATCCAGCAACCATCGAACATAGCAACATCGACATTCGAAATTTGCACACAATGTGCATGAAATGTAGTATGAGTACAACCGACCCCATGTACTCAATATGTAACAAACCAAACCTTAGGTTGAAAGTAGTGATGAGCTTGAACAAAGGTCAGGTCCAGCATCAATAGCCAACATCGGTTCATAACAACGTAAGACAATTAAATAAAGAAGTAACTCAGAGATAAAATGCTCAGCTTTTTCATAGTGTTTTTCGAAAAGATATTTCCTCCTTTGAAGTATATCAGTGAAACCCAACTCTTTTACCAAAATTGTCGAAAATATGAGTAAGTTTGAAAACTGTGAGTTTTCCCAAAAATCCTTTCAACACTAAATATGATGTTTCATTTTCTTTCCAGATAGAATGTGTGAAATACCTCTCTATGCCCACATATCAATATGAGTAAAATAAGTCATGAATGACCTGATACCGTATAGCATGAGAAAAATGCATCTCTATGCCTGTATGTCATGTGCATGTCAAATGCGATGCGACTCAGTAATAAAACCATATGCATACTCTCAGAGTATCAATTCACTTAGTTTTCCCAGTCACTCAGTCAACACACTCACTCAGTCCTCACAACCACTTAGTCCTTACAGTCACTCAATCCTCCCAATCCCTTGACACTCGGCACTCGCACTCAGTAGATACCTGCGCTTACTGGAGGTAGGCAAACTCCGGAGGGACTTCTTCAGCCCAAGCGCTATAACAAGCCAATCATGGCATAAATCAATAAAACATGTTGTAGAGTGTAGCCCGATCCCATAAATATCCTCACAATTAGGCCCTTGGCCTAACTCAGGCATAAATCAATAAAACATGTTGCGGCGTACAACCTGATCCCATAAATATCCTCACAATCAGGCCCTTGGCCTCACTCAGTCATCAATCTCTCCAGTCTCTAAGGCTCTCAATGTCATGAAACTAGCCCGACAACAATGATATGATGTATCAATAAATAACAACTAAGACTGAGATATGATATGAATGCATGAATATGACTGAGTACGAAATATCAATGAAATCAGTGAGATGATAGAAAGAAATAACCAATATGGGTCCTAACAATATCAGTATAAAGCTTAAACAGGATATCTAACATGATTGACAACTAAGTTAATTAATCACATGGTGAAAACACAAATATCAACAAACTAGGGCCACTATACAGTGCCAGGGAAAAATAACAGAGTCATAATTCACAGGATGCACACCCACACGCCTGTCACCTATTATGTGTGTCACCTCAATACCAATCACACAACACATAATTTAGGATTTCATAATCTCAACACTAAGTTTAAAAGAGTTATTTATCTCAAACAAGCCAAATCCAAATGTCGAGCAAGCCAAGCGATGCTCCAAGAATGCCATCACGTGTGTATGGACCTCTGAACGACTCAAAACTAGCCAGAAGCAACTCAATAAAAATCAAATAAAGCCCAAGGAAACAATTACAAATGATAAAGATCGAATCCTAAGTCAAATCCCAAATCTGGCCAAAAATCACACCCAAGACCGCACCTCGGAACCCGACGAAACTCACAAAATCCAACAACCCATTCAATTACGAATCCAACCATACTAGTTTTACTCAAATCCGACTTCAATTCGACATTCAAATCTCAAAAATTCACTTTATGAAATTTCTACAAAGTTTCCCAAATTTCCATCTCAAAATACTAATTGAATGATGAAGGCAATGATATATTCATGTATATTAACCAATCCGAGTTAGAATCACTTACCCCGATGAATTTCTTAAAAAACCCACAAAACATTGCCACAAACTAAGCTCCCAAGGTCCAAAATGTGAAATAATACCCTAAACCTCGTTTATATAGTACACCTCTGAACTCCCAATGTGCGGTCGACCTAATTCCAAGTGCAGCGGCACATCCCAACTTCTGCGATCGCACAAAAATGGTGCAACTGCATTGCCAAGACTTAGTATTTTGGCCATAACTTTCTCTATAGATGTCCAAATGATGACTTCCTTACCTTTCTAAGCACTAGACACGATGGGCTACAACTGTCGTTTTTGAATCATCTCAAAATTCCTTGTAGATCAAAAGATATAAGCTTCTGAATTCGGACCGGCGAATCTGCAGAATCTCCCTAGACTGCAGCCGTAGGCAAAATTGTGCGGTCTGCACTCCTCCTCTGAGGTCCAAACTTTTCTGATGTGGTCCGCACTACTATGTGTGATCCGCACCTCTCCTTCGCCTCAACACCCCAAAATGTGTGGTTCGCATCCCTAAATGTGCCAGAACAATATTGGAGTGACGAAATCCGCAAAGTCGCTCAAAACTCACCCCGAAACACATTCGAGGCCCCCGGGACCTCAATCAAAGGTACCATCAAGTCCTAAAACACCATATAAACTTAGTCGGGCCCTCAAATCACATCAAACAACAACAACAAAAACATGAACCGCACACCAGTTCAAGCTTAATGAACGTGAAACGTCAAATTTCTATAACCTATGTCGAAACCTATCAAATCACATCCGATTAACCTCAAATTTTGCACACAATTTATAAATAACATAGTGGAGTTATTCCAATTTCTAGAATCAGATTTCGATCCCGATATCGAAAAGTCTCCCTGGCCAAACTTCCAAACTTAAATTTCCAAATAACTTGAAATAGCAGAAATTTAAGTCTAAATTTCTCCTCCTTCTCTCTAGGAAGGCCTTGAATAGTAACTCCGTCACTATTCACAGGGCCATAACTCCGGCGTCCGGCGGTGGAACTTCACAAAGTTGGTGTTAAAACATATATCTACTCTTTGCGCACAATCCCAATTGGTTTCATCCTCAAATTCATAGCCAATTTTTCCAGATCTTAAATTCAATTTCGCGACTACTGTAGCATCGACAAATATTTTTCAGATTTCGGCTTTTTTAGATGTTTTTTGCGGCAGGTATGTGATGTTTTGAGCAGCCATGGATGCTGCTGTCTCTCCCCAGCTCCAAGCTGTGGGAGAGTCCACCCAAATCAGTAGAGAAACTTATCCAATTCACAATACAAAATAGTCATATGCATCGCAACTACAAGGACAACAACTGCCGCAAATTCGTCAAAGGTGAAGTTATGTCCACTCACGTTTCAGCATGGTGAACCTACTGTTGAATTCTCAACTGAAGATGTTAATGCGTTTACAATTGAGGAGGGTTTTACAATTGAGGAGGGACTGCATCAAGCAGTTATTCTTAAGTTCTCATATGGGAAGCCAGATATCCATGAGTTGCGACAACTTATACTAAAACAATTTGACATCAAAGGGTATTGTAACATTGGACAGCATGAATATCGACACATACTGGTAAGGTTTGATCTCTTTGATGATTTTGTTCAGGTGTTATAAAAAACTACTGGTTTTGTTAAGGCAAAGGGAGATGAATTCTTCTTTAGGTCATTCCCATGGATGATGGGATTTAATCCACATCAAGAAACCTCTAGAGCAGTCGTTTGGATTTCTATGCCAGATCTGCCTGTAAATTTCTTTGCAAAGAAATCCTTAATGCATATAGCTTCAGCTGTGGGGAAGCCTTTAGTAGTGGACAAAGCGACACAAGATAGAACACGACCAAGTACGACGAGGGTGAAGGTGTTGCTAAACCTACTGGACAAACATCCTAAGCGTGTTAGGATTTACATTGTTGATAGAAATTTAGGGAAAATTGTTGAACATTTTCAGGAGATCGTGTATGATAACTTTCCAAAATTTTGTACTTGTTGTAAACATCAAGGCCACGATGAAAGATCTTGCCGTTGGAGGATCGAGAAAAATAAGGAAACTGCTGCTCCAATGAAAGACGTTGAAGGGCTGGGCAATCTGGACAAATTGAAAGGTGATGCCAGGGTTTTTCTTAATGCAAAAAGAGTAGTACAAATAGCAGGGGAGACAACAAATGTTAATGTAGTTGAGCAACATGTTGTGCAAGGTGATGAAGGAAAACAAACAGACAAGGGGCATATGGATGGAACAAATGGTATGATTACTGAAGAAAAAACAGCAGGTTCTAAACGTGCAGCTGTGAAGAATGCTTCTGATGTGCATGTTGAGGGGCAAGGTTTTGAAGGTAATTTAGAGAATGGTATGGCAAAGGGAGATCGAGGAACAACTGGGTTTGAGTAGGCTGTTCGAGGTTCTGCTGGTAACGGCATATAGTTTACACAAGCAGCATCTACTAGTGCTGTGAATGCAATTGGTGATGATACTTTGACTGCAGGTATTAAGGCAGTGATCGAGGATTTTAGGCAGCCTCAAAATTTGGTGGACGAGCAGACTACTGCTCCTGTTCAAGCGGCTCATTTGAGGGTTGGAAATACTGGTGGAGTTACATTGCAATCAGCTGGAGTTTTGCATTCACATGCTGGTGTTTGGAAAACTACCGTTCCTTTGACTCCTTCTGTTGATCGAACAGGTTCTGATCCTAGGGTGCCAGTTACAGGTTCTGATCCTAGGGTGCTAGAAAGCTGGAATATGGTAACATCTAGAAAATCACCTACAAAGCAGGTGAACTCACAGAAACAACAAAAAACAGATGCTGGACTAAATACATCTAGCAGTGTTTCTAAAACCATGAATGCAGACAACGCTATGTTGTCTAGTCATCGTGTGGCAGATGCTGGAGATGCCCCAGCTTTTAAGAAGCCTCAAGCTAATTTTCCATGTAATATTCCTGCTAGTAGAGCTCTGGATACGATTAACAAAGCTGTGGGTGGTAGAATTTTAGCTGGACTTCCTAAAGGTTCAGATTTTGAAACTGAGCTTACTGAATTACCTGAAGCTACTGCTGTTGGTGGTGACTTGACTGATGCTTTAGGGCAAGTTAAAGATGGGAAAAAGATTGAGGGTGTAGGTGTGGAGAAGAAAAAGGAAGTTGGAGATAATAAGATGTTGAAGTATATCTGTACCAAGCTGGACGTTAATAGTTTTACAACTTTTCTGTCAAATGCTATAGCTCCAAATGCTACACCATCAGTAGCAGCTGTTGATCATGAGCAAAATTTAACTCCAATAGCTGTGCAGGCAAATGCTACTGCTGGTGTTGGTTTAGATGTTACAGGCTTTGAAAGTGAGGCAACACCAAGAACCAGCCATTCAAAAACACTACAAAGTGTAAAACAAAAGCAGAAACCAGAAGTTTCAGCTGCTCTAGTAAGTGGCTCAAAAGACATGGTTCTTGTCGATGATCCAAAGGCTGTGGAAGTGACAGGAGCATTTACAACAGAGGAAGATGTTGAAATTAATTCAACAACGTTAAAAGATTTTCATTCAACCCAGCAAATAGTTCCAGTCTCCAGCAGTAGCAAAGGACATAAGCCCAGTAACAATCTGATGAAAAATATGAGTTTTCGACGAAATGTTTCAACATGCAATTTAGACGACGTGGTGAAGGATGTTCGTGAACCTATTTTCAGCCCCTCCAAGCTGCAATTCTCTAGTCCTCAAGTGGAGAAAATCATCAAAGATGCTCAGGTTTCAATGATGTTGAATACCAATCCCATGATCAAGTAACCTTTGGTCACTTTGAATACATCGGCGCAAGAAATTCTTTCTCAAAGCGTGAAGTCGATTGGTGAACATAGTGGTTCTGCACAACCTCTACTATCTACAGGTAATGATAAGGAAGTCATCAAGGACAGAGGTGAAGACTTGAGGGAGAAGATCAATGAAATAACAGTTAGACAAGAGGAGAAATCTTTTGATCGAATGATGCCAAGGAGTAAAACCTGGGCAGATCGAGCTGAGTATGAAGAAGAGGAGCATTGGGAAAATGGTGTGGATGATGAGCTTGATGATTCCATTGAACAACAATCTGGGCAGCAGCGGCGACGCAGTCAAGAAGCTTCTTATGCTCATGGTCATTATCCTGGGCTGCAACAATAGCGTGCACGCACTCAATGTGATGCACTCTTGCATCCAAATGCAGGACAACAACAACATTTTCCTACTAGCTTCATGACTGGACAGCATAAGCAGATTACAAGCAATCTACAAATTGAAAAGAGCACAATGGTTACTAGCTCGAAGGCAAAGGCAGCAAACAACAAATCTGGAAGGCAGAAGCAGCAAATTGTGAACACTCCTACTGCTATTTGTGATCGATATGAAGCAGCACCAAATCTGGGACAGCAACAACTAATTAAAACAGTCCACAGTCAGTAAGTTAGGGGCCAAAAAATGGACAGCAACACAAGGAAAGAATTTGGCTCGACGCGATACAGCAGCGAAATGGCATAAATGTACCTGAAGCCAACTCGATTGTAGTTCTAGACGCAAATCAATCTAGGCAGCAACAACTTGATCCAAACAATTCACCTGTTATACATACTTATGGTCGAAAAGCAACAACAATGTCCAAATTGGCATCGACTTTGACATATGCTGGACAACAACAACTTATTCCAGCTGCTAGTCCTATAGGTGATAGACAAGTCACAACACCAACATCTGGACAGAAGCTAATTGCTACAACCAATCAATTTATGTCAGACGATGAAAGAATGTATTTGGAATCAATTCTGAGTGCCAATGCTCCACAATATGTGAATTTGGGGATTGACTTGAATTTAGCAAGAGAGGACGATCCAATGTTTGCACTGTGTAAGCAACATGATTTATCACCCTCGCGCATCGGACCAAATCACAACATTCATACAAGAGATAAAAGCTGGGACGACAAGGTGAGTGAGGAAGGAATTGTTAGGCGACTTCCAATGAGAGTTGCCAAACAAAAGCAGGCTGCCCCAACTACTTCTACGAGGTCCAACCGTTCAAAAAGGAAATGATGTTTTTTAAATACATTTTGCACAGGGTTGAGGAAAACGACAAAGAATTACAAATTGAAGATTTTTCAAGTTTGGAAAAGAAGGGACAAGAATCACATTGGTACTACATTTTATTTTACCATTTTCTTAGTATCCTCACCTGTAATATTATCACAGAGTATGTTATAAACTCTGTGATGATCATAGAATATTTGGTCCTTTCAACTTCATATTTTTACATGCTTGCTAGTAGACGAGGCTATTATAAGCCTCAATAGGATAAGTAAGGTAAGGTTTAGCCCGGTTTGTGTTGCCTTGGTCCTATGCCTTTGGAAAATATCCACACGGCTATGAGATTATATGCCCTCGTGAGACAATGCCGGCAGCTACACCATGAATCCTCTACATGAGGTTGCCATCATAAGGCAATGTGAGGCGCATAAGAGTGATTATATAGCCAAGGCATATGGGTAACAAAACTGGTTCTATTGTCCCCCTTATTTGTACTTTTCCTAATTGTTGTAATTTTATTTTCTTTTATTAATAAAAAACTAGCCCTAGGAGCTTGCCTAGCGGATTGCAAAAAAAAAAAAAAACTTGAAAACCAAACCGACGATTCACATCATAATACATCATACGGAGCTACACATACCCTCAAACAACCGAGTAAAGTGTGAATGCTTAAAACGACCAGTCGGGTAGTTACACTAACAAGTGTTCTGATATTTGCTAAAGGATTAATTAATTTATTATTTGACAATTGAATTAGTCAAATAAATAAAATTAGTATTCCAAATAAAATATTATTATATTTTTTGCTAGCACAGAGGATATATTAATATTGTTAACAAATTGAAGTTTTCTATTTGTAGAAAAATTAAATTACATCTCTTGGTTGATATATATATAAATATATATAAATATATATATATATATATATATATATATATATATTACAAAGTACTTGGTAATTATAATTAATATTTATGTATATGAATATAATGTTGACTAAGTTGTAGAATTTAATTTAGAATTGAATTCACGTGTAAAATCAACAAAAAGGAATTGTTGGCAACTCAAACCCATTTGGAATGAGATTATATTTTTAGTAGAAAAATATTGTTAAAAAGACTCATAAGTTAAAACCAACTTTGAGTTTGATTAACTAGAAAGTCCAGAAAGGACGTATGGCTCTCATTATCCAATGAGTAATGGGATTAGTAGTTTTCTATATAAAATTATGAAAGTCCAATTTATGCATTAGTCTTCACGTTTTTTTTAAACCTAAGGAAACCATTTGGTGCTCGAATATATATATACATACATCACCAAATAACGTGAGGAAGTTACAACTTCGGATGAGCTGCAAGAAAACCACTTTATGAAAGTGAAATTGCAATATATAGTCGAGAGAAAAAATACAATTATAAAAAAAATATTTCTTCTTATTGTACCATTGAGTTGGAATTTTTGAGAAAATTTCAGCACAATATTTTTCGTTCAATTTGTTCGCGGGTTTCATTGATCAAAGACTTGATAACAAGGATCGGTCTCGGTGTGGATACATATACAGTCTTTGCACTATCAAAGAAATTTTGAAACGAGGCTCTCTTCACCAGGTACGTCTTAAATCTGATCTTTGACATATGAATAAATTTTAAATACGAAAAGATCTAACTAGGATTGTTATTGTCTTCCGCTGCGTGTTACGAAGCTCTATATGCAATCCTTCAGTGGTATAAAAGCCATGGTTTCTCGTATCTAAAATTTGTTTACAAAATATTTTAGGATTGTTTACCTCGAAAATATGAGTAATAATTAAATTTGGTTTGTGGTTATAAAGATATGTGATTTAGCTCAATACCAATTAATAATCAAGAAGTATAAAGTATAAATGAAATAAATGAATGAATCAAACCAGTGTTACTTAAGCTATATCGACCTCGATCCCAGTGACCGCGAGGTGGGTTAAGAGCAGTAAGGTAAGAACACTAAAGCAAGAATAGTAAAGCTAAAGTACAATTATGATGAACAATGAGCTAAAAAGTAAGATAGTATATTCTTTGCCAATGATTAGATTATGTTTACAAATGATTAGGGTCCCCTTTATATAGGAGGGGAGCCCTAAATAAGAAACACTTCCATTTACAATAAAGAATCTTATTGGGATAACTGTGTAACTGCCTAGTACGGACTTGTACTAATTCGTACAAATCAATTCCTGAATTTACGGCATGATCTTGGGGACGTGGCGAGAATCTCCTTCTGTAACAAACTTATAACGACACTATCTCGGAGTTGGTCATACTTGGCTCCGATGTTTCTCGAACACTTAGGTCTTCGAGCCTCTTATTCTGCCTTCGAGCCCGAGCTTGGTCTTTATCGAACTTCTTCCCTCGGTGCGCGTATCGAGCATACTAAATCGGGGGCACCTGATTTCACCGTATACAGATAGTCCCCGCATTTCTTAGAGTAAAATGATAAGAAATGATTTGATTTTCGATTTTCAAAGCCATTGATGATGACTCCATCCCCATGACGTAAGCGCTCGAAATGACCAAAATGTCCCATTGGTTCGCTTCCCCAAAACATTAAATGCATCCCAGTATTGGTCGGACGCTAGCGCCGTTAAAACCCCGCTTCCCATCTATAAATATAAGGTGTAGTCCCTAGGAAAGCTTTACTTCAATCTTTAAACCACCTCTAAACCTCCTTTATATCTCTGTCTCTTCATCTGCTTCCTTTCATTATCTGCTTCTACCGCCTTTTTAGTATCTAAAAATGCCAAGCTTCGCCGTCTTCTGCATCTTATAATCCAAAATTATGGCAAAAACCTCTAAAATAGTCCCTCAAAAAGAAAAGGTTTCCTCCACTTCTTCCCGTCCGGCCAGTGATAAAGCGCCGGCCCTTCACAAGATTGTTCCTGTCGCATGCGTCTGAAAGAAAGACTTCGACGTCGAGAACCCCTTACAGTTCCTGGCCGATGTGAACATGCATCGAGGTACATTTGTTCGATAACAGAAAAGTACCTCGAGATTGTGAAAAAGGAGTGCGGCTAGGGGGACGAGGTCATGGCACATATCCCGGACCCCGAGGAGAGCATCACAACTTGTGTGGAGGCGTTCTTAAGTGTTTACACTTACCCCTTCATACTGGGTCCCCTCGATCCAGTGGTGATCAATTTTTTCAAAAGGTACGAGGTCACTCTTGGTCAGATCCATCCCTCCTTTTGGCGCATCGTGATTATGCTGCTCTATTTTTCTAGCAAGGCCAATGGGCTGGAGTTTACCCTCCATCACCTTATCAGATTGTATCGGCCTTAGCTTTTTCGCAGACTGATCAAGCTCATGCATCGATCGAAAAAAGCCTTCTTTGCAAGAAATGATGAGACCAAAAACCGTGGCTGGATGAGTTGGTACATCGGAGTGAGGACCTCGGACATCATTCCCAAGGAAAAAATACCATTTTCGGAGAGATGGAACCCTAATCGTAAGTAAAAATTCTTTTTCTGGTATCCCATTGTGTTTCATTCTCGCATTGTGTGATGTCTTTACCTTTTCATGCAGCTGATGCTTGGATGCCACATGTAATCCCTGACCTCGAGGACTGGGTTAGGAAGTTGGCTGCGACTTCCTCGTATGACGAGTGCAAATGGAGTGACTTGTCAAGGAGTAAATGGGAAGCTAAACACCATGGCGAGTTTTCCTGTATATGCTTTTCCTTTGATGATTTTCTTTTTTATCGAAGCCGCCTATTTCCCAACACTCAATTTCAAATTCATGAAGGCATTGGAGATTCCTTCGAGATAAGGCCGCCCCTCCTGGGGAAGAGATCGAGTCCCTGATTCTTAAGTCGGGGAAAGATAACAAGAGAAAAAAGGTTTTGAAACTCGAAGACCCCCATGATAACAAGGCTCTTGCTCGAAGACGAAGGAGGAATGTTGTCCACGTTGACTCAGACTCGGCCTACCAGTCCTGGGATGATGAAGAGGATGCGGATAAAGAATGAATGCTGGTGACCCGAACTAGGAAACCAGTCAAGACCATCTCCAGATCGGAGATCTTGCCTTATGGAAAGGAAACTCCGAGGGAATGTTCGGGAAAAGCCCCCGAATCACCGGAGATCGAGATTATTCTGCCTCCTCCGACAAGCATACCACAAGGGACAAGTACCGAGACCCTTAACGCTGAACAGAGTTCCCCGAGTGACTTGCTCAAGGCCGTGACAATGGGTCATTCTCCTTCCTTACCATTTTTTTCTGAGGAGACGATGAATGAAGCTCGAGCTCTGCGAGCTCTGGACCTGAGCAGATTCCCCGTTGAAGAAGATCCTTTTCGAGACTGGTTTACTGGGGTTGATGAGGCTGATGACCTCAACGACGCATCCACCCTCTTCGAGGAGGCTCAATGTCTTTTTTCCCAGGTAAGTGTTGGCTCCCGCTGTTATAAACTTTTCTTCTTCTCCCTTTCTTTTAATTGATAATTTTTTTGCTTTTTGTGTAGGACATTACCAAATTCAAGGTCGAGCTGAGCCAATGTGAGGCCAATCTTAAGAAGTCTTCGATTGAAGAGAAGGCCCTAAGGCTTCTTTGCGGCCAAAAAGAGGAGGAGATCAAGGACCTTCGGGCTGAGTTGGCAAAACCCTATGAAAACGAGGCTAAGCTAGACAAGAAGGTAACAGTGATTTTAACAGAGTATGGTCTTCTTGGCCTTACTGCATAAGCTAATACTTTGATGTCTCAGCTGCAGCAAAAGTTGGAGATGATTGGGTAGCTTCAGGGCGAGGTCGATCAGGTTAAGGCTGATTGCAATAGATGGAAGGAAAATATGGATTAGCTCGCTGCCGATAACTCAATTAGACTCAGCTAAGACCCAACTCCGGGGTGCAATAGTGAAGAATCTGCCAAGGCTAAGCAAATCGAGGAGCTTGAGGCCAAACTTGCTGAAGTCAAGGCTAAGGTTGCTGATGCCAGAGCTGAAGTGGAGAGGACGAAGGTCACTACCGATAAGACCATCGCCGTATACATGAGGGATGTTGAGGCTGTTCAAGCAGAGCTAAGGGAGGCCTCTGATCGGGAAAAGCGGAGCAACGATCTAGCTAAGTGCCGATCACAGAGGGAGACCCTTGATGCCTGTGGTTTCGACCTCACTGAAGAGATAGCTCATGCAAGGGCAATGGAAACCGATGCCAGGTTCCTCGTTTCCTCCGATGATGAGGATTCTGCTAATGGTTCCAAGGACGGGAGAAATAAGGACGGAGTCCCCGAGGAAGAGGTTCCCGAAGATGCGGCTCCCGAAATGCAGCTCCCGAGGATATGACCTCCAAAGATGTGGCTCCTGAAGGTATGGCCTCAAAAGTAGATTAGGTTCTTTTGCTTTTTTTTGTATAAGGCCCTTTGCGGGCATTTGTAAATACTTTCCATGAATATAAGAACTTCCTTTTCTTTTCACTTTACCTTCGATTTGTATTGATTTCTGCTTCGCTTCTGTTTGTGAAAAGCTTTACTGTTACAATTTCAATGATCAAATGAGCTTTTGGCCTGGACTCAGAATAAACCCTTAGGTTTTTAGTGATCAGTAGGTGATTTTTGAACTTATAATAACAAAATACCTCTTAAGGATTTTTGGTTAGCCCACGAGCAATGCTCAAGTCGACTTGATGCGAGTCCAGGATGATGTGACTCTTGAGTCCGAGTTGAGTGAGAGCGAGGTCTCAAACTCTATATGTTTTCAGCCCTTAGACTCTTTTTGTATTGTCCCTTAGGCTCTTTTAGGTCGGCTCTTAGGCTCTTTAAATTAGGCCAATTCGGCCTCCAAGACGGCTATAATTTTCTCTCTTTTTGGCTAAAAGACTTGGTGAAAGTTTATTTATGCCTTAGCATGTGTTTTTGTAACCATTGGATTTTTTGAAGGTTCGGCGGATTGAAACCTTATTTGTAATTTTTTTGTGTAAACACAATCGAATACATCTTGAGGTTTTTTCGAAGGCTGATGTTTATCGAAGCCTTCAAATTATTCGAGGGCTGATTTTATCGAAACCCTTTATCATTTGCTTTTGCAGAGGATACCCCGATTTAATCGGTTTTTTCAAAGTGTTTAAAGGCCTGTAATTTATGGAGAAATTCAGACATCTCCGAGCCGTATTATATTTGCTGTAGCCTTTATATAAACTTAGTCTTTAATATGGCCGTAGCCTTCGGGTATGTCTCTTGGACTTATTTCCCGATAAACTTTCAAACTTGTTCGAAATCTTAGTCCCCGAGTATGATGGCCTTGGCCTTTATATCCAGGGGATGCCTCTTTGAGGTCTTATAAGTTCGATTTCTTGATGACTCGGATGTGTTGACTATCGAAGACAGTCCCAGAGTATTCGGGGTGTATTTCTGTTCTGGCCCTTGGGCTGTTTCTCATAGAATTATAAGTGTAGAGCTCGTATAATAGTAGACTTCTTTGAGACGCAAAGTGTTTTGATATAGAAAGAATGCTTCTTTGAATAATTGATACATGTGTACAAGTTTTGCCGTCGGGGCTCGACTATTCTATATGGACACGGTTCATCTGACCATTTGGCCCTTTACAAAAATCTCCTATCGAGGCCCTCTTTAGCGTGAAGTATTTTCCTCGAAAATATAACCTACGAGGGTGATTCCCCCCAGTATTCGAGGTTGATTGAAAAGAAGCCTTGGATGCTGTTGAGTTCTCCTTAGGTAGCACATAGTTGTTGGCTCGTTAAAAACCTCGCCGATAAAATCCATTTGGGACAAAATCCGATCTAAGGGAAAAATAGTGCAACACATGCTTTAAAACCTAAGGCCTTCATGTAAAAAGGTGCCTTCGATAGCTTTGATCGAACACCTGCAATAGGTTAGTTTCAAATTCAAATGGACAAAAAGAGAAAGTCATACCTTAGCAATAGTATCGTTTGAGTAATGATACGGTTCAATTGTTTGACAGTTGTTTACATTCCATTGTGCTAAGTTTGTAAGATCCTTTACCGGCAACTACGAGGACTCGGTACAGTCATTCCCAATATGGGCCCAGTTTCCCTTCATTCGGGTCTCGAGTGTTGAGGGTGACTTTTCGTAGAACTAAGTCTCCGATTCTAAAGTGTCGACGGTTGGTCCTTATATTGTAGTAGCTCTCGATTCTTTGCTTCTGCATGGCCATCCGAACAAGTGCCGCCTCTCGTTTTTCATCTAACAGCTCGAGGCTAGTATTCATCACCTCGTGATTTAACTCATCCGATTCATGTCAAAACCTGGCGATAGTTTCTCCGACCTCGGCAGGGATAAGTGCCTCAGAGCCAAATACTAAAGAGAATGGAGTAGCCCCTATGCTAGACTTCTATGTTGTTCGATATGCCCAAAGGACCTCGGGTAGAACTTCTCTCTATTTTCCTTTTGTATCGTCCAACCACTTCTTTAAGTTTTGAATGATTGTTTTGTTTGTTGACTCGGCCTGCCCATTCTCGGTTGGATGCTATGACATTGAAAGAATCCTCTTTATTTTGTGCTCTTCGAGGAACTCTGTAGCTGGATGCCGATGAATTGCTTGCCGTTTTCACATATGATTTCGGCAGGTAACCTCAATCGACACACGATATGGTCCCAAATGAAGTCAATAACTTCTTTTTCTCTGACCTTCTCGAAGGCCTGTACTTCCACCTTTTTAAAAAAATAATTGGTCATAAAAAAATGAATTTGGATTTACTTGGGGCCGTTAGTAGAGGGTTGACTATGTCCATTCCCCATTTCATGAAAGGCCACGAGGATAAGACTGAGTGGAATTGTTCTCCGGGCTGATGGATCATTGGTGCAAACCGTTGGCACGCATCATACTTTTTAACGAACTCCTTGGTGTCTTTTTCCATACTATCCCAGTAATACCCTACTTTGATAATTTTGTGAATCAAGGACTCAGCACCGGAGTGAGTCCCACAAGTACCTTAGTGGATCTCTCGTAGAACATAGTTGGTGTCACACCTACTTTTACCTGCGCCCGCAGGGGCGTAGGGGAGTTTTTTCCAATTAAAGGACAATCGAAACGGGATTTATTATTTAATTCAGAGTCACCACTTGGGAGATTTATGGTGTCCCAAGTCACCAGTTGAATCCCGAATCGAGGAAAAGATTGACTCTGTATTATAGTCCGTGAACCAGAAATTCGGATAAGGAATTCTGTTAACCCGGGAGAAGGTGTTAGGCATTCCCAAGTTCCGTGGTTCTAGCACGGTATCTCAAATGTCATATTCAACTTATTTATCTGATTTTAATACATGTTGGACCTGTGTGCAAATTTTAACTCTTTCCCGCTTTTATTGTTGTTATTTTTAGAGAGAATTGCAACGTCGTGAAAACACGTCTCGAACCACGTCATATCAATGCACCCGTGGTTATTGACACATTTCGACTCCGTTGAGATTTTGATTTGGGTCACATAAATGTGCACCCGAGTTTAAGAAAGTAATTTATTGAAAGCGCGCCTAAAGTGACTTGCGCGTTATTATTTTGAGGAGAGCCGTGAAATTCATTAGACGGTCCGTCCCGAAAACTAAAGTATTTTAATGCAATATTTACTGAGGGCCCCGCAACTTCTGCGTTTTATTTGGTGAGGCTCGTCTTATTTATTATTTAAAGGCTAATCCTAAAATGACTATTATTCTTCTATTTATTTGTCTTTAAAGAAATAAAAGGGGGCCCCAATTAGTTAATATTAGAAAATCCTATAGTCTATCAATTGAAAATTAGTAGACCAAATGCCATTTCAACTTTAGGTCCAAAGAACCCAATCCATATGCTGGATCGAGTTTTGAACTACACGACTCGATTATTTGATTCTGCTAATTCATAAGTTAACTGATTCAAATTCAAGTAGACTATTGATATTAACCATTAACATGCAATTACTTGTTCCTACGTCGAAATAGTGATCTTAACGAACAAAAGAGAGGACATCAATAACTAGCATGTTGGGCTATTTTTTAAAAGCGCGTTTAACCTGAAATCGGAATAAGCACCACATGTTGACTTCTGGATTAATTGTACGTCCAAACAATACTGATATTCGATTTTTAACTCAATGTTAACTGAAATCAGTACTAAACTATACTAAGTCTACGACTAATGTACACGAATTAACAGTTTAAACAGTCCTAATTAGGTACAAACTTCACAGTCCACATTTCATTGAGTTATAAATCAAATTGGACTATACAACTACTTATCATCTATATCTACTGAGCTAAAGATACAACATCAAATAATTAAGGGCCCGAGCACTTCCATTTCATGTTTACATCTCAAGGCTACATCAAATTGAGCTTAGTTGTGTACATGGATTGGAGTGAACAGAAGAATAAAGAGGAAGTCAACAGCAGTACAACACATCAAACAACAACAGCAGCAAATAACACCAGTAGGCATCAAATTGGAATTCAGAAACAACTCCAAACCCAGTTTCAAATCAGATAAACACTTGGACCACAGCTCATAACCAGTTGTGAAACCAAACAGTAACAACAAATAACTCCGGGCAACTAATTCGACCTCAAACTCAACAAGAAAACCAACCAGTGAACCTCAAACACCCCAGTAAACAGGCTTGAAACTGGAAACAAGCTCTCCAATCTTTAAGCCTTAGAAACTGATTTTCAGGACCCTCTCTAACTGATTAAAGACTCTCAAAAGTGATCTCTGAAACTTGAAGCAGAGAATTTTAAAACTGTTTATGATTCTTAGGGAGCTGGACTATTGGCTGAGATTTTGACAAGTTAATTAAGGTAATGAAACAGTAAAACTCTCTCCCCTCCCTTCCTTCAGGTCTCACTCAAAGACTGATTCATAGCTCTTTTAATAGGCATCCCATTAGTGCTCCCATCCACTAACATCTTATCTTTTCAATTCCTTTATTACCCCCATTACCCCAGTGCTTTTATTTTAATCATTAATGCCTATTTCAGTCCCTAAAATCAGCAAGTGCATTCCCCACTATTATATGTTCCTTGACATTATTTAATTCAATTGGTATGGGCATGCTATATTTTAATCAATTCCTTTTAAGGTTCCACATACCATTATGTTTTGTTCCCCACTAACACATTATATTAATGGTTAATTAAGTACTTTACTGACAGCTCACTAGTAAGTCCATTTACCAAACTTTTAAACTGCCCACATTATCCTCCTGATATCCATGAAATTACTGTCTTATCCCAATCCTTTTAAACTTGTATGAAACCTCAGCTATAACCAATTTAAGCCTATCAATTGACTAATGAACTAACTCCCAATCAACAATATTAGGACAATTCAACAAGGTCAGATTTATATCAGAACAAACTTAACAGAATAAACAAGTAGATTCGAATCATTAAACTCAATCACCAATTGAACTCAGATCAAATCTAACAGCATTTCAACCAAGATGGGGATTCAATGATTCTGGGCAATAGTCAGACTGGATTATTAAGGTCAAAAAATTGATTCACACAGATGCATGATGATAAGCTATCTATATTGGGAATAAATATAACTCCAAATTAACCTCGAACAAAATGCTGGAACAACAAGTATACTAGCTATGAGCCCTGAGGATGAGAATACAAAGGTCAGAAGATAAAACAACATCCAATAACTTGAAGAGAACAACTGAACTATAGACATGAACGAACCAATTGACGAAACTATTTAATCGACTCAACAATTTACAGCATATGCTAATTAACAGAAGCAAACTGGACCAAGAAAAAGGTCCGAAAGAGAAGAGAGAAATAAATCGAAAAGATGATGAAATACAATGAAGCTTAAGCAGATAAACAACAACAAAAATAGAGAAGAAAAAGAAGAAAAATACCTCACAATTACAGGCTAGACTCCAAACGGTTCCCATTTTAAACTTAGACTCGAACTTTTGAGGTCCAAACGGACCTCAATCGAGTGTTCTCGACTGAAAACACTCGACTAAAGTCCATTAAGAACCTCAAATTTCCCCTTTACTCGGACAGGTTCAAGGTTTTGGCTCTCTAGGGTTCTTCAATCGATTTAAAATTCGACCATTTCTAGTAAGATTCGAGCCAAAGTAGGGGTGGTTTGGGAATGAGGGAGGTCAGGTGGAACTGGGGTGTGAACTTGGGACTAGTTGGGTAGGTTTAGGGTTTTTCTCGAATCTTCGATTGAAGATTCGAAACAAACCGGGATGATTCGAGGTTAAAGGGGTAGGGATTTGTGTTGAGGGTGGTTAGAAGGTTCAGGGGTGTGAATTTGAGGGTCATCGGTCCTCAGTCCGCCGGGTTTTCAGGCGAAGGGAACGAGGGCGGCTAGGGTTTGGTGGGTCGTTTGGTTCATCTCTGAAAGAGACGACTGGGGGAGGGTTTGGAAATGAGAGGGGTAGGGGATTGGGAGGGGGTTTGATAGGTTAGAGTTTAATCAATTGATTTCAGCCATTGGATGATGGGAATCCAACGACGACAATTGATTTGTTGATCAAAACGGGGTCGTTTGGTAGTAACGGGGTCGGGGCGGGTATAGGAACGGGTAAGGGAGAGATGATATTGGTCGTTGATGGATTGAGATCAACGACCCAGATTGAGCGTGACAAAAACGACGTCGTTTGGACGGTCGTATTGCCAGCCTAATTGGACCGGGTAAAAGGGCGTCAATTTGGGCCTGGTTGGGGGTATGGTATTGGGCCTGTGGAACTTGGCCTGGTCCGAGTTTCTTTTCATTTTTTTTTCTTTCCCTTTTTAAACTAATTTTTCCAAAACCTGAAAATCTTAAATTAAATTCTAAAAACCAAATTAACTTAAATAATATTAGATTAAGTACAAAATCACACAGTTAAACATAAAAATAAAATACATATATTGTTTTTTATGATTTTCCAATTATTGCCAAATAATTTATGATTTAACCCTAAAAATTATAAAATTGAATCCTAGATGTATTCTTTTTGTATTTTTTATTTTATATAAACCAATGATTAATTAATTCTAAAAATGCAAGATTAATTCCTAAATGCAGAGGCTATATTTTTTGTATATATTTTTTTATTTAAACAAAAAATAAACATGCACAGATAAATATAAACAATAACAAAAAAATACTACAAAATTACAAAGAAAGGAAAAATTATTTTATTTTGAAATTTTGGGAGCAATTCTCATAGGGCAAAAATCACGTGCTCACAGCTGCCCCTCTTTGTCCGGAAACCCGAATATTTTTCGTGCAAAGATAAAGTGAGCGGATACGAGCGATTTTTGCCCGTTCGGCTACTCCGTATGAAGCATTTTTGAAAGATTTGACCGAACCTCTGCTTCAAAGGTTTCCTACATATCCCTGGCTAAAAGGGAATCAGGTCAATGTAGTTCAGAAAGTTTTGGTAGCTGGGACTGCCACAGAGCTGTGGTTTTACTGTTACTGTTGTTGCTGCTGCTGCTACCACTTACTGACCTGCTTATTACACCATGGTAAAAGAAAACAAGAAGCTAGACCAAACTAGGAATTACAAAATCTTATCTAGGTCTTCAAACTTGCTCTTGTTGCCTTTCTTTCTTGTTGGTTTGTGTTTCCTCTGATGTTTCTTTCTTTCTTGTGAAATTCGAATTGTTTCTCCTCCGACACGCGAATTATATTCCTTTGACCATCGTTGCCTCTCTTTTGACTTCTGCAATTGAGATTATGCTGGGGGTTTTTGCTGTAACCCTCCGCTCTTCGGGAGGGCTCCTGACTTCTACTGCGACTTAAAAAGATAATACCTCCATTCCCTAGGAGGGCTCCTGATTTCAATAAACAATTTAAAGATAATACCTCCATTCTCCAGGTGGGTTCCTGACTTCGACTACAACTTGAAAATATAACAATCTCCATTCTCCAGGCGGGCTCCTGACTTTAACTACTTCTTAAAATATAATACCTCCATTCTCCAAGAGGGCTCCTAACTTCAACTACTTTTTTAAAATATAACACCTCCATTCTCCAGGCGGGCTCCTGACTTCAACTACTTTTTAAAAATATAACACCTCCATTCTCCAGGCGGGCTCCTGACTTCAACTACTTTTTAAAATATAACACCTCCATTCTCCAGGCGGGCTCCTGACTTCTACTGCGACTTAAAAAGATAATACCTCCATTCTCCAGGCGGGCTCCTGACTTCGACTATAACTTGAAAATATAACAACCTCCATTCTCCAGGCGGGCTCCTGACTTCAACTACTTCTTAAAATATAATACCTCCATTCTCCAGGCGGGCTCCTGACTTCAACTACTTTTTAAAATATAACACCTCCATTCTCCAGGCGGGCTCCTGACTTCGACTACTTCTTAAAACATAATACCTCCATTCTCCAGGCGGGCTCTTGACTTCGATTATAACTTGAAAATATAACAACCTCCATTCTCCAGGCGGGCTCCTGACTTCAACTACTTCTTAAAATATAATACCTCCATTCTCCAGGCGGGCTCCTGACTTCGAATACAACTTGAAAAATATAACAACCTCCATTATCCAGGCGGGCTCCTGACTTCAACTACTTCTTAAAATATAATACCTCCATTATCCAGGCAGGCTCCTGACTTCAACTACTTTTTTATTAAAATATAACACCTCCATTCTCCAGGCGGGCTCCTGACTCAACTACAACTTAAAGATATAACACCTCCATTCTCCAGGCGGGCTCCTGACTTCAACTACTTCTTAAAAATATAACACCTCCATTCTCCAAGCAGGCTCCTGACTTCAACTACAACTTAAAGATATAACACCTCCATTCTCCAGGCGGGCTCCTGACTTCAACTACTTCTTAAAAATATAACACCTCCATTCTCCAGGCGGGCTCTTGACTTCAACTACAACTTAAAAATGTGTTCTATTGCCGTTGTTCCTTCCTGCCTCTTGAATCATTTTCCTTCTAACTTGAATTATATTTTTTCAAAACCGCTTCCCTCAAAACTGGTGTTTCATTCCTCTGAGAACTGCTGGGGATAACACCGGTGTTTCATTCAAAAATATGTTATTTTCCTCCTTCAAAGACTACTTCCCTTAAAGTTGGTGTTTTCCTTCCTCTGGAACTACTTCTCTTAAGACTTGTGTTATCTTCCTCCCGAAATTGCTTTCTTTAAAACTTGTTTTGTCTTCTTATGATTGCTGGGGATACCACTTTTCTCCAAACTTGTGTTATTTTCCTTCTTCCCCAAGTGGGTACCTGACTTCCAGAAAATTTTCAAAAATGAAAGAAAATTTTCTGCACCAGTTTGACAATCTTTCTTGTTGCATGTCTTTCTGTCATCAATAACATTTCCTGTCCCTTCTTAAAATCAAAGAGAATTTGTTAGTTTAAAACATGGGGATGCTCCTGCTGGGGACGGTTTTCCCTTTCGCTCTTTTCCATGTTCTGCGTTGTTCGACCATCTTGCAACTTGGCTGATAACTTTCGACCTTCTTGATGATTCTGTATTCACCAACTTCTCCACCTTTGTTTTCCACCTTTGCTCCATACTGTCCCGAAATCTTAGACCAATGCATCATTTGGTCTTACAACAACGTCTTTCCCATCCCATCACATTATCCTCGCATGTCTTATCCCCATTTACCTTGCACTATGATGGTAACTGGTAGTTAGCTCTGGAAATCCTTCTTAAAAACAAACTACTATTGATCAAAAAGAAATGGAAAATGATGACTTCGAAAGATAGAACAAGAAAAATCTTTCTGAACAATTGTTTGAAGAGAAAATAACTTATCTGAATGGTATAACCGATCCCAATGGTCATCTCGTGCATTTTTGGATTAATCAACCCAGTCTATTTACATCAATCAATCTTTCTGATGTCCCTACTTTGCATTTCAAAGGTCACGCAACCCATCTTCTTTTGCCGAAACAACATCTTTATTCTACTTGATGTCTCGACGGATCCTTTCCATCAAGCTTATCTCGTTTGCCCCCTTTTAATTCCTTGTCGCCTTACAGTGCCCTTCGAGGGGTTTTCACTAATAAGACTCTCTCGTTTCTCTCAACTCCTGTCGCCTTATGGTGCCTGTGAAGGTTTTCACCGATAAGACTCTCTCATTTTATTTCTCTCAACTTCCGTCGCCTTATGGTGCTTGTGAAGGTTTTCACCAATAAGACTCTCTCATTTTCATTATTTTCCCTGCTTGGACCAGAGTATTACCCTGATATGAATCACTCTATTCGCTCGACTTGTCATCTCTCGAAAACTGATCAGAAGGTCTTTCTTTGGACCGTAATGTGGGCTTTTGGATGAGATTAGAAAAAAAGGGTATCAAAGGCTCAAAATAATTTGACATGGGTTTAAAATTACAACTTTTGGAATCACATTTCTTATTACAAAACAACCTCTGACCCAGTTTCTTGCTTGGGGATCTTCTGACTTTTATTTTACTATGACCGAGCCGTAAAGCCGCCTACGTACCCTTAACAGGGATCAGGTCAAACGTAGTTCACACCTAAATTTCCATGTTGTTATATTTTTTCACTTCCTTTCTTTTCTCTTTTTCTTTTCTTTCTTTTTCTCCCTTTTTCGTTATTGATTCCAAAAGAGGGGTATGAAAGAAATAAATAAGGCTAAAAAAAGGAGAACAAAGGGTAAAGTGTTTAGATAGTAGAACAAATTGCCTTCGTCATTTCAATCTTCGAAATAATGCCAAATACAAATAATCAACAATTATACCAAAGAAATGATACATAATATCTTTTTACTGCATCAAAATTGATAGCCATGTCTATGCATTTTCCTTCGATATCTGTTAAACATAAAGCACCATTTGACAATACTCTGGTTACAATGAATGGCCCTTGCCAATTCGGGGCGAACTTGCCTTCTGCTTCAACCTGATGTGGAAGGATGCGTTTCAGCACTTGCTGACCCACTTCAAATTTCCGGGGACACACCTTTTTGTTGTATGCTCTTGCCATTCTCTTTTGATATAACTGGCCATGGCACACAGCTGCCAATCTCTTTTCATCAATCAAGTTCAACTGCTCCAAACGGGTTTTGACCCACTCATCATCATCAATCTCAGCCTCAGCGACAATCCGAAGGGACGGGATTTCAACTTCTGCTGGTATTACTGCTTCAGTTCCATATACCAACAAATAAGGAGTTGCCCCTACTGAAGTACGGACAGTAGTGCGATAACCCAACAATGCAAATGGTAATTTTTCATGCCACTGCCTAGAACCTTCTACCATTTTCCGAAGTATCTTCTTTATATTTTTGTTGGCTGCCTCAACTGCTCCATTCGCCTTGGGACGATATGGGATGGAATTTCGGTGTGTAATCTTAAACTGTTGACATACCTCTTTCATCAAATTGCTATTATGATTAGCACCGTTATCTGTGATGATCACCTTCGGGATTCCAAATCGACAGATGATATTCGAGTGAACAAAATCGACCACTGCTTTCTTGGTCACAGACTTGAAAGTTTTGGCCTCAACCCATTTGGTGAAATAATCAATGGCTACCAGAAGGAACCTATGCCCGTTGGATGCTGCTGGCTCAATTGGTCCAACGATATCCATGCCCCAAGCGACGAAGGGCCATGGTGCTGACATTGTCTGTAATTTCGATGGCGGAGAATGAATCAAATCTCCGTGTATCTGGCACTGATGACATTTGCACACAAAACTAATACAATCTCTCTCCATGGTGAGCCAATAATAACCTACTCGGAGAATTTTCTTTACCAACACATATCCGCTCATATGTGGTCCGCAGACTCCTGAATGTACTTCAGACAAGACAGACGTAGCTTGTCTAGCATCTATACATCTTAACAATCCAGGTCTGGTGTTCTTTTGTACAAAACTCCTCCACTCAAGAAAAATCCGCTTGCCAACCGTCGAATTGTACTCTTTTGATCCCCCATGGCTTGCACTGGGTATATTCCCGTTCTGATGTATTCCTTGATATCATGGAACCACGGTTCGCCATACAATTCTTCTTCAATCATGTTGCAGTAAGCATGCTGATCTCGTACTTGAATGTGCAAAGGATCGACATAGGCTTTGTCCGGATGGTGCAACATTGACGCTAGGGTAGCCAAAGCATCGGCGACCTCATTATGGACCCTTTGAATATGCCTGAACTCCACTGATCTAAATCGTTGGCAAAGATCATGCAAGCATTATCGGTATGGTATGAGCTTCAGATCTCGTGTTTCCCATTCTCCTTGAATTTGATGTACCAGAAGGTCCGAGTCTCCCAAGACCAAGACTTCCTGGACATCCATGTCTGCAGCTAACCTTAAACCCAAAATGCATGCTTCGTACTCAGCCATATTGTTGGTACAATAAAAACGAAGCTGAGCCGTAACATGATAGTGATGCCTTGTTTTAGAAATAAGTACAGCTCCTATTCCGACTTCTTTCATGTTAGCAACCCCATCAAAGAAAAGTTTCCAGCTTGGTTTTTCAGCCTGTTCTAGTTCATCAATATGCATCACCTCTTCATTAGGAAAATAAGTCCTCAGTGGCTCATACTCTTCATCGACCGGGTTCTCGGCCAAATGATCGGCCAATGCTTGGGCTTTCATCGCAGTCCGAGTCACATAGATTATGTCAAACTCTGTGAGCAAAATCTGCCATTTTGCGAGTCTTCCTGTCGGCATAGGCTTTTGAAAGATATACTTCAACGGATCCAAACGCGAAATGAGGTAGGTAGTGTAGTATAACAAATAATGTTTCAGTTTCTGTGCCACGCAAGTTAGGGCGCAACATGTCCTTTCCAGGTGAGTGTACTTAACCTCATAAGCTGTGAACTTTTTGCTAAGATAATAGATGGCTTGTTCTTTCCTGCCGGTGACGTCATGCTGCCCCAGTACACAACCAAATGAATTTTCCAAGACTGTCAAGTAAAGAATCAAAGGTCTCCCTGGTTCTGGCGGAACCAGCACAGGTGGGTTTGTCAAGTAACCTTTTATCTTATCAAATGCTTCTTGACACTCATCAGTCCACTTGATCGCAACGTCCTTCCTCAACAACTTGAAAATAGGCTCACAAGTTGTCGTGAGCTGAGCAATAAACCTGCTGATGTAGTTCAGTCTTCCTAACAGACTCATCACTTCAGTCTTGTCCCTCGGAGGGGGAAAATCTTGTATGGCTTTGATCTTTGATGGGTCCAACTCGATGCCTCGTCGACTGACTATGAATCCTAACAGCTTTCCGGATTGAACACCAAATGCACACTTGGCGGGGTTAAGCTTGAGGTTGTACCTGCGAAGCCTCTGGAAGAATTTCCTCAAATCCTCGACGTGGTTGGCCCGATGTTTTGATTTTATGATCACATCATCTACATAAACCTCAATCTCCTTGTGTATCATATCATGAAACACAGTAGTCATCGCTCTCATATAAGTTGCCCCAGCATTCTTCAACCCAAATGGCATTACTCGGTAGCAGTAAGTTCCCCATGACGTGATGAAGGCTGTCTTTTCCGCATCTTCTTCGTCCATTAAAATCTGATGATACCCGGCATAGCAATCCACAAAAGATCTAATCTCGCGCTTGGTACAATTATCAATCAGAATGTGGATATTGGGTAATGGGAAGTCATCCTTCGGACTTGCTTTGTTGATATTGCGGTAATCGATGCATACTCTGATCTTGCCATCCTTCTTCGGCATAGACACGACATTAGCCAACCAAACAGGATATCGGGTGACCCGAATAACCTTTGCGTCCAACTGCTTGGTAACTTCTTCTTTAATCTTCACACTCATATCAGTTTTGAATTTCCTCAGCTTTTGCTTGACGGGGGGGAATGCCGGATCAGTGGGCAATCTGTGGACCACTAAATCAGTGCTTAAACCCGGCATGTCATCATATGACCACACAAAAACATCTTTGTACTCGATGAGTGCTTTGATTAACTACTCCCGGATTTTTAGCTCGAGGTAGACACTTATTTTAGTCTCTCGGACATTGTTTATGTCCCCTAAATTGACGGCTTTTGTGTCATTCAAATTGGGTTTGGGTTTTTCTTCAAAGTGAATTAACTCCTTACTAATCTCTTCGAAGGCTTCATCATCATATTCTGATTCGTAACCACAATCCACTTCTTGAACTAACATTTCAGAATCAGATTGATTTTTAAGACTGGGCTGAGGATTCTTTATGCATGCCATGTCATTAGAACTAGCGAAAAAAGAACTGTGTAGAAAATAAAACAAAACAAAAGGAAAACCATCAGGAATGATGAAGAAAGGGAAATTGTATTTCATTGATTGATAAAAGGTAACAAGGTTTGCACACTCAAATAAACTGAAAAAATGAAATATGGATTACAACCCTGGAATAATCCGTACAAACTTAAAGGAAAATCAAAGCGAACTACCAAGACTCCTTCCGAGTAGGAAGAGGAGTAGCATTCCAATTATTAAGCTTTGTTTTTGGCCCGACAAATTGCACTTCCGCGTTGCTAGAACCCTCTCCAATTCCCACCATGTTCACACTATCGAACAACTTCTCAAATCTTTCAACCAACTCCTTGTCAGGATTAATCACAGAACTGGGAATTGCTGTCATTGGGCGACTCCTTGTACCGGACTTGGCAAATGATCTGGAAAGACGTGGGACCGGCTTTGGAAGGACCAATGCCCTCTGTTTCAATTTCCTGGCTCTTTTTATATTTGCGGCTGTGGGCTTGAATCCCAGACCAAATGTTCCCAAGTTTTCAGGAAGAGACACGGGCTGTATGATGCCTTGCAATGCTGATCCCAAACCCTTTCCTGGTACAAAACCATTCTTCAACATTTCATACGCTACCATGACTGATGCGACATTTATCTTTGGATTCGGGATACATTTCCCCTCTGGAACTTTCTCGACTGACATTGCGTCAGAAGCTTGGTAGACCTATGGTCCCTTGTCATCTTCCACTTCAATAAATGGCACAATGGTGCTGTTGTGAGCGCACAAATTATCTTCGCCGTGCACCACTATTTCCTGTCTGTCCCATTCAAACTTGACCACCTGATGGAGTGTTGATGGCACCACTTTAGCGGCGTGATTCCACGGTCGCCCTAACAACAAATTGTAGGAAACAGCTATATCCAACACTTGGAATTCCATTGTGAATTCTACTGGACCAATGGTCAGCTCCAACATTATGTCCCCGACTAAGTCTTTTCCTCCGCCGTCAAATCCCCGCACACAGATATTGTTCTTATGGATTCTCTCCTCTTCTACCCGGGTAACCACGGCGCCCTCGTATTTCACTGTCAGGTAAAGGGCTTTGTTATGCTCAGTGCCCTCTATAGGCAATTCGTCATCGGAAAAAGTGACTCTGTTTAATTCGATAATCTTGCTGGATATCTTTTCCAGATGGTTTACCGAGATCTTGTCGGGAACATGGGCCTCATTCAAGATTTTCATCAGGGATTGGCGGTGCTCATCTGAATGGATTAGCAACGAGAGTAATGAGATATGAGCGGGCGTTTTCCTCAACTGCTCTACAACAGAATAGTCATGCACTTTCATTTTCCTCAAATATTCCTCTGCCTCTTCTTTAGTTACAGCTTTCTTTACCGGCGTTGAATTATCTTTAGCTCTTCTTAACTCCTCGGGAGTAAAACACCTTCTTGGGCGAGTCAAACCTTGCGCTTCACAAACTTCTTCTTTGACTCCTTTCCCCTTGTAAATCACCGTCACCCATTCATAATTCCAAGGAACAACCTTGTTGTTGATTACTGGAAACTGAGTTACTGGTTTTATAATAACAGGCTCTGTGCGAGCACCCTTCACGACCACAACAGGTTTACTTGCAACCCCTGGCACTACCACTTTAGCTTTCTCTGGTTTTACTGCAACAATGCTTGACGACCCTCTCTCGGCTACCACAGCTGGCTTATCATCTACCCTTCTCAACTGGGCCACTGATTTCCCACTGGTTACTTTTTCCTTTAGGCTGGTTTCGCTAGAACGGATCATCATTACCGTCTGCGAGGGCTTCCTGGGCTCCCCCTCTTTGTGTATTAACTCAATCATGTGTGTCTCATGGTGAGTTGGCAGTGGATTCTGATTGATATTTGGTGCTTCTGGGCTTGAACCTCGATCCGTTGAGTATCAATAAGCTCTTGCACAGCTGTTTTTAGTTTCCAACACTTCTCTGTATCATGCCCAGGGACCCCTGAACAGTACTCACAACTCACCGAGTGGTCAAGATTTCTAGGGGGAGGATTTGGCATTTTAAGCTCAATTGGATTCAACATGCCCAACTGCCTCAATCTGTGGAAAAGACTGGTATATGATTCCCCCAGTGGAGTGAAAGTCTTTTGCTTCTGTGACCTCTCATTCTTGAGGGCTTGGTTTGGTCGGAAACTTGTCCTAGGGGGATTTCTGTAGGCCCTTGGGGGTGGATATGTGTTTTGTGGAGCTGGGTATGGATTTTGTGGAGCCGGCGCGCGCCATTGTGCGTGTGCCGGAGTTTGGGTATAGGTTTGTGCATGATTGACGGAAAAATGGGGATCTGGCGGTAGGAAGTAATGTTGTGGATGGCTATATGGAGTATGGGGGTAATTTTGGTGGTAGAGTCGTAATTGGCTATAGTAGGGTGACGGGCCTCTAGATTCGAACCAGGCTCCGGACTCAACAGTCGTGACATCTTCTTTCTTCTTCTTCCCAAGTACACCCCAGTGCCGCTTTGAATGGCCTGAGTGGTTGCCTTGATCGCTGAATAGCTCATGATTTTGTTGGACTTAAGCCCCTCCTCGACCATGCCTCCCATTTTCACAACCTCATTAAAAGATTTGCCAATTGCGGACACCAAATGACCAAAGTAAGTTGGCTCCAAAGCCTGCAAAAAGTAATCGACCATCTCGCTCTCTTTCATTGGGGGATCTACCCTTGCTGCTTGCTCCCTCCACCGGAAACCATATTCTCTAAAGCTTTCACTGTGCTTCTTCTCTAGTTTAGTCAAAGATAGTCGGTCTGGAATGATCTCAAGATTATACTGAAAGTGACAAGCGAACGCTTGTGCTAGATCATCCCATGTGTACCATCTTCCGTGATCTTGGCGGGTGTACCACTCTAATGCCGCTCCGCTCAAACTCCGACTGAATTAAGCCATTAGCAATTCATCCTTTCCTCCGGCTCCCCTCATCTTACTTCAAAAACCTCTCAAATGAGCCACCGGATCACCGTGCCCGTTGTACAAGTCGAATTTGGGCATTTTAAACCCTGCCGGTAGTTGTACATTTGGGAACAAACACAGGTCTTTGTAAGCTACACTTACTTGACCTCCTAGCCCTCTCATATCCCTAAAGGATTGTTCTATGCTTTTCATTTTTCTGAACATCTCTTCCTATTCAGGATTTTTGGCCAGCTTTTCTGCTTTCCCTGGTAGGTCAGAATGTGTATCATATGGATAGGTTTCGGGCGCTTTGAAGGTAAGCTCCAGGGAATAATACTGGTTGTCCTGAGCTTGGAACATAGGTTAACTCGGGGATTTATGGAGTGCAGCTGGTGGAGATGCCACAAAGACAGGGGTGATTGGCGGAGGAGGGTGTGGAATTGATTTTGGTGGTGGAGCTTGTGGCGTATGAGAAGTAGTGCCATGGTAGTGTTGATAAATGGGAAAACCTGGATCGGTGGCGGGATGATCCTGAGACTGAGCTAATGGTGGGGTAAAAGCAGGGTTAGCAGGGTAAGCTGGCGGTGATTGCCCTTTGGACCAGGCCTGGTACATTTCGGCCATCTGTTGCTTAAGCTTGAGCATCTCCTCTTTCATTTTATTGACGTCCAACTCCTCTACCTCAACACAAGTGTCGACATCTGGGATAGACATGATTTCTGGTATTGGTCCCTTCGATCTGGTTTGGTAATGATAATGTGCCAGTATCCTCTAAATAAACTAACTGCTTGAATTCTCTTGATTACAAAAAACTTCTTAGTTTTTAGAGTTTAACACATATGTAATTACACGTTGGGATGCAATGCACCTAGGCAATTAACCATTTCTATCATGCATTTGCTTCGGTTGCGTGCATCATTCCGGCCTCTCATAATTGTGCCCCTTCTTTTAAGATTCCTTTATTCTATCCTTCTTTATTTATTTTTCATTTTCCCCTTTTTTTAGTGGTGGTCGAATCCTATAGAGATTGCCTACGTATCACGTCCCCGCATGAATCAGACTGTGCGTAGTTCTGTCAGATAAGTGTGCAAGTAAATAAAACATTTTTGGGATTTTTTGCTTTTATAAAACAGATGCTTCGATTACACAGACTCAATATCAACAAGTTTCAAAAGATCAACAGACTCTGACGCGAAGACGACAAACAGACTCCGAAATCAAGCTATCATACTCTACAGAAATGCATACCCGGAACATAAAGAAAATGCAAACCCAACATGACTCACAAACTCTGACAGAAAAGGAAATACAGATTCAAATGGAAAATTATGAGTACATCAATGCTCCTGGTGTCCGTGGGACATCGTTCGGTCTCGCCACGGGCCTATGTGCAAGATCCCTTTGAAGTCTGTCCAAATTGTTCATTATTTGCTTAACAAAGGTCATCACTGCAGCAAAGAATGTAGTGCGAGTCATACCCTCACAAATGTGGCACTTCATAACGATGTAGTCAGCGATGTTTCTAGTTCTCTCTCTTATGACGCCTTTCTCCTGAAGCAACCGCCCTATTTGCTGATTGCGGGCTTCTAACACTCGAGAGTCCTGAAGGTGTTGATTTTGTAACTGCTGCATTCCTTCCTCTATCCGAGCCATCAGATCATAACAATGTTCCCTATCAGCTTTGAAATCTTGAGCCTGCTTGACTGCCTCATTCTTAAGAGTGGCTATATTTCTTCTTAGGATAGTGATGGTCCCTTCATAAAACCGTACTTGCTCTTCTGCCTTCTTTATCCATTTCGCCTGGATTCTCGCTAGACCAGCTTCAGATTTTCCAGGTTTTCTTGATACTCGAGAGCTTTCTTCTTCAAACCGTTTATGAGCCTTTTATCAACCCGGCTTCTCTCCGGTTTCTTTCCATTTTCTGGATTTGAGCTTTGAGGACCTCATTTTCCTGAGCTAGTTTTTTCTTTTCTCCCTTGTTTACAGCGGCTTGAACACCATTTTCAAACTGAAGCTCCATGACTTGCTTCTCCAATCTGCCTATTGCGGCTCTATACTCATGTTCTTTAGTCAACCAATCCCACTGTCCTTGCGACGCCTCGACGAACTCCTGAAGATGGGGTCTTTTGCTTGGCCTCCCAAACTCGATTTCTCTCCTATACCAAGCAAGGTATCCCGGCGAAACTTCACCTTTGGACCGATCACGTACACACGTATTTGCCGTTAAGTATTGACACTCACTCAAAATTTGGCGGACTGCTGCTTCATGAAATTGTCCGTTGGGCCCGATCTCGACTACTTGGCCACTAAGATCTTCATCTTTCGAAACTATTTGGCATCTCCCCAACTGCCTCAAAACTCGATAAGGGGTATAGGGCTGGATACTCCTGAGCCCCATCAAAAGGAAATGGGGTCTAGTGGCTGGCATATATATGATTTCATCCACAGGTAGTCATCCAAATGTCCACTCTAGTTGGCTTGCAGTGACGGAACAGGGATGTGCTATCCATTCTGTGACCCCTTCTGGTAAGCTAGTTCCGTCAACCCTCGTAGAAAATTCCTCTATGTATGTTTTCTCTGTCGCCCCATAACTCATAAATTGAGGACGACGACATAGGTGTTCGATCATCCACATCTGCAGCAACACATTGCACCCCTCAAAAAAGTTTCCCCCGGCTTTGCAGGCTGTGAGAGCGCGAAAGATTTCAGCTACTATCATGGGTGCGAAGTTGCTGTTGGCCTGAGTAAGTAAAGTGCTGACAACCCCAGATACTCGTATGTCAATGTTCCCGTCTTTTCTAGGAAACACCAGGAGTCCCAAAAAGGCTACCATGAATGCAAAACACCTATGTTCTTCCCACTTAAGGCTGTTTCCTTTGCTACAGATTTTGTTTTCTGGCTTGTTGAACCCCCTTATGTGGCCATATTTGTTGTATATAAACCGCAAAGTACAAAAACTAGCTGCCAAGTCTGGGTTGTGGACCCCCCTGCTTATTTTCAAAGAGTTTAGGAACCTGCGTACGGCTACGGCCCTTGGAGCAATCAGGTACTGGTGTCTCAGAGGAACCTTGGGACCCTGATGTATCCGGCTATTTCTTCTAATGTTGGGGTAAGTTCAAAATCTGAGAAATGAAATACATTGTGAGCCGGGTCCTAGAATGCGACCAAGGCCTTTATGATATCCCACCTAGGATTAGTCTTCAGCAACCCAGTGAGGTCTCCCAGGTATAGCTTGACCGTGTCGTGCCCTGATTCGCCCAAGTCATCCCACCACATGTGCAACTCCAAAGGGATCTTGTTCACAATTGTTACGTGTAAATTCTGACTTGTGCTCATTCTGCACATTTATTAGGGTAGTTAAGCAAAAATCACGATTCAATTGACTCAAAGATAACATGGACACTTTTTTTTTCTTCTTCCTTTTTTTTATTCTTTATTTTTCATTTAAAATAAAACCCGATTTTGCCAATACGGCCTTTCAGCACTCGAGGTCGAAGATTTTAAGGCTGTGTCGGCTAACCGGGGAAGGCCTTGAAAATATGTCCACATGCGACTGTTCTTGCAAAAATTGCCTTCCGGCGCCCTTTTAGGGACATTCGGCTATTCCTAACAAGAATGGCACCATCCTAATTATTTTTAAAACTTTGTTCTTTTGGCTATTTTCGCAAAAAGTGGAGTTGGACCCGATGGGGGTTGCCTACGTATCTCACACCCTGTGAGAATCAAACTGGCGTAGTTCGGGCCGATAAAACAAACTTCTTTTGAAAACAAGACTCTTTTCATTGGCAAATAAAACTATTTTTTTTCTTTTTTTTTCTTTTTTTTCATTTTCTCAAAAATTCGGCAGAGTTTCGACACTATTTGGACATTGTTTTTTTTTCAAAACAGGCGATTAACTCTCTTTAACCCTCGTACCTCTATCTCTCTTTCCTCAAAATATTCAAAAACCGGCCAGCATGCAAGTCCGAAGCAGACAAATGCACAAGTAGCAAGTAAGATGCATCAGGATGGTCTTTTGTCATTTTTGGTACACCTGTCCTAGACAGACCCAACCCCTGTGTTGAGCCTCCAAAGTCAAATGCACGTGATGCAAACAAATGTTCCTACTAGGGATCCGGCATGAAGCTGAGTTATTCTAGGTTTATAACCTGGGCATTTGTTCTAGACTGTGTACCCGAGCGGACAACTCGAGTCGAGGAGGGGGCTACGTACAGGGAACCAAAAGGCCATCCGGCTTAGTAACTTGTCCGAGCCACTTTCTTATTTCAAGGTATGACACTAACAGAATAGGGAGTCTCGACCAGTGAGCACATCCCCGAAGATGAGAAGAGAAGGGTTTCGTAACAGTTTATATACAGTTCAGATAATATCAAAGCGGTACAACCAACATTTTGCACATTTAAACCAAAACATGTAATAAAATCAGATAATAAGTAAAGTCAAATAATAACAATTATTCTAAGCTCGAATTCTTGAACCCTGAACCAGAGATTCTGGGTTCGGTCCTCAGCAAAGTCGCCAGAGCTGTCACACCTCCTTTTACCTGCGCCCGCAGGGGCATAGGAGAGTTTTTTCCAATTAAAGGACAATCGAAACGGGATTTATTATTTAATTCAGAGTCGCCACTTGGGAGATTTATGGTGTCCCAAGTCACCGGTTGAATCCCGAATCGAGGAAAAGATTGACTCTGTATTATAGTTCGCAAACCAGAAATTCGGATAAGGAATTTTGTTAACCCGGGAGAAGGTGTTAGGCATTCCCGAGTTCCGCGGTTCTAGCACGGTCGCTCAAATGTCATATTCAGCTTATTTATCTGATTTTAATACATGTTGGACCTGTGTGCAAATTTTAACTCTTTCCCGCTTTTATTGTTGTTATTTTAAGAGAGAATTGCAACGTCGTGAAAACACGTCTTGAACCATGTCACATCAATGCACCCGTGGTTATTGACACATTTCGACTCCGTTGAGATTTGGATTTGGGTCACATAAATGTGCACCCGAGTTTAAGAAAGTAATTTATTGAAAGCGTGCCTAAAGTGACTAGCGCGTTATTATTTTGAGTAAAGCCGTAAAATTTATTAGACGGTCCGTCCCGAAATCTAAAGTATTTTAATGCAATATTTACTGAGGGCCCCGCAACTTCTGCGTTTTATTTGGCGAGGCTCGTCTTATTTATTATTTAAAGGCTAATATTAAAATGACTATTCTTCTTCTATTTATTTGTCTTTAAAGAAATAAAAGTGGGCCCCAATTAGTTAATATTAGAAAATCCTATAGTCTATCAATTGAAAATTAGTAGACCAAATGCCATTTCAACTTTAGGTCCAAAGAACCCAATCCATATGCTGGATCGAGTTTTGAACTACACGACTCGGTTATTTGATTCTGCTAACATTCATAAGTTAACTGATTCAAATTCAAGTAGACTATTGATATTAACCACTAACATGCAATTACTTGTTCCTACGTCGAAATAGTGAGCTTAACGAACAAAGGAGAGGACATCAATAACTAGCATGTTGGGCTATTTTTTTAAAAGCGCGTTTAACCTGAAACCGGAATAAGCACCACATGTTGACTTCTGGATTAATTGTAGGTCCAAACAATACTGATATTCGATTTTTAACTCAATGTTAACTGAAATCAGTACTAAACAATACTAAGTCTACAACTAATGTACACAAATTAACAGTTTAAACAGTCCTAATTAGGTACAAACTTCACAGTCCACATTTCATTGAGTTATAGATCAAATTGGACTATACAACTACTTATCATCTATATCTACTGGGCTACAGATACAACATCAACCTGAGCACTTCCATTTCATGTTTACATCTCAAGGCTACATCAAATTTAGCTTAGTTGTGTACCTGGATTGGAGTGAACAGAATAATAAAGAGGAAGTCAGCAGTAGTACAGCACAGCAAACACCAACAACAAATAACACCAGCAAACAGTAAATTGGAATTCAGAAACAGCTCCAAACCCAGTTTCAAATCAGAAGAACACTTGACCACAGCTCATAACCAGTTGTGAAATCAAACAGCAACAACAAATAACTCCGGTCAACTAATTGGACCTCAAACTCAACAAGAAAATCAACCAGTGAACCTCAAACACTCCAGTAAACAGGCTTGAAACTGGAAACAAGCTCTCCAATCTTTAAGCCTTAGAAACTGATTTCAGGACCCTCTCTAACTGATTAAAGACTCTCAAAAGTGATCTCTAAAACTTGAAGCAGAGAATTTTAAAACTGTTTATGATTCTCAGGGAGCTGGACTATTGGCTGAGATTTTGACAAGTTAATTAAGGTAATGAAACAGTAAAACTCTCTCCCCTCCCTTTCTTCAGGTCTCACTCAAAGACTGATTCATAGCTCTTTTAATAGACATACCATTAGTGCTCCCATCCACTATCATCTTATCTTTTCAATTCCTTTATTACCCCCTATTACCCCAGTGCTTTTATTTTAGTTATTAATGCCTATTTCATTCCCTAAAATTAGCAAGTGCATTCCCCACTATTATATGTTCCTTGCCATTATTTAATTCAATTGGTATGGGCATGCTATATTTTAATCAATTCCTTTTAAGCTTCCACATACCATTATATTTTGTTCCCCACTAACACATTAGATTAATGGTTAATTAAGTACTTTACTGACAGCTCACTAGTAAGACCATTTGCCAAACTTTTAAACTGCCCACATTACCCTCCTGATATCCATGAAATTACTATCTTATCCCAATCCTTTTAAACTTGTATGAAACCTCAGCTATAACCAATTTAAGCCTATTAATTGACTAATGAACTAACTCCCAATCAACAACATTAGGACAATTAAACAAGGTCAGATTTATATCAGAACAAACTTAACAGAATAAACAAGTAGATTCGAATCATTAAACTCAATCACCAATTGAACTCAGATCAAATCTAACAGCATTTCAACCAAGATGGGGATTCAATGATTCAGGGCAATAGTCAGACTGGACTATTAAGGTCAAAAAATTGATTCACACAGATGCATGAGGATAAGCTATCTATATTGGGAACAAATATAACTACAAATTAACCTCGAACAAAATGCTGGAACAACAAGTATACTAGCTATGAGCCCTGAGGCTGAGAATACAAAGGTCAGAAGATAAAACAACATCCAATAACTTGAAGAGAACAACTAAACTATAGACATGAACGGACCAATTGACAAAACTATTTAATCGACTCAACAATTTATAGCATATGCTAATCAACAGAAGAAAACTGGACCAAGAAAAAGGTCCGAAAGAGAAGAGAGAAATAAATCGAAAAGATGATGAAATACAATGAAGCTTAAGCAGATAAACAACAATAAAAATAGAGAAGAAAAAGAAGAAAAATACCTCACAATTACAGGCTAAACTCCAAACGGTTCCCATTTTAAACTTCGACTCGAACTTTTGAGGTCCAAACGGACCTCAATCGAGTGTTCTCGACTAAAAACACTCGACTAAAGTCGATTAAGAACCTCAAATTTCCCCTTTACTCGGACAGGTTCCAGGTTTTGGCTCTCTAGGGTTCTTCAATCGATTTAAAATTCGACCATTTTTAGCAAGATTCGAGCCAAAGTAGGGGTGGTTTGGGAATGAGGGAGGTCAGGTGGAGCTGGGGTGTGAACTTGGGACTGGTTGGGTAGGTTTAGGGTTTTACTCGAATCTTCGATTGAAGATTCGAAACAAACCGGGATGATTCGAGGTTAAAGGGGTAGGGATTTGTGTTGAGGGTGGTTAGAAGGTTCAGGGGTGTAAATTTGAGGGTCATCGGTCCTCAGGCCGCAGGGTTTTCAGGCGAAGGGAACGAGGGCGGCTAGGGTTTGGTGGGTCGTTTGGTTCGTCTCTGAAAGAGACAACTGGGGGAAGGGGGTTTGAAATGAGAGAGGTAGGGGATTGGGAGGGGGTTTGATAGGTTAGAGTTTAATCGAATGATTTCAGCCGTTGGATGATGGGAATCCAACGGCCACAATTTATTTGTTGACCAAAACAGGGTCGCTTGGTAGTAACGGGGTCGGGGAGGGTATAGGAACGGGTAAGGGAGAGATGATCTTGGTCGTTGATGGATTGAGATCAACGGCCCCGATTGAGCGTGACAAAACGACGTCGTTTGGACGATCGTATTGCCAGCCTAATTGGACCGGTTAAAAGGGCGTCGATTTGGGCCTGGTTGGGGGTGTGGTATTGGGCCCGTGGAACTTGGCCTGGTCCGAGTTTCTTTTCATTTTTTTTCTTTCCCTTTTTAGACTAATTTTTCCAAAACCTGAAAATCCTAAATTAAATTCTAAAAACCAAATTAACTTAAATAATATTAGATTAAGTACAAAATCACACAGTTAAACATAAAAATAAAATACATATTTTTTTTATGATTTTCCAATTATTGCCGAATAATTTATGATTTAACCCTAAAAATTATAAAATTGAATCCTAGATGTATTTTTTTTGTATTTTTCATTTTATATAAACCAATGATTAATTAATTCTAAAAATGCAAGATTACTTCCTAAATGCAGAGGCTATATTTTTTGTATATATATTTTTTTATTTAAACAAAAAATAAACATGCACAAACAAATGTAAACAATAACAGAAAAATACTACAAAATCTACAAAATTACAAACAAAGGAAAAATTATTTTATTTTAAAATTTTGGGAGCAATTTTCATAGGGCAAAAATCACGTGCTCACAGCCGGTATCCCCCGGCCCTAAACATACCGCCAATAGACCATTGAATGTTCTTCCGTATAATGTTCCATCCCCATCTAGTGTGAACCTAGCAGCCTTAGTTCGTAGAGACCTCGATTTTTTGTGATCCGATAGGAGCTTTCCATTTTTCGAATAATCGATATACTTATTTCTCCTATCCCAAGTCAAACTTGTAAGATTTATTTTGACATGACCTTTCTCGACCACAAATCTTGATAACTGGAAGACCGTCCTTGGGACAATATCGTCTTCTTCGACCGACAATCCCAAATTTACGAGTGCATCAGCCTCACTATTAGCTCTCGAGGCACATGATTCAGGATCCATTCCTTGAAGCGGTGCAATGTCACATGAAGTTTGTCTAAGTACCTCTACATTCTATCCTCCCAAACCTCAAAAATCTTGTTTACTTGGTTCACCACCAATAGAGAGTCGCATTTGGCCTCGATGACCTCTTCCCCCAAGCTCTTAGCTAGCTCGAGACCTACAAGCATTGCCTCATACTTGGCCTTATTGTTAGTTAATCTAGAATTTTTGATAGATTTCATGATAGTGCTTCCTATGAGCATCTTCAAAACAATGCCGAGCTCGGACCCTTTCACATTCGAGGCACCGTCCGTGAAAAGGGTTCATATCCGGTGTGTTGTTATTTCTGGTGGGATCCCTATTATATCTTTTACTTGAGCATGTGCTCGATCTGTATGACCTGTTCCAATTCCTCGATCGTTGATTTGGTTGCGTCTGACTCTTCGGGAACAACGAAGGTTCGAGGAGTAAGGAAATCCTCTTCTTCTTCCTCAATTACTTGCCCCTCTAGCTCGATCAGGACTGGGATCTTTGGTTGTTATTTGGTAACTTGCTTGTCTTTGGTTCTAGATTTTTTCGAGGTCGAAGACATTGGTGCCGGAGTCACTTCCTCGACTGCAAACATCTCCTTTGCAGCATGTTGTTCTCCATAGACCGTTTTCACACCATCCTCTGTTGGGAATTTCATCATCTAGTGAAGGGTCGAAGGTACTGCCCTCATGTTGTGGATCCATGGCCTCCCGAGAAGTGCATTATACCTTATGTTGCCTTCGATGACATGGAATTTTGTATCTTGAATGGTTTTGGCCATATTTACGGGTAGGAAGATCTACCCTTCGTTGTTTCACTTTCCATGTTGAAACCATTTAGGACTCGAGATGCTGGTACAATTTGTTCTTGCAGGCCGAGCTGCTCTACGACCCTTGATCTGATTATGTTTGCTGAGCTACCTAGATCTACTAGAACACGTTTAACTTGAATTTTATTTAAAAGAATAGAGATTACCAGGGCGTCATTGTGCGACTGAGATATGACTTCCATTTCCTCATTATAGAATGATAGGTCATCCTTGGGAACATAGCTTCGAGTCCATTTTTCTCTAGTGATCGACACCTTGATACGTTTTTTATACAAGTCTTTGTGGGATATCGACACCGCCAATTATCATATAGATCTCATGATGTGGTTTTTCCTGCTCGTTTTTTCTGCTTGAATTGCTCTCCTTGAAGTGATTCTTAGCCGGATCACTGAGAAATTCTCGAAAGTGGCCCTCGTTGAACAACCGGGCTACCTCCTCCCTTAGTTGCCTGCCGTCTTCAGTTCTATGGCCATGGGTGCCGTGATACTTACACATCAAGTTTGGATTCCTCTGAGAATGATTAATTTGTATAGGCTTAGGCCACCTGGTGTCTTTGATTCTTCCAATAACTGACACAATCCCCGATGCATCTATGCTGAAATTATACTCCGACAATCGAGGTGCCTCTACAGGGTTGGTATGTTTATCGAACCCATTCTTAATCATGAGTCCCTAAGAGCTTTGACCTCGATCATTTCTCCGATCATGCCGAGGAGCGTTACGACCCGAGCCGGTGTTTCTCCGATCGACATATGGATGGTATCTCTCCTTGTTGGACCTTGATTTCCTGTCTGTATCCCTTAGGGGCTTAGCTGCCAACCTGTTAGGATGAACTGAACCCGAGGGGATCCCAACTGGTCATCCTCGACCTTGATCTTCGATTGATAATGGTTATGCACATCTGACCACGTCACAGCTGGATACTCGATCAGAATCTTCTTTAATTGTCGAGATACGATTGAACTCCGTTTATTCAAACCCTACATAAAAGCCTTAACTGCCCAGTCATCCGAGACCGATGGTAGTTCTATTCACTCTATCTGAAACCTAAACACGAACTCCCTTAACATCTCGTCATTTACAAAGCAAATCAAAGTCAAAGTTCTCAGTGAGATGGTTAGAGTATGTGTTGACTATTGGGATTTAAACAGAGCAAGTCCCAAGAAGGACTTCCCATTGCCAAATATACATATCCTGATCGATAATTACGCCAAGCATGAACTCCAATCCTTTGTAGATTGCTTTGCGGGTTATCACTAGATCTGGATGGACGAAGAAGATGCAAAGAAGACAGCTTTTATTACACTTTGGGGTGTATACTATTACAAGATGATGTCATTCGGTCTGAAGAATGTTGGGGCAACTTACATGAGAGACATGACAACCATCTTCCATGATATGATGCATAAGGAAATAGAGGTGTATGTGGAAGATATCATTATCAAATCCAAGAGGGCCGCATATCACATAACAGACTTTAGAATGTTCTTTGACAGGCTAAGGAGGTACAACTTGAAATTGAACCCCCTAAAGTGTGCATTCAGGGTTCCCACAGGAAAATTATTGGGATTCATCGTCAGTCGTCAAGGGATCGAGCTGGATCCATCCAAAGTCAAGGCTATTCAGGAGTTACCGCCACCTAGGAGCAAAAAGGACGTGATGAGCTTCCTAAAACGTCTCAATTATATCAGTCGATTCATAGCACAGTCAATAGTAATATCTGAACCCATCTTCAAGATTCTAAGGAAAGATGCTGAAACAAGCTGGATAGAGGATTGTCAGAAAGCTTTTGACAAGATCAAGGAGTACCTGTCCACACCACCAGTTTCTGTCCCGCCAGAACCAGGACGACTTTTGCTACTCTATCTATCTGTATTGGATGGAGCCTTTAGATGTGTTTTGGGACAATATGACGAGATAGAAATAAAGGAGCAGGCCATATACTACCTGAGTAAGAAGTTCACACCTCACGAAGCACAATACTCTCTCCTAGAACGCACTTGTTGTGCTTTGACCTGGACGACTCAGAAATTGAGGCATTACTTCTGTGCCTACACTACATACCTCATATCCAGGATGGACCCTCTAAAGTACATATTCCAGAAACCCATGCCGACTGGAAAGTTGGATAAATGGAAGATACTGTTAAGTGAGTTAGATATCATCTACGTAACTCAAAAGGCAGTCAAAGGACAAGCATTGCCAGATCACCTTGCTAAAAATCTAGTGGGAGGAGCATACGAACATTTGAAAACATATTTTCCTGATGAAGAAGTGTCATTCGTAGGGGAAGACATTACCGAAGCATACAATGGTTGGAGGATGTTCTTTTACGGAGCTACAAATTTCAAAGGAGTGGGCATTGGAGCAGTTTTGTTATCAGAAACGGGTCAACATTATCCGGTATCTGCTAAACTCAAATTTCCTTGCACCAATAATATGGCGGAATATGAAGCCTACATACTAGGGCTCAACATGGCAATTGACATGAACATTCAAGAGTTGCTGGTAATCATTGATTCAGATTTACTTGTGCACCAGGTACAAAGAGAGTGGGCCACCAAAAATTTCAAGATATTGCTATATCTGTACCACGTGCAGGAATTGAGAAAATGGTTCAGTAAGATAGAATTCCAACATGTGCCCAGAATTCATAATGAGTTTGCAATGCATTGTCCACCTTGTCATCTATGATACAACATCCAAATAAGAATTATATTGATCCTATTCCGGTGAGGATCCATAATCAGCCGGCATATTGTGCTCATGTTGAAGAAGAAACAGATGGAAAGCCTTGGTTCCATGACATCAAGGAGTATTTGTCAAGGGGAGAATATCCAGAGCATGCAAACCACACTCAGAAACGCACACTCCGGAGATTGTCCAATCACTTTTTCCACAGTGAAGGAAATCTGTATAGAAGAACTCCCGATTTGGGATTGCTAAGACGTGTCGACGCAAAGGAAGCTTCTAAGTTACTTGAGGATGTACATGCCGGGACCTGTGGCCCGCACATGAATGGTTTCGTCTTGGCTAAGAAGATATTTAGGGCCAGTTACTTTTGGATGAACATGGACATAAATTGCATCTAGTATGTCCGCAAATGCTTTCAATGCCAGGTGCATGCCGATATGATAAAAGTGCTGCCAAATAAGCTCAATGCAACAAGCTTACCTTAGCCATTCGCCACCTGGGGAATGGATTTCATTGGTCCGATCGAGCCCACTTCTTCAAACGGACACAGGTTTATTCTGGTAGCCATTGATTACTTCATAAAATAGGTAAAGGCTGCATCCTACAAATCTGTAACCAAGAAAGTCGTCACAAATTTTGTCAAAGATCATATTGTATGCTGATCCAGAGTTCCCGAGTCCATTATTACTGATAATACCACCAATTTCAACAGTGATCTGATGAAAGCCATGTGTGAAACTTTCAAAATCAAGCACAAGAATTTCACAACCTATAGACCTCAGATGAATGGAGCCGTAGAAGCCGCCAATAAAAACAACAAGAAGATACTAAGAAAGATGGTAGAGAACCACAAACAATGACATGAAAAGCTACCTTTCTCTTTATTGGGTTACTGCACTACGGTTTACACATCAAACGGGGCAACTCCCTACATGTTAGTTTATGGTACCGAGGCTGTCATCCCAGCCGAAGTAGAGATTCCTTCTTTAAGAATCATACAGGAAGCGGAACTCAGCGATGCAGAGTGGATAAGGAGTCGCTATGAACAATTGGCCCTTATATATGGAAAAAGGATGAACGTAGTATGTCACGGTCAACGTTATCAGAACAGAATGTCCTGAGCTTTCAACAAAAGGGTCAAGCGAAGGCAATCTGCACCAGGTCAGTTGGCGCTGGAGAAGATCTTCCCACATCAAGATGAAGCTAAAGGAAAATTCTCTCCCAACTGGCAAGGTCCTACATGGTTCACAGGGTGCTAACAGGAGGCGCACTCATACTTGCAAAAATAGATGGAGAAGTCTAGCCAAAACCAATCAATTCAGACGCAGTCAAGAGATACTATTCTTAAATTATTTACATTTCCTCACCTGAATGTTATTGAACTATGCTTGACTTGATTCCCATTTAAGAGGGAATACGTAGACAACCTTATAGGTTCGGTCATATCATAATGAAATTTCTATTTCCCTCAAGATAATAAATTGGGGCAGAATTTTGAGGAGCACCCTTAAAATTCCGGAGCATGTCCAGCCAATGCCATCATATGCCAGAAAGTCAGAAATTGGTTAAGAAATTGTGGCAGAATTTTGAGAAGTCCGAAAAAGGTTCAGCAAAGACTATTATCCGCAAACGGTCAAAAGATTATCTACCAAACTAGGGCAGAATTTTGAGGAGGACCCTTAAAATTCCAATATAAGAGAGCTGCAATGCCTTTGAGATGTGTTACAATCACTAGTTCATCAAAAATTACTTGATATCAATACGTTTCCAAAATAACTCTATTTTTTATATCAATAATTGCATATTTTCGAAAAATCTATTTCCATAACAGTCAGGTGTTACCCAAGGCAACTCGAAAAGGCTTTCAGAACGGAGCAAAGCAAAGCCAACTGACATAAGCACGAACAAACCTCCCCTCACAAAACTTACAATTTTCTTTGAACGTAGGTACATCTGACGTAGCAATAACATCCACAAATATATACACATAACAAAATTTATTATCAATCACGACATCAGACACCAAATATATCTCCAGCTAAGACATATACTACTCTTATTTGCTACTTGCTCTCTACATGAGGCTAATCCTTGCCTCCGCATTTGTATGAGGCCAATCCTTGCCTCAATACTTGCATGAGGATAATCCTTGCCTCCATATTTACACGAGGCTAATCCCTGCCTCCCCATTTGCATGAGGCTAATCCCTGCCTCCATATTTGCATGAGGCTAATCCCTGTCTCCATACTTGCATGAGGCTAATCCTTGCCTCTATATTGGCATGAGGCTAATCCTTGCCTTCCTATTTGCATCAGGCTAATCCTTGCCTACATATTTGCATAAGGCTAATCCTTGCCTCCGCATCTGCATGAGGCTATTCCTTGCCTCCATATTTGCATGAGGCCGATCCTTGCCTCCATAATTGCATGAGGCTAATCCTTGCCTCCATACTTGCATGAGGCTAATCCCTGCCTCCATATTTGCATGAGGCCAATCCTTGCCTCCATACTTGCATGGGGTTAATCCTTGCCTCCCTACTTGCATGAGGCTAATCCTTGCTTCCCTAATTGAATGAGGCTTATCCTTGCCTCTATGTCTACATTAGGCTAATCCTTGCCTCTATATCTGCATGAGGCTAATCCTTGCCTCCACATTTGCATGAGGCTAATCCCTGTCTCCATATCTGCATGAGGCTAATCCTTGCCTCCATACTTGCATGAGGCTAATCCCTGCCTCCCTATTTGCATGAGGCTAATCCTTGCCTCCATATCTGCATGAGGCTAATCCTTGCCTCCATATCTGCATGAGGCTAATCCTTGCCTCCATATCTGCATGAGGCTAATCCTTGTCCCTCTTTACACAAATATTGCTCTATTTCTAGTACTATCTATTTGCTTTTCAATTGGGATAAGCTATGCCCTCCCTTTCACAAGACAAAGCCTTGTCTTGTTAACATCACATTATAGCATATCATGTGCTGAAATAGCGCCAATCTATCCAAAGACAACATAGTCTAAAAGGCATCATCTCATAGCCAGAAGATATCATGTCATGGCCCGAGGATCCCTTAAATTTGCATATCATTATTCAAAGGTGTCATGGTTCAGAGGCACCATCTGCATGGCCCGAGAACAACATTTCATGGAATGCGAATACCTCACTAAACAATTCATGGCCTAGGACGTCATGGTCCAAGGACGTCATCTCTAACCATCCAAAGACAACCTTCATGGTCCAAAGGGAATTTGCATCATGTTTAATTTTCCCCACAAATACATGTTGGTATCATCTTTTCATCTGCAGGTGACCAATAAACAACCACTATCCTAGCAGGATTGACCTTGCTCGTGTTCCTTCAATTTTCTCAAACCGTAACTGCTCACCATAGCCGTTTCCGCATCTCATGTCCGTTCTTGCAATGACTTCATCAGTATGTTCCATCGATGAATCCAGAACTACACATGGCCTGATTCTTGTAAAAAATAAGGGATATGTAGGCAACTCGGAGACCGGAGTCCAGCCTCTGTCTTTCAAAACATCCCGTCCGGTCAAAATTGGCCATCATTTCTTTACCCGAAAACTCTTTCATCCTTTCCGGGGTAAAGAGGAGCAGTTGTTGATACCCAATTTTTCTTATAGTTTTAATACATATATATACTTTTAAAATAGCATATATACAGTTATAAGCATGCATGAGCATTTTTTAAATTTTTACGCAATTTTTTATAATTTTTAAAAGCTCCAAATTGATATATTTCTTCCCTTTTTATTTATAAAATTTCCAATAATTATCCTTCAAATTATTTTGTGGTGATTTAGCCATCTAAATTATTTATTTATGCAAAAATATTGTTTAAATTTTTGGTGCATTTTTTATAATTGCATTTACATTTTTAAACTAATTTGCATATATTTGCAATACTAGCCCTATTAATGCATAATTATATTGTTGATTCATAAAATGATTTTTATATTTTAAAATGTTAAGTAACTATTTTAAACCATTTTAGTACACGAAATTATTTTTTCAAAAATCATTTATTATTTCTTATAAATTATATAGTATTAAAATGGATATTTAAAAAATGGCCTAATTGTATTTCAATTTTAACCCCAATACCAGCCCAATTTTTTTTAATTAAATCACCCAAGCCCAATATCCATCCGCCCCAACCCAATACCCAGCCAAATCCTAGTCGTTGATCATTTTGATCAACGGTCCAGGTTCCCCCTTCCATAATTAAACTAGCCTATAACCCCTCTAACCTAATTCATTTTACACCTTACACCACCGTCACCTAATCCTCTCTGCTCTCAAATGCTCCCAACCTAACCCTAATCTCCAAATGCCGTCACTTATTTATGGCCATCTCCGATGACCTCTCACCACCTCTCAGGCCTCTGATGGCCTCTCTCATGTTGTTCTTACCATCTCCATGGCCCTTAAGGGACCAGGGCTAGTGGCTTGCATCTATTGGTCTTCTCTCGCTTGTTTCAGGCCACTTCAGTGAGATTCCGAGTAAGATCGTCTTATATTAGTTACGATCTATGGGTTTCTCAGTATGTTTCTTCAACTCTGTATGGTTCTCTTCGAAACCCTAATTTCTTTTCTAAACCTCCTAGATCTGTACAGATCCAAAATGATTTGGGTTTGTTTCATGTTGATTCTTTAAAAGAATCGTATGATTTTCAAGTGATTTTCATCTTTTCCTAAAACTGGGGTTTCCGGAATTTCTTTTTAAAATTTGTTTGATGATTCTTTATGTTTAAACTTCTGCTTCTCATATATTTTGACTAATTTTTATGAGTCTGCTACAACCCTAACTCGGTTGTACTGAAAACCTTAATTTTTGGGGTTCTTCGTTTGGTTTCAGGATATTGGTACATCAAATCGTGTTCTGGCTTTGGGTTCTTGTGATTTCTCGTGATTTTCTTGTCCTAATATGCTTCTATTGAATTTCTTAGTTCAACACTTTCACTGATTCTATATGCTTGTTCTTTCTCATCGAATCAGTGTTGTTTAGCTTTTTATTTTGTTAAAATAATGTATCGATTCCTGATATTCATGTTTTACCTTGTTTTATATGCTAAACATGCTGACTCTTTCATGAATGTCTCTTTGATTGAATCCTTGATTATTCTGAATCCCTTATTTCCTGGTTTGATTTGAATACTTTCCATTAAACTCTAGATTCTTACCTCTCTATTCGATTTGACTGAATTGCTTGCCTTAATTATTTTTTCCCTTGCCTTGTTTGCATTTCGATGAGTATTACTGATTTGTTTCCTTAATTAAACTACTATTCATTTACCCCTAATTACATATTCTATACCTAAACCTTACTTGATTCTTTTCCTTAAATACTTAGAATATTTTACCGTTGATCTAATTGTCCCTTGATTAAGGGAAGATCTTGCTGATTTACATGTGACTTCCTTGATTTACTACTTAATTGATCTCTTACCTTATGTGTCAAATTTTTGATTACTATATAAACCTCCTCTTCTTTTATGTTTTGAACAACGAACACTAATTCTTCTACACTACTATACTCTCAAAAGCTCTCTACTATCTCCTGTTCCTTGCAATTCTTATTAGTTCGGCCGGCTATAAGCCAAGGCTGACTAGTGGCATCATCCCTACTCTGTATTCTCTATACTCTACTTAATATGCAATCAGCCTTCCTAGATTCTATTAAAGGCTATATCTATTATGCTGTTTGGCATGCTAATCTTGCTTTAGATAATTGGTTCACCAGTAGGTCCCAAGATGCATTGTGTGTTTATAATTTTACCCAGCATGACCAAATCCTTCCTGCCCTGCATATGATTATGTATTTTCTAAAAACCTTGAATGTTTCATGAAGTGTTTGCCTAGTCCAGTTTGTTCTATCTCACTAATGAGATTCTATTTGTGTCTTAAACCTATATGTTCTCTACTTAACTTTGCAACTACAATTTGTGTATTTGTTTGCCACCACTAAGGTGCATTCTAAGTGTTCCCCCTACCCTTTCCCTTGGATGAAGTATGTGTATACTATGACTTGCCCTCTGATTTTTAAAAGATGTTCTTCATGTTTTCTCAAACTTTTTAACTATGTTCTGATTTTCATAATAGTCCCTTCTATTGCTAAAACTATCACGACCCAAACCGATGGGCCGGGACGGGTACCCAGTACCTAACTCAACCGAGTACCAACATAACGTATCTTTCTTAATACATCATCATATACACATGCATACGGGCCTAATAGGCCAACATGATCCTTTATAAACTCAAAACATAGGCCGACAAGGCCGTACAATATTTATGTACACGACATATGTCTACAAGCCTCTAAGAATACATAAATATCATAAGGGTTGGGACAGAGTCCCGCCATACCATACAATACACGTCTAAATCATACTAACCAAACGAGCAACTCCGAAGCAAATGGAGGGCACCAACATCTTTCGCTGAGCTGATAGCCTAATTGGAGGGCTCTCGACCTGTCTATCGGGACCTGCGGGCATGAAACGCAGTGTCTCCAAGCAAAAGGGACGTCAGTACGAATAATGTACTGAGTATGTAAGGCATATAAATAAATAAATGAGAGATATGGAAGACATATAGAGTACATGACTCAACATGTAAGTCTGAATAACTTTGTAAATCATAAATTACTTTTAACGTCATGCATATGCATATGAATGTCATGTCGTGCATAGGTACATATTTCATAATATCATCAGCCTCTGAGGGCCTCCCATCATATAATATCGGCCACTGTGGGCAAAATCATTATCGTATACCAGCTGATCAAGTGGTTGTACGTACATAATGCCATAACCTTTCCCATATCCCATATACATATATACATACATATATACGCGTATATAACGCCGTTTGAATCATACATACATATATATATATGCGTATATAACACCGTTTGTATCATATTTCGGCCACTATGGGCAACATCATCATCATATACCAGCTGATTAGATGGTGGTGCGTATATAACGCCATAACCTTTTCCCATTCCATATACATATATTTACATATATACGCGTATATAATGCCATCTGGTCATGGGTCAATGCACATGAATGCAATGCATGAAAAGTACGTCAACAAAATCATTCGAAAGGTCATAAGACCACTTTGCCTCTTGAGCAATATTATAAAGTAACATCTTTTCAACTTTCGTATTTTGTGAGACCCATGAACAAAAGATAAAATATTATGATACATGAGAATTAAAGAACATAGATATTTCTATTACTTTTATGAGTAGAGTCACTTATGGAATTTGTGCATTTACACGTTTCGTTCATATCGCATGGATCATGCCAAAAGAAAGAAGGGATAGCCTTAACATACCTGTTTCTGCCAAATTCTTGAACGAAACCTATGCTTGAAGCTTGGAAAATTTGGACTGAAATTTCTATTGGAATTTTTGAAGTGTTTGAACGAAATAGTTCCTTTCATGTTCACGTTCTTGGTTTCAAACTAAGAACAGATTGACGTCTACGGAATGAAGTGAATTTAAAGTCACCAAAATGAAGCTTGGTTTTATTGAAAATGGAATTGGCTTCTGTTTCAACATCCTTAGCATATCATGGTCTTAAGCTTGTTTCCAATGCATTTCTACTAATGTCATTTCACAAGTCTTACTAAGACTTTAAGATTAGGATCCTTTTGACACATAAAGGTGACTAGTTAGTCACCTTAACTAAAAGGGAGAGGCTGCCACGTTTTCTTGGGGTGTAATTTTGTAAATATTTTATCCACTTATTAGTTAATCGGGTAATATTTCGTTACCCGGTAATTAAGCTATTGCCCGCATAATTTAAAAATGATTACAATTTACATAAAATTCTATTTATTTTCAGAATACTTCATATATACTTTATATATTACACTACCGTGGTCATATGGTACCTTGCATGGTACTAGTTTATAATTATCGGGTATTATCGCTCGACCCGTATTTTATCCCAAGTTGGCCATTTTTAACGAATTTCATATTCTTCGACTTGCTTCCCCTCTCACCTTCACGAATTTACCGATCACTTGTGAAATAGCATAATCCTTATAACCTCCAAATAATCTTTTACTTGGACTGATCTCAATTACCTTACGACAAATTTCACGTACAATACTTCAGGGTGGAACATCGTTGTAACTTTACTGGAAGTGTGACATCACCATAATGTAATACTGCGGAATGTGATATCGACGTAATATTGCGGGGCGTAACATTATTCCCCCCTTTTGGAACATTCGTCCTCGAATGTTGAGTGATGCACTTATCATTTTCGTAACTTATACCTTCTGAATACTTTAGAACTTCCTTGCCATCTAGGCGACTGTTCTGTGAATAAATCCAAAATTCCAGGGCGTTCCCCCCTTAGGCCTCCTTCTCACATCACAACTTGTAGTCGGAATCCTCCCAATCTCGTAATTGTTACTACCTTTCATCATGCAGCCTATACAATTTTGACCTTGTAAGTGTGCCCAATCTCTAGGGCGTTCTGTGCATATATGAGTATACTGAAGTTCTTCGCTCGGTACTTTGTTGAATTCACGAATATTGCTATATCTCATCGCATAGGTCCGTTTAGCCATCCGTATGAATTTACTGCCATAACTCTTACTTTAATTTATCGTTGCTGAGGTCTGCTACCAAATCCCAACTTACTCTCATTGCTTATTCCATATGTATAAATTTAAGTCCTTTAATGCTTCCTCATTACTGCTCATCTTTAGAATGACGATCCAATCTCATCTCATACTTTGTGACTTTTTTCCATCTATTGTTAATTCTCCTCAATATTGATCTACAATATACCATTGATAACTTAAAACTTCTTACGTAATATTTTGCCTCTAGGTGTTAATCCTAATGACTTATCCATTCTCGTCATCTTTTCATTTGTCTTTCCTCATCCTTACTCATGCTTCCTTAAAACTTTATCACTCTACCATACTTTAGCTTGCGACCTATACATATCCATTTATAAACTTTCCTTCAACTTTCTTGCACCATAGATTTTCTTATGTTATTCTGGAACGTCAAGCGAGACATCACATCGTCTCTAACTTTTTTCTATTTTGTTAACTAGATCTCCCAGTACTTAGAAATCAAAGGCTGGAAGACACGCCGCCGACGATGCCGCTATCATTCCCGGTTATTGGATCCACATGCTTATAACCTTCTATCCGAAATAAGGACTATCCACAACTTTCTGTGTTTGAGTATCTCGTACGTTGTTCACCTTTACCTTACTTACTTAAAATCTCGCATCATATCTTCTACCTCTTTCATAACCTCCCTTCTACATAGGTATGATTCACACCAAAAATTGAAGCTCTATTATAATACTACAATCTGGTGGGAGCTTCATGCTGACTCCTTTCGGAGGCTGTTGCTCTTTTTTTTTAACTAGCTTCATCATAGAGCCGTTATAGACTATGGTTGTTGTACTATATCTCTCGTACCTCTGATTCTAAGGGAGATCCTGCAATGTTCTCGATCACAATGTTTCTATTTTTTTGGGTCCAATAATCAGACTCCTGATTTACTTGGGTGATGTAACTCTTTAGTTTCCTCTTTCTGATCGGCTTTTATGTCGGCTTAAGCTATCTTCCGATCTGTGGTTCCTAGTATCAGTTATTACCTTAACCTTTCATGGACGTTATGGAATATCCATGACATAATCTTCTAACAATTCAATCCGTTGTCTATTCCCTGGGCTCAATTCTTTCTTTTAACTTATACCGGTGTCTTTTATGGCTGTATGGTTGTCAACAAATATGCTGCCTGGATAATGTTCCAAAATCTTGAGTATATCCATAATGTACTAACTCTGGATCATTGATCGAATGATTCTTTTGTTCCCTCTTAGCTTCCTTTCAACGTAAGCTATTATTTTTCCTGGTCTTTCTGCCCCCTTATTACGTCCATACTTAGCTTATATTAGTGCCCACACTTGCTAGAGTTTTCATACAACTCATATGATCTCGAATATTACTTTTAATTCTTACTTTCCGTTCATTAGCCATGGTAGGTGCCATTTTCATTTAGAATGCTTACAATGTGGTTGCGAGATTGTTGTGACACGACCATTTCCTTTTTAGATCGTTGTGCCTAGGTTAAAGCCTTCTTTCTTATCTCCTCAGCTAGTCTTTCGTTTAAGGAGAACCCTTGACTCTCGTAAAGCTGTGAGCTTATTACGGTCCTTTTTGATGTCCTTATTGCGTATAATCATCCGTAGTTGCTTACTTCCATGCCCTTGTGCTTGTATGGTTGCTTCTAAAATGATATTTTGACTGCCTTCCCTGTGGACTTTCTTTTATCCCCGTAACACTCATACAATACCTTTAACTACCCGGACTCTTGTTTGAATATATCTCAAGTATTATAATGATATTCTTTGAAGCTATGTTTATCTTACACGATCTGATGACTCGTCTATAACCTCCTGTTTAGCCATAACTGGGATCTTCCTGACCAATTACTAACTACTCGTTGGCTCATTCTCATATCAATATTCCTCGTAATCGTTCTTGGGTTATTTTCTTTTTCTTAACTTACGTCTCGCACTGGCTCCTTATTTATTAATAACAACTCGGGAAGGAACCTTTACTTCCTCTCCTTGACGTCGTGTTTGCATAATGTTCTGGAATCGTAGCATATCTGTTGCATTTGGACAAGTGAAATCTCATCCCTTTCTTATTTTTATTGCATTCTTCCTTTACCATTTCGTAGTTACTAGAACTACTTAATTCTGACTTAACACCACATCACTCCATATTCCCCCCTTTAGGGAAGTACTAAGAGTTGACGAGCATCTACCTATAGATGTGTTACCTCTTCATCATTGGTGTCTTTTCACATTATCGATGACCCTTACTCGCCTTGCGGCAATCCTTCTGTACCAAGGATAACAAAGTTCCTCACTCGCGATGGTGAAATTTAGTATAGCTGGCACATACAGTCCCTTAAGCTGAACTTTGCTCACATTGCTTGTTATAGGGAAGCGTCTTCCTGAATAACCATTCTCTGAGTTTCTCATGAATCATCCTCTGTGGTTCATTCTATTATCGCCGGAAAGCAATATGAAGTTCTCATGATGCCGACCACTATCAAATTACTCAGTCCCTAATTCATGCTTAGTTCATCTTTTTCCACCAGTCCATGCTGACTTCAATTACTCTGTGGTCTAACTTTTTCTTCTGAATCACGTTAGCTTCGCGAACTTGTTTCTCGAAGTGAGGATATGACTTTATGGCCTATACCCTTTTGTTGTCCTAAGGCATGTCACTTCTCGTTTCTTCCTTCACTAGACTATAAATTTTGTAACATTGTCATCTTTTGATATACCGTTGTCATACATGTATCACATCTTACTCATAATTCTTTATTAACTCTTTTCTTATTTCCCGCTAACATTTATGCTTATCACTTTATTATAAAAACTTGAACAAGAGATTCTTTTGCTCTTAGCTTCCCTTTGCTCTATCCAATGGCTCTTCAAGTTGCTTAACGTTCTCTCTTTACTAGAGACACAAGCCACACTAAGGTAATATTTATTCCGTTAAGGATTATAGTGCATGTCTTTGTGGTACTCATAACTGGCTGCACTATTTCAGAGGGCATCATCCGGTGTCTCAAAAAGAGATCTATTAGCATATTTGCAATATCCTTCAGAAATGTCAACTGACGCAAACAATTCATCCATCATATCTTCTTATACTACTTCTGTTAATCCTCATAGGGCATATTTGGAATGGATGCAACCAATTGTATATACCTCTATTACTATTAAATATAACTCAAAAAGCTTATGTTCCTCTGCCTCAATTATTAATGTTGTTAACCTTTATTAACTGGGCGCCTCGTACCCTTCTTCATCTTGCTTCTTTTGCTTGTTGAAACTTGTATTTATATTCTTAATCTCTCATTGTCTTTCACCATAAAGATGGATAGGCATTCTTACCTTAAGGCTTCTTATCAGGAAGCTTACACCTTTCAGTACACCCATGATCTGCTAAAGACCTCACATTTACTTATCGTAAGCATCATAAAAAAATACAATTCCGCTTACATAGCTTTTCCACAACAATCTCTCTTTCCAACCTTCTTTTCGGATATAGGTATCGTCTTATTACAAATAATATAGAATTTCAGAACTTGGATTCTTATCAGTGAGCTCTACCACACGATCTAGAGTAAGAAGAAAGAGTGACAATCCTAAATGCCCTGTAGCCTCCTGCTTATAAGTGTGGTGCACGACACACCCATTAACAAGACTCTACTAGACACGGTTTGTAGACAACCTAGGACAGAACTGCTCTGATACCACTTTTGTCACAACCCAAACCGATGGGCCGGGACAGGTACCCGGTACCTTACTCAACTGAGTACCAACATAACGTATCTTTCTTAATACATCATCATATACATATGCATACGGGCCTAATAGGACAACATGATCCTTTATAAACTCAAAACATAGGCCGACAAGGCCGAACAATCTTTTATGTACATGACATATATCTACAAGCCTCTAAGAATACATAAATGTCATAAGGGTCGGGACAGAGTCTCGCCATACCAAACAATACACGTTTAAATCATACTAACCAAACAAGCAACTCCGAAGCAAATGGAGGGCACCGACATCTTTCGCTGAGCTAATACCCTACTTGGAGGGCTCTCGACCTGTCTATCGGGACCTGCGGGCATGAAACGCAGCGTCCCCAGGAAAAAGGGACGTCAGTACGAATAATGTACTGAGCATGTAAGCCACATAAATAAATACATGAGAGATATGGAAGACATATAGAGTACATGACTCAACCTGTAAGTCTGAATAACTTTGTAAATCATAAATTAATTTTAACGTCATGCATATGCGTATGAATGTCATGTTGTGCATAGGTACATATTTCATAATATCATCAGCCTCTGAGGGCCTCCCATCATATCATATCGGCCACTGTGGGCAAAATCATCATCGTATACCAGCTGATCAAGTGGTGGTGCGTATATAACGCCATAACCATTCCCATATCCCATATACATATATACATACATATATACGCATATATAATGTCGTTTGAATCATACTTACATATATATGCGTATATAACGCCGTTTGAATCATATTTCGGCCACTATGGGCAACATCATCATCATATACCAGCTGATCAGGTGGTGGTGCGTATATAACGCCATAACCTTTTCCCATTCCATATACATATATTTATATATATACGCGTATATAACGCCATCTGGTCATGGGTCAATGCACATGAATGCAATGCATGAAAAGTACGTCAACAAAATCATTCAAAAGGTCATAAGACCACTTTGCCTCTTGAGCAATATCATAAAGTAACATCTTTTCAACTTTCGTATTTTTCTGAGACCCATGAACAGATGATAAAATATTATGATACATGAGAATTAAAGAACATAGATATTTTTTTACTTCTATGAGTATAGTCACTTATGGACTTTGTGCATTTGCACGTTTCGTTCATATCGTATGGATCATGCCAAAAGAAAGAAGGGATAGACTTAACATACCTGTTTCTGCCAAATTCTTGAACGAAACCTATGCTTGAAGCTTGGAAAATTTGGACTGAAATTTCTATCGAAATTTTTGAAGTGTTTGAACAAAATAGTTCCTTTCACGTTCACGTTCTTGGTTTCAAACCAAGAACATATTGACGTCTACGGAATGAAGTGAATTTAAAGTCACCAAAATGAAGCTTGTTTTTTTTTTTGAAAATGGAATTGACTTCTGTTTCAACGTCCTTAGCAGATTATGGTCTTAAGCTTGTTTCCAATGCATTTCTACTAATGTCATTTCACAAGTCTTACTAAGACTTTAAGATTAGGATCCTTTTGACACATAAAGGTGACTAGTTAGTCACCTTAACTAAAAGGGAGGGGATGCCACGTTTTCTTGGGGTGTAATTTTGTAAATTTTTTATTCACTTATTAGTTAACCGGGTAATGTTTCGTTACCCGGTAATTAATCTATTATCCGCATAATTTAAGAATTATTACAATTTACATAAAATTCTATTTATTTTCAAAAATACTTCATATATATTTTATATATTACACTACCGTGGTCATATGGTACCTTGCATGGTACTAGTTTATAATTATCGGGTATTATCCCTCGACCCGTATTTTATCCCAAGTTGGCCATTTTTAACGAAATTCATTTTCTTCGACTTGCTTCCCCTCTCACCTTCACGAATTTACTGATCACTTGTGAAATAGCATAATCCTTATAACCTCCAACTAATCTTTTACTTGGACTGATGTCAATTACCTTACGACAAATTTCACGTACAATACTTTAGGGTGCAACATCGTCGTAACTTTACTGGAAGTGTGATGTCACTATAATGTAATACTGCGGAACGTGATATCGACGTAATATTGCAGGGCGTAACAAAAACCTTTTTTCCATTGTTTACCAAACCTTTTCAAAGTCATCATACACTCTCACATTACTCCTAAAATATCAGGTTTTGCCCCTCTGACATGTGTACTGCCTTGAGATCCTTGAGATTTCTCTAAACTCTGGCATGTCAGAGTTGGCCTTTCCACACTGCACTTAAATCAGTTATTGTTGAGAAAAGGTATAGGTGTGAGCACTGAATTGGATCCTTAAGGTCTTTAGGGATCTCTAACACACCTAGACGTGATAATGTTTATGGAACTTTGGCATTTTGAGGCTATTTGAGGCTTGGGGAGTCACTTGGTCCTACTTCAGGCTCCCTATAGTTAACTTATTCTTTTTCTTTACCTTTTTTTATAATTCATTCTGCCGGTTTGTAATAATTATTTGTAAACAACATTGGGGTGATTAGTGAAAAAGGGTGGGTAGTTATATATGGATAAATCAGGGTAGATACCATGCATATAGGATTTGTGTTAATGCATTTGCTATGTTTGCTATACTTTCACAATATCAGAAATCATGCATATAGGATCTAAATGACTTCATTAATAGAAATCATGTCTATAGGTTTAAAATCAACTTTATAATTAGATATCATACCTATAGCGTGTAAAGTGATTGAGTTCAAGTTTCTGCTGCAACATGTATTTATATTCGTCTCACTAGAAATCATGCCTATAAGTTCAAAAAGCAGCTCTTAACTATTAGATACCATGCCTATAGAATTTAAAATCAGTTTAGTTAAACAAATCAGTTAATTCATTCTGAATTGGCTTAATCAACTGTCCACTTCTTTAAATAAGTTTTTCAAACACTGCCTTAATTTACTACCTCGAGAAAGTATGTCTATAAGATCTCAAGTTGTCCGTTTTAAAAAACTGTTCACCGTTTCATTGCTCCTTAATCAATAGAGATACCATGCTTTTAGGACATCACTGTTATGCTCTTAGGCAAGCCTCTAGAGCGATTTAAGTTCTGCAACTATGAAACTGTGATTTGTTTTTCAAAACTGATCAAATTTAATAGGTCTAAATCAATAGGCAAGCTAAATAGGATTTTTATACTTTTCCTAATTCAATACTGTATGATCCCTGCTCACCTAGATGTCATGTTCTAGGATTTTCTCTTCAATACTTGACTGTTATTAGAAAACGTGCATTTACTTATTATATTTGTGGAGGTGACTGTTAGCCTGTAATTTGTTCTCTTTAAATGCAGTCCTAATTGTTCTTGATTGATGCCTAGACTTTTATCCTTTAAAACCTTAGGGAGGTCTAGAATTGTCCAAAGGTAGAAGTCCTAAAATACCTCTAGGGCCACAAGGAAGGGACGTGTAGTGCATGCATAGGACATCTGTCAAAGTTATTAGAACGCTTTAGGCTATAACTAAGGGGAGGGAATTGGGTAGTAAGGATATGATGACTACGCACTAATGTCACATGTAGCCCCTCATTGAGGAGTGTTTACCGGGCATTGTGTGGGGTGATCCTATAGGTTAACCAACCTAGGACCCCTCTTTCAAAATTCTCGATATTTAAACTTTACTTTTCTATATGTATGCAACTTGTTCAAGTCTTTTCCTTTTTTATCTCATTACTTGAGCCATACAATGTCCAAAACATGCCTTTATTTGCAAGTATCTGTTTACACTATTTATTTGTTAAAAAGGACTAATTCATAAGTATAAGTTTGGGCGAGACCCACAGTTGTGGACCGAGAGGGGTGCCTAACACCTTCTCCTCAAGGTTATCTCGATTCCTTACCCTAAATATCTGGTAATGTAAACTAGTCTAAGATTTAATCACTCTAGGTGCCCTAACGCACCATAATCTATTAGGTGGAGACTCTTCAAATACCCAAAATTCCAAAAGGAAATGAATGATTACCCCCTATGAATGTCGAAACCCGGACTTCTCTCTCTCCAGAGGGGAAAAGGGGGCGCGACAGTCATGATTAAGAATAGAGCATAAAAGCACAGTACAAACAACAACAAGGGAAAAGCTTGCATTAACAAAGTTTTGGATTTTACAGAAGGAGCAGAATCAATGTTACTACCAGATTCACACATTAGAACAAACAACAAAACTACCACAAGTTATCATCATAAGAACTAACACAGAGAGAATGGACACTGAGGGGACATAATCTAAAAAGAATTGGGAGAAGAAGGTTTGGAAGGAGAGGAAATTCTTTGGAGGACTAGATCCATACGAGAATTCGCTGATATTTGTTCATTGAGCAGTTTTTCTTTCAGGTCCTTCACTTGTTTCCTGAGCTTAGTGTTCTCCTTTGTCAGGCTAGCAACCTCTTCGTTCTAAGAATGGCTGGAACTACTGGAACCAGGTGCCTCTTGCATCTGACTTATCTGAGTCTCAAGGATAGCATTCCTTGCTTTCAATTGCCTTATCTCAGTAGTAGTACTGTTTTGAGCATTGATTAACTGATAAATAGTTGAAGTGCTTGCAGCCCCTCCAAATTTTTCTATACACTCACATTCTTTAAGAGTGATTTTTGAAAAAGTTTGCTTCTTGTCACCCAGTTTAACTGGTCCGAGAGGAACCTTAAAGTGCTCGAAGACCTTGGTATGAAGGAACCCATATGGAAGCCTATGATTACCATCTTTAAAATTAGTTATTTTGTTCATGCGCTCTATCATGATCCCATGCAGATTGATGGTAGTAAAGTCATGATCCCATGCTTCCATGAGGAATAGGTCTGCACGAGTGGTGATGGATTATTGCTCAGCTCGAGGCAGCATCACTTTGTTTACCATTTCAAATAGCAATTGGTAAACAGGAAGGAGGGCCTTCTTCTGAACCCGCTCACTCTGCTGAACCACTCTATCCTTCAAGATTGCATTTTTGAAGTTCTGAGTACAAACTCCTTGAACACTAGATATCCCTTTAGTGGGCACACCAAGAATATATCCCAGCAAAGCAGCGTCTAATACCATATCAACTCCATTCACCAAGGCACAAATGTGACCATCCTTAACCTTGTAAAAGTCGGAATAAAAGCTTTGAACTCCCTCCTCATATACCCTAGTAGCATCACTTGTGAATAAGTGTGTCCATTGTTGGAAATCACATATATCAACCAACTATCTCATACCAGCCTCCTCTAAGACATCAGAGGTGAATGTACGCCCCTAGAGTACCTTTTCACTTCTTAATCTTTCTTTTCAAGCACTCCCCGGATCATCAGCCTTGGCCTTCTTTGAGGAACCAAGTTCATCAACAGTATTAACCTTTCTCTTAGCATTCGTGTGGACACCTTTCTTCTTTTTATCAAGCTTCATAGATTTTTCACCTGAGTCTTTCTCCACATTCTTAGTAGCAGCAGCATCAACAAGCCTAGTCCGACGTTTCAAAGACATAGAAGATCTCCATTTTGGTTTGAGAAGACCATGCTTTTTTGACAACTTTCTAGTCAACATACTAGGTTCCTCCGCTTCCTCTTCATCCACACTCAAAACTGGAACTAACTTCTCATTTACACCTTTTGCCATCTTTCACTAATTGTTTTCCTCCTTGATTTAGTCTGACTGTTCTTAAGAGCAAACTCAAGAGCCTCCTTCTTTTGCAACCTTGTTGTGGGTCGCTTAGGCGTGGGCATTTCACCAACAACGTTTCTACGCCTAGGAAGATTGACGATTGGTAAGTCATCATAGTCTTCTTCACTATCCTCCTTTTGATTTTCAGATGTAGGACATGTCTCAAGCATGATTACACTTAAAGGCTTAACATATAAATGAGTAGAGGGAGCAGGGTCAGTACTGACTTGGGGTTCCTGAGTAGAACCTTGAGTTGGATCCTCCGAAGGCATATTAGGTCCTCCAACAGGTTCCCCAGTAGTACCTTCATGTGATGAAGGATAAATAGGCACACACTCACTATCCTTCTCAACGGGCTTAGATGCTTCCCCTCAAGTCTTTAGACCATCCTCACTTCCTCTGACAAAACCCCCTTTATTGGCAATGAGCAAAATATTTTTGACTGCTTCCTTTTCTTGCAAATTCATGAGAAGTTCAAGAGAAATAGGAGAGGCACCTGTGGACTGGGGTTCGAGAGCAGTCTCTATTATTTCCCTCAACCTGGTCTACTTTTGACTTTTCTTCTATTGGAGAACTTGAGATTTTTAAATTTTCTTCATTCTTACCAATATTTGTGACATCCCTCTTTTTTGGTGAGGTAAGAGATGAGCTCTGGGCAACACGTCGTGGGAGAGTTGATGCTTGGTGACTCTTGGGAGAGAAAGAACTCGAATATGTAGGAAAGGAGATGGAGTGTGGGGTTGACTCTGTTCTAGGGTTTTAGTTATCAGTAGTGTGAGGAGGATAGACTAGTGCTGGTGTTTCGACTGGTGAGGACTTGATAGTACTAGAGATCCTTTGATCCTCAGCCATGGTGAGACGAGGAGAAAATTTGTTGACCCGAAGAGAGAGTGAATAGGGAACATATTTGGAAGTGTTGATGTGTGAAGTGTGGTGACAGAGATAGATGTATTTATGATGACAGAGGAATTGGTTAGAAAAAGGGCGGCAAGTTTTAGGGAGATGGGTCGATCTATAACTGGTGAGGCATTTGGGTTTAAAGACGCAAACCTAAAGATGACATGTTGATGATGTGACACTTGTTTTCATTGTTCAGAATTTTGCATGAGAGAACATAGAAACTACTAACCTATGTCAAGAGAACCAAGTTCCCTGACTGATCTCTTGTTTGTAATCTTTGCCCTTTTTACCGGTGTGTACAACTTCAAATGCTTATTTGCTCTATAATCATCAAACGTGTCTACCTATAATGGTATAGAGATGAGTTAGACTTTGCTAGAAAACACCTTTTAGCTAAGTTTACCTGAACCTTTCTTTCATAGCCAATCATTGAGGGACCAGGCTCTTAATTGGGTTTTATCAACCCCAATGCCAGACGATTTGCTCAAAGTGTTTTCTGCTTAGGGCTTTGGTAAATATATCTGCAATTTGTTCTTCAGTGCTACAGAATTTCATCCATATAAGCCCTTTCTCAACATTATCTCTAAGGAAATGGTGACATACATAAATGTGCTTTGTCCTCTTATGTTGAACTAGATTTTTTGCCATGTTGAGTGCACTAGTATTATCACATAAAAGAGGCAGATAAATTGAAAATACTCCAAAATCTTCCAATTTTTGCTTGATCCACAAAAGATTAGCACAACAAGTGGCAACTACTACATATTCAACTTCTGCAGTTGAAAGTGCCACAAAATTCAGCTTCCTTGTACCCCATGAGATTAAGCAAGAACCCGAGAAGTGTGCCTTCCCAGACATCCTTTTCCTATCCACCAGATATCCAGCATAAAGCATCAGCATACCCAATAAGATCAAAGCTGTCTCCTGAAGGATAATAGAGGACCACGTCCTGTGTTCCTTTGAGATATCTCAGTATTCTCTTGGCAGCCTTCAAATGAGATTCCTTTGGATTTGATTGAAACCTTGCAAGAGACCCACGCTAAAAATAATGTCTGGTCTGCTTGAAGTGAGATACAATAGTGACCCCGTGATCCCTCTATACATGGTCTGGTTTATAGGGGAACCAGGTTCATCCATGTCTAGACGAGTAGTTGTTGTAATAGGCATGTCGATAACTTTTGAGGCTTCTATATCAAACCTTTTCAGCAGCTCCTTGATGTACTTTTGCTGACTTATCAATGTTCCCTTCTTAGATTGTTCACTTGAAGTCTAGGCAGAAATTCAGTATCCCATCATACTCATCTCAAATTTACTCCCCATATGTTTAGCAAATTTTTCGCAGAGAGAGTCAGTTGTGGCTCCAAAGATGATATCATCGACATACACCTGAACAATGAGTAGGTTCCTCCCTCATTTCTTTAGGAAAAGAGTGTTGTCAATCTTCCCTCTTGCAAATCCATTTTTTAGAAGGAATTTTGACAGCCTTTCATACCAAACCCTGGGAGCATGTTTTAACCCGTACAATGCCTTATCTAGTTTAAACACATGATCAGGGTGTTTGTGACACTCAAATCCAGAAGGATGCTTGACATAGACTTCTTCCTTTAGATAGCCATTTAGAAATGCACTTTTGACATCCATTTGGAACATAGTGAACTCCATATGAGATGCAAAGGCAGTCAGAATTCTAATGGTTTCCATTCAAGCTACATGGGCAATGTTTTATCATATTCAATCCCTTCTTCCTGATTATAGCCTTGAACCACAAGCCTTGCCTTGTTTCTGATTGTATTTCCAAACTCATCAAGTTTGTTTCCGAATACCCACTTGGTTCCTATAATGGTTCGATCAACAGGTTGAGGAACTAGGTGTTATACCTTGTTCCTTTCAAATTGATGCAGCTCCTCTTACATAGCTATGATCCAGTCTGCATCTTTTAGCGCTTCTTTTATATTTTTGGGATCTATCTGGGAAAGAAAAGTTGAGAAGGCAAGTGGGTTTCTTGATTTTGATCTGGTTTGAACTCTTGAGTCAAGAGGAGTGATTATGTTGTCAAGAGGATGTGAACTTTTGAACCCAATTTGGTGCCTGAGTCTCATTGGTAGAGGAACCAGGTATATCTGACTGGGATTCTTGAGCACTTCTTACTTCATAGAGTGGTGTTCCTTGGACTGCATCAACAACTCTATTTTCAGCTTTAGTAGTTATAATTGGGGGACCAGGTTCCTCTCAAATCGATGGAGATGCATTTGCATCTTCTTCACAGGATTCCTTGACATGTATCATTATGTTTGCCTTTCCATTTGCCATGTCAATTACTTCATATGGCACAGATAATGGCTCTTCATCTTGATCAATGTAGAAACTCACCTCTCCTGAGATCACATGAAGAGCCATTATCTTCCTCCTTAATGCCATTCCCAAAGTATACACTCCCTCCTTGTAGGGCCTTTAGTGATAGGAAATTATTTGTGCTTCCAGTCATATGCTTTGAGCAGCCACTATCCATGTAGTATTGCAGACTGCTTCCTTTCATTGTTTCCTGCACAAGAATATTAGAAGTTAGCTTTAGGAACCCAAGCCAATTTGGGTCCCTTGTAATGAGGAAAGGGGTGAATAAGGGATCTTTTGGTCCATGCAGGCATTGTGCTTTTTTTAAATGAGGGACAAAGTTCTCTACTAGTAGTTACTTTTTCAGCAAAGGCTTTATTTTTCTACCGTGACTAACATCTGCCTTACAGTTTTCTTTAAGGTTCCCATTGTTACCGCAGTGGGTGCAAAGCCAATTGTTAGGTACAGTAACGTACTTGCTATGAGGGTTGTAAGGGATCTTTTCCCTTTGAAACCCAATCCCCTGCCTGTTTCCCCCATTGTTGGAGTACATGGTAGTGATCGCATCAGAGGACTAGGTCAACTTGAGTGATTTTTCAAGATCACACTTCACTCTACGTAGTTCTTCCTGAAGTTGTTTGTTTTTCTCAAGCTCAGCACACAGACTAAATTGCACTGACTTTATCTCATTATCAAGCTTAATATGTGCCTCGCTTGCAACTTCCTTTCCTTTTTGATAATTTTCTGCCTTACTTTCCATTGTAAGTTTCCCAATGGTCTCTTTCATGTCCATTACTACCATTATAAGGTTATCTTTTTCTTGTTATACATTTTCAATCCTTTTATTTAAGACATTTCTTTCTTTCTTCAAGTTCTTAATTGACTCTCTTAGATCAACTACAACTATTACTAGGTCATCTCTAGACTATTCTGCTTCTCCTAGTTCAACTGTTAAGACATCTCTGTCATTTATAAGACTATGATAAGTGTTGATTAGCACATTTTCCAAAGACATGAGTTTCTTAGGAGAATAAGATTTCAAATTTTTTTTGAACATCCAGAAAATTTACATCATCATCATTTTCATCTTCATCATTAGAATGGGCCATCAAAGCAAAAATTGAATCATACTCTGTTGATTCACTTTCTACTGCCATCATAGAATTGTTACCTGATTCATCATCTTCTCTAGATTCGCTTGATGAATCTCCCCATGCAGCAAGAGCTTGTCTCATGATATTGTCAGTGGCGTATTTTTTATTGAAGCATCTGTCAGGAACATGTTCCTTTTGGCTGCTTTGTCAGAGTTGTTCTTGTACTGATCCTTCTTTAGGAGAGGAAAATCCTTGACAAAATGTCCTGGCTCTGCCACATTTATGACAAAGGTCATAATTCTTTAGCTTTCTAGAACTTCCCCTTTTTGGAATGCCTCCATTCCTATGAACTATCTTCTGGAATCTTCTTGTTAGGTATGTCATATCACAATCTTCACCACTTGACTCGTTGTTTTCTATTTTGAGGACCAGGTTCTTCTCCTTCTTAGGCTCTCTTCTTTCACTGTCCTTCTCCTTCTTCTTCTTCTTCTTCTTCTTCTTCTTCTTCTTCTTCTTCTTCTTCTTCTTCTTCTTCTTCTTCTTCTTCTTCTTCTTCTTCTTCTTCTTCTTCTTCTTCATTTCATATGTTTTTAGATTACCAACAAGCTCATCAATAGTTAGCTCCTGCAAGTCAGTCGCCTCTATAATGTCATTCACTTTGCTTTCCTAAGAACTGGGTAGCACGGTTAGGATCTTTCTAACCAGCTTGTTTCTTGGAATAGTTTCACCAAGGGAGTGAAGCTCATTAATGATGGAGGTGAACCGAGTATGCATTTCTTGGATAGATTCATCGTCTTGCATCCTGAAGAGCTCGTATTCAGTTGTGAGCATGCAGATTTTGGATTGCTTGACCTGTGTTGTTCCTTCATGAGCTATCTGCAGGGCTTCCCAGATTTCTTTGGCTGAGTGACATGCTAATATCCTATTGTATTCATCCGGTCCAATACCACACACCAGAATTTTCTTAGCACAAAAGTTCTTCTCTATGGCCTTTCTATCTGCATTGTTTAGTTCTTTCCTTGTCTTGGGAATGGCTACTAGTGGGTTACCAAGGTTTTTGGTAGGAACAAATGGTCCATCACATATGAAATTCCATAGCTCAGAATCTTTAGCCATGATGAAGTCATGCATTCTAGTTTTCCACCATCCATAATACTATTAATTGAACCTAGGTGGTCTGTAAGTAGACTGGCCTTTTTCAAAGTTTGGAGGAGCATCCATGAGGATCCTTTCTAGATGTTAACCTGATAGAAAGAACCTGCTCTATGATATGTCAAGATACAGATTTGTGTATCTTATGAAACATAAGTCTGAATCTTTTGAAATGTTCAAAAGATTCCGTAGTGAAGTTGAGAAATAGACTGTTGAAAGTATCAAAGTACTAAGGTATGATAGAGGTAGGGAATATCTTAGTGAAGATTTTACTAGGTATCTCAATGAGAATGAGATTCTCTCACAGTGGACACCTCCAGGAACACCACAACATAATGGTGTGTCTGAAAGGAGAAATCAAACGTTATTAGATATGGTGAGAACTATGATGGGGTTCACTGATCTTTCAATAAATTTTTGGGGATATGCTTTGGAAGCAGAAACATACTTACTTAATAAAGTTCCCTCTAAGTCAGTCTCTTCAACACCATATGAGATATGGAAAGGATGTAAGCCTAACCTTAAACATATTAAAGTTTGGGATTGTCTAGCTTATGTTAAGAGACTGCATTCTGATAAACTTGACTCAAGATCTGATAAGTGTAGGTTCATTGGGTATTTGAAAGAAACAATGGGATATTATTTCTATCACCCTTCTGACTATAAAGTGTTTGTGGCTAGAGGAGCAACCTTTTTGGGAAAGGAATTTCTTTTGGAAGGAAATTATAGTGGAAAAATAGAACTTAATAAAGTTCAAGAAACTAATGAATCAACACAAAATAAAGATAATGAGATCCTAGTTGAAGAACATTTATTAGGTATTTTGAAGTTTCCAAGGAAGTTGCCATCTTCAATGGTTGAAGTTCAAAAACTAAATGTAGTTCAAGAACAGTTTAATGAACCAGTTTCAAACCAAATTAAACAACAACCAAATCCAACACAAGGTGAATAGGTTGTACAAGTACCTCTTAGAAGGTCTAATAAGTTATGGTACTTTGAGTTTTGATGATTTGCCAAACAGTCTTGAGGAAGCAGTTGTGATCAGCTCCTTAGGTTTGGTTCTCATGGGGAATATGGCGGATTCGTAGGGGGAACAATGTGGAGATCTGGTTCTCAGGGGGAATATCAATTCTAAGTTTTTCATCATCCAAAAAGGGGAAAATTGATAGGTTACAAGTACCATGGGCATAAGTACATTACTTTATGTTTTTATGATCTAACAAACTTACCATCCAGAACCAGATAAGGAACCTGTTACACATTTACAAGACCTTGAAATCACAAAGTTCCAGGTTGGGATACAACATGAGATATAACTCATCTCTTCAGAATGGAAGGAACAGCTGAGGGAACAGGTCCCTACTAGTTCCCGAGGAGACGGTATGAAGTCAACTCTCCAGCAGGAAAGTTGCTGCCTGCACACGCTACTGCATAGGAACAATGCAGTAGTCAACTTTATGTGTAAGGATTTTTACCTACCTTGCTTACATCATTGTAAGTGATGTCACAAACGCATATATACAATCAAGGAAGGTAAAACAACTTACTTCATCAGAGAACCAGATAAAAGACCTGAAACATGCATGGTACAATCATTCAAGTTAATCGACTCAAGATAATCTGGGAAGTGTGCTTTTAGATTCACAAGAACCAGATTAGGGACTTGATCCCTTGATGTTCCCCCGACAGAAGTATAAGTCAACTATGCTGTTAGAAAGCAACTGTAGAAAGTGACTACCTGCAACAATACACGCGACACAGTAGGCAGTGCAGCAGTCACTTCCTATTGGGAAGAGGCATGTACTAACCAAGAATTGACATCACCATTGTGAATTGACATCACCATGGTGATGTATTTTGTAGTATAAACGTGGTGCAAGGCACAAAACATTCTCTTGAACACTTGCAAAATCAAAAAAAGATATTCTCTCAAGTGGTTGCCACAGCCTCTCTCAAGAACAAAGTTGTTGCAACCTCAAGGACCAGATCCAAGATTGAAGATATCTTAAGTCCTTAGGTTTGTTGAGTCTTTGTTATTTGTTCTTCATTTGTAACTCCTACTTAGCTTAGTTAGAAGATTGTGTAGGAAACCCTTTTGTAAATCATAAACCCTTGTGTTTGTGTCTTGGCTAGAGTTAGTCGAGTTGTGAAGCCTTTATAATAGAGTTATTACAAAGTGTCTTGTAATACTTTTATTACAAGTTAGAGTGATTAAAATCTTTGTAACTAGAGAGTGACAAAGTGGTTTTTGGTGTGAGTATCACAAGTTAGTTAAAGTTTTTGTAACTAGAGAGTGACAAAGTGGCTTGTGGTTAGAGTACCACAAGTTAGTTGAGTTGAATCCTTTGTAATAGAGTTATTAGAAAGTGGCTTGTAATAGGTCATGGTTTTTGTCCCCTTGAGTTGGGATTTTTCCAGGTAAAAATCCTCTGTGTTCTTTATTTACTGTCGAGCTACTATGGGAACAATTAGAGAACCTAATTTCCTATACTAGTTGGTTTTAAAGTCTGTTGCTTATAGTGAGAACTTATAAAGAATCTAGTTCTCTATATAGTTTGGTGGACGCTTAGTTTATAACAAGGTCTACACGAGAACATCATGTACCAACTAGATTAAATCTAATGTTACAAGATGATATATCAAATGCGGTTGATCATAATGATGATGACCTAAAGAACTATAAAGAGGCTACACAAAGTTCTGAAGTTGCATTGAAGAGATAGAAGAACTTTAGATCCAATTCCAAGGTTGCACTTTATATACGGTAAAATCGGAGAGCCCAATTTCTCCTCATCGAGGCGCCTCAGAAAACCATATTAAAGTCTCAAGGCTATAAGGTTATGATCAAGTTTCCTCCCTCAAGGTTCATCGAGTCCCGATCTAGGGACAACGTTGACCTCGACCACAGTAGAAATGGGGAGTTCCCAAGGCACGTGGCTAGGAATAACAGGGCCTAGGGGACTGCCCTAACCCTTGATCAGGATATCATCTAGCTGTCCCATCCTCATTCCTTTATCATTAATGTATTTTGTACTATGTTGGGATTCCCCTCCTATATAAAGGGATCCTTGTCACTTTGTAATGTTCTGTTGCTTCAGTTGCTCCACACGAAATATACAAGAAAATTCTCTTTTGCTCTCTAACATATTCTCTTGATACTATTTCTCTCATTTATTATGTTCATTATTATTCTTCATTTATTGCTTATAATTGGCCATAAAGAGCCTCCATTGATTCTACTATAGTTGTTAGCCATACTTCCACCATCTTCGATAGCTCCCTGCCGAGCTCCGGAATCAACCTCGAGGCCACAAATCAAAAAACTCGAGGCCCCGATAATTAACCTATCGGTTTGGTTATCATTTCGTTCCTTACTCTTATTTTGTTTCTAAGTCTCACATACATAGCATCAACTTCTTAACAGCTAGCATAAAAATAGAGCACGTATTTTTAGAGTCCCATAATCAAATATAATTGTTATTACCATTTTCATGGTAAACAGTCTGGCACCCACCGCGGAGCTTAAAATAATAGTGGTTATTTTCTTGCTGGTTTTGTCACACAACACAAGTTATCTTTCACGCTTTTTCTTGTCCAAGATCTTCGATTTTAGGTCAAAATGTCTAACTTAGTGAATGGAGGAGAAAACAACAATCTTGAGGAACACTGAGAGAATGGAGTAGATGTTCCAGGTGTTGGTGTGCCACAACAAAACCCTAGGAATGCGCCAGAACCAATCCCCGTGGACGCGGTCTCACGTGATGCCCAACGCATCGATATAAGCTCGCATACCAATAGGAGACTGCATTAGGGAGATCTACAAGAAGCTCAGAAAACCCCGACCAGGGAAGAGCGTGAGGTTAGCCTTTATGTTATTTTTGAAATATTGCAGGCACAACAACTAGCTATTGCTCAGCTGCAAAGTCACCAAAAAACTCCCAGCACGATAGCACTGGGGATAGCTCTCCTAGCCGAACAGGTACCGGAGAGATCGAGCAATAACGGGTCGATGACCGATCCTGCCATCATACAAATGCTCGAGGACCTCCCCAGAATTGAATCAGGCGAGAAAATGATAGAAGCCAACGACAAGAAGTTCGAGACCTACAACTCCAGGGTCGACCAAATTCCAGGCGCACCCCCGGTCCTGAAAGGTGTGGATTCTAAAAAGTTCATACCAAAGTCGTTCCCAGAGGAAGCGGCCCCAAAACCCATTCCAAAGAAGTTCAAAATGTCAGAACTCCAAAAATACAACGGGACCTCAGACCCCAATGAGCACGTTACTGCTTACACTTGTGCAGTGAAGGGCAACGACATAAAAGACGGCGAGATCGAGTCCGTTTTACTGAAGAAGTTCGGGGAAACACTCTCGAAGGGGGCCATGATGTGGTATCACAACCTAGCTCCTAACTCCATAGACTCATTTTCCATGCTAGCAAACTCCTTTAAAAAAGCATACGCTGGTGCCATCAAAGTAGCAATGAGGAAATCTGATGTCTACAAGATCAAGCAAAGGGAGAACGAGATGCTGCGAGAATTCGTATCCCGCTTTCAAACGAAACGAATGGAAATACCATCGATCTCTGATGACTGGGCGGTGCAGGCCTTCACTCAAGGTCTGAACGAGCGAAGCTCGGTGGCTTCAAGGCAGCTGAAAGAGAATCTGGTGGAATATTCCGTCGTAACCTAGTCGGATGTCCACAACCAATAATAGTCAAAAATCAGGGTCGAAGATGACCAGCTGGCTCCCTCAGGCTTAGTATACCCAAGCAGGCTCTTGGCGAAGGAGCCAAAGCCAAACAAAAAAAGATATTAACCATACACCAAAGATAGAAGGAACTCCCTAAGGCGCAACCCACCTTGCAACAATCGAAGGATATACTAAGGACAGAATCCCCGAGGAGTCATCAACTGAGCCAGATTTCATAGAAACACGGGGCTGACGGAGGTGCCTCGATTATCAGAATACAACTTCAATGTTGATATATCGGACATCGTGTTCATCGTCAGTAAAATCAGAGACGCCAGATGACCCAGACCTATTCAATCGGATCCTTCACAAAGGAACTATAATTTAGTATGCGAATTTCAAAACATGCACGGACACAGGACCGAAGATTGCCGGCAACTCCGATAGGAAGTGGCCCGGTTACTCGACAATGCCCATCTTCGGGAATTCCTTAACGACCGAGCCAAAAATCTATCTTGAGAAATGGAAACAGCCAAAAGGGACAATGCAGACGAGCCACAACACGTTATCCACATGATCTTCTAAGACAACAACCACGAGATGCGCCCTAGGCCGCATCCTAATAAAGAACCGTACCGCGTCCTCTAAACGAATACCAATGATCAAAAGCGCCATCGCCACTGAGGTATAACCATCTCTCTTTTTCTTTTATATTCAATAATTAACCCTTATGCAGGCGCCCGACCGAAGCAGTCAAAGCGCTAACCTAGCTCGTAACCTTAAGGTTTTAAAGCATACGTTGCACTCTTTTCCTTCGACCGAGTTTTTATCCCAAAAAGGGTTTTACCAGCAATGTTTTTAACGAGGCAACATTTGCATGCCACATAAGGAAGACTCAACAAATATTTTAGGCTTCTTTTCCAATCAACCTCGAACACTGAGGGCAGCCCCCCAGAAGGTCATCCGCTTGGAAAAGCCAAGAAACGCCAAATAGAGTCCCAATAGGAAAATGATGTGTCGGCCAAACGGTCGAATGAACCGTGTTCGTATAGCCGGGCCTCCAACGGCGAAAACATGTACACTTGTACCAAATAATTGAAGAATATCTTTTATCAAAGCATCTCACGCTCCAAAAGAAGCTCAGTACCTCTGCAAAAAGCGACTTCTCAGCCGAAAATGTCCCGAACACTCGGGGACTGGCGTCGACAACTCAACACCTGAACGAACTCCGGGTCAGGACTCCAAGTTCATAAGTCCTCAATGAGGCAATGTGAAAATCATGAAATGTCTCCAAGGCTGAAAGTGCCCTGAATACTCGGGGACTGGCATCAAAATCTCAAAAAATGTACGACCTCAAGGTCGAGATCTCTCAAATTGTAAGCCTCAATGAGGCAATACAAAGTTTACGAGTAACGGCTTCCGATCCAAGGTACTCTCGATAACTCGGGGACTGTCGCCAATCACCATTCATTAAAAAACTCGAGGCCGTAAGACCCCAAATGGGCAGACTCGATCTCGTAAGACCTATATAAGGCAACAGCTATATCTATAAGAGCTCAAAGTCATGTAAAACTTGTAAGGCCTTACTAAAGGCATAAACCCGATCTCAATGTTTCGGGTATATATTGAACTTATAAGACCCCTAAAAAGGCATAACCTCGATATAGATGCTGAAACTATCTCACTCGGGACTCAAAGGCTCCGGCCGAACATAGATGACTCCGGTCACAAGGCTATACCAGCCAAACTAACGCGACTTGGGGACGCCCGACCATCGCTACAAAACCACAGGCCTTCAATTACTTCGAATATACTTCAGAAAGAATCGGTTAAACAGGCTACCCTCTATACAGGCAAAAGAGTTTCGACCATGTCAGCTCCTAAATCAACTTCGAGATACTGAGCCTCCGAGCCAAACCTCGCGAGGTTTTTTATTAAGCCGTCGAAGAGTCAGGCAAACACTATTTCAAAAATCCTTATCAAAGAAAAAATAAAGCCCACAAAAATGGTCGCATTGACCAAATGCGTAAGAGCCATTGTCGCCAACCTAATGAGCCTCATGGCCACACACATAAAAGGTCGCTTTGACCCAAGGCGTAAGAGCCATGGTCACCAGCCCACACAAATACAAAACTTGAGGGTCGAATGAGCCCGAGTTGTAACCCGATTCGGATATTGAACCTAAAATAGTTGACTAAATATGCGTAAGAGCAAGGCATAAGAGTCGTTGTCGCCAACCCACACTAAAAAAGACCGCACTGGCCCAAGGCATAAGAGCCATTATCGCCAGCCCATACTAAACAATGTCGCATAGGCCCAAGGAATAAGATCCATTGTCGTCATCCCACATAAAATGTCACATCGGCCAAGCTTGTAGGAGCCTACGAGTTAGCCCAACGAGCCTCAGGGCCGTATCACGAATCTAAGGATTCTTACCAACTCAAAGGTCAATTGATCTGGCCGGAATCTCGGCAAAGAGGAACCTAGAAGATTCAAAAATCGTGAGGATTCCCCTTGTACATACATGTAATAAAATACAAGCTCCATTTATAGTGTACTGTGAAAGCACTATATACAAAGACAAAGAAAGAAAATGGACGTCCCTCTTGGGGACGACGACCCGACAGCTCTTTCCTTGCCATCTACGGCATCAGACAGAAGGAACTTGGCATCATACTCCTCCGCCTTGGCTTGCTTGATCTCCTCCGAAAGATCAAAACCCGTGGCGTGAACTTTCTTGAGAGTTTCCCTTCGAGATTTGCACTTTGCGTACTCTTTAATGCTGTTCGCACCACCAAAAGTTCTCCTTATCTCAACTCTAGCAGCGGCAACACTCTTCAAATAGGTCGTCGCTCTCTGATTTGCCCTGGTGCTGCTCATCACAGCCTCGACTCGGGCATTCACCACCTTGGGCTTCGCCTTCGAGATATCAGACTCGAGCCTTGCGATCATGTTCGCCCGCACAAAATCACTTGCACGAGCGGTCCAGATTTGCATCTCCAGGGTGGAAACATTAGCCAGAGCAATATCCTTGGCCATAACTTGGGCATCTACATGGGCCTGCAGCTCATCGAACTCACGTTTGACCGTGCCAACTTCGCCCCAAAGTCGTTCCAGCTCCTCCGTTTCGCTCTCCAACCGAAATATCATAATATTAACCTCCGAAAATGAAAGAAGGAGCATATGTCAACATGAAATACAAGCTCTCTTGCAGCTCTGGCTTCGATCCGCCTCACACCACAAGGATACCAGCTCTCTTTCTTTTTTCACACAAAGAAGCTTAAGGGATTTCTCCATATCTGAAGCTTTCCGCAACCGAGCCTCATAGCGAAGTAGCTCGGATTTGAGCCTGTCAAAGGCTTGCAAAAGAAAATTCAATGAGAAAGGAAGAGTGTGAAGCCTGAATAGTCCTATGCCGATTACCAAACTTACCATAAAATCGAGCCACTGAGCCTCACCAAAGGCCGAACCAATGTCTGATGGCTTAGTATCCCCCGAAGTGCCTTTATCAGGAGAAGAAGAAGGCATCACGTGATCTTCACTCTTTAAAGCGCCATCAGTAGATATGAGGAATGTTCTTTCGAGAACGAAAGCCTCCGAAACCGAATGATCAATCAAATCGCCTCTCTTGAACCGCTGAGAAGGACTCGCCCTGTCGCGAGCCTCCTCACACCATAAAGATTCTTTTCGTTTATCATCGACCCCGAGGTCGGCAGTCTCTCCTCCTCCCCCAGAGGACATGGCCTCATCTGGGAAAAATCTCCAATACCTGCGACAACTAAGTTAGTACGCTAAGAAGAAAAGTACCATTCTGGGGAAATAATCCACCAAACGCCTACCATGATGCTTTGCCTCCCATCTCCCCTTAGATAGGTCGGCCTATTGAAAAAATTAGAAAAATCCTATCGCTAATATCATTTAGCGACGGATTAGCGAAGGATTATCAAAATTTTCTGCTAGCTACGAGCATTTTAGCGACAAATTAGCGATAATGTTCGTAGCTAATTTTAGTTCTTTTTGTAGTGGTCTCGCCACCTGCGCTTATCATAGGTCGAACAAGCAGCCAGCTTACGAGACCACTTGGCCAAATTATGGACCTCATTCGGAAACCAAGTAGTTGCTACAAAAAATATATATGCAGAAAAAGGTTGTTAAGGAGCCCACCTCTAGACAAAGTGATAAAAATAATAGGTATGACACTTACGTATGAAATTCGATTTCTCAGGAAAGGGCAGAAACTCTCCAGGAACGATATCGATCGTCTAAGCTCGAATGAATCGGCTAATCCATCCTCGATCTTTGTTCTCTTCACCGTCAACGGATAGGAGCTCGGGTGGATCGACGTTGAAGAGAAATCAAGCCCTGATAATGGAGTGGCCGATATAACCACACGAGATGGCTGAGGGTAAACTCTATCCCAGCCTTATCGGCAAAATACCTCATCGCCTGCACTATTTTCCAAAGGGAGGGAGGAGCCTGCGCCAGTGTAACCTGATATCTCCAATAGAAATCAAGCACGACCCGGTCGGGGGGAACCAATGTAAAAATGTGCGTATACACGCTGAAAAACCCCTCGACGTAGGTTATGATGCTCTCCACAGAGGAAGGTACTTGTACCACCTCTTCTCCCCATCCACAATTTTTTCTGATCATTTCAAGGTGCTCCTCCCATACTGATGAGATGAACCTCAATGCATGCTCCCGATGTCCTTGGATGTAGTGTGGTCTCTCCAACGTAAAGTCTTTACTCAAGAGAAAGCACCTCGAGGCATAGTCACCGAGTACCGGCGGTGTACCACCAACCGGATGTGGAACAGAAGCAGAACTCCCCTCTCCTTGATGGGAGGATATCGACGTAGAAGTCATGGCTACGATAGAATAGGAGGAGGAGGATATACATCTGGGCAAAAATTTTGAGTTAGAGCAACGATAGAACTAACGCAAAGCACCGAGTTCTATGGGAGAAATGTTTACTCAGAGTAGCAGAATCTCCACTGAGGAAGCAAGTCAATGAATATATAGGGGAAAAGCAACGGCTGCTCGCCTACCCAGGGGGCCAATTAATCCTGGCCATGGTAACGTCACTTTTTCCTTGGGAAATGAACTAGCGGGATCACCCTGGGGCCCCCTTTTATCAAATCACATGAATACTACTACCCCATGATAGTCGAGAGGTTTCGAGACCTCGTGGGCTTCTTGCCATCACAAGCACCGGCCCCAAAGTAGATATTGACCTAACTTCGATATAGGACCCAATTTCAAGGGTCCCAATTACTCCAACAATGGGATCCAAAGGATTAATATTGAAATTCAAAGATTAGCTCCGCAAGAGCAGCAAGATATAAATAATGGAAAGACTCGGGGCCGAAAAGCCCTTTTTCATTGCCAGAAATATATTTACACAGGACGTCTTTACAAGACTCACTCCCCCGGGAGTACATGCACAGAAAGAAAAAAGGAAAAAAGAAAAAGTGACACAAGGCCTACTCTCCATCGCCACGATCCTCCGAACCAGCTCCAAGATCCTCATCTGGAGCGATCAAAAGCGCCAACTTTCTCTCCAGCTCTCGGGCCTCCTCAATTCCAACGGACATATCGATGTCTCCAGCCTCAATCTCCTCCAAGGTTTCTCTCCTCGCCTCCGCCCTAGCATGTTTGATGGCCCGAGCCAGTTTCTACTCGACCTTTATCGATACGTCAAGAGCTATTTGATTCACCGTGGCTGCATCCTTCAGGTAAGTAGCAACATTTCCTTTGATCTCGGACTTGGCCGCAACCAGCGCAGCAACCTCATTTTGAGCATTTTGGAGAAGATCGTGGGTCGATGCCAACTCTGAGGCAGCCACCTTGCTTCATTACTTCAGCCCGAGGATCTCCACATCCTTTTGACCAATCAGCAAATCCCTTTGACCAATCTGCGAAGGGAAAGGTAAACCAGTCACTATCGAATTATTGGAGTGAAGAAAAGACTCATGCATAACAAAATTCCTGCTCGGCAAGGGCAACTTTTTATCAGAGTGCTCCCTCCAAAGTAGCCCCGAGCTCGCCTGACTCTTTCTCCTTCCGAGTATAGCGAGCCTCCGACTCTCACAGTCTCAAGGACAGCTTCTCAAGTTCTTTCTCACGGCATGAAAGCTTCTTGTTAAGCCTGGAGAGGCATGATCATAGATCTCCTTACACTACAGCAAAATAGAAGAGTTATAATAATGAAGAAAGTTGCTCGTGACTAAAGGAAATATACTTAAAGCAGCTATCACCTGCTGCATGAACCTCTTCGCTGCCTTGACAGAGCCGGGAACGTCAAGATCAACGTTCCCACTAACATCGTCAAGAATATTGCCAAGAGTGCCTCCCCCTTTGAGAAGACCGCTGGTTTTTGGCGGCGTTAGCATCTTAAGCATACCTTAGCTCCCCTGACGAGAAATGAGAGCCGGAAATGAAATCATCTATGTCACCGATGTCCCTGAGGGGCAACTTCTGCTCCTGAAAAGCTCCGGGTCTCGACCCTTCAGGATCAGCAGCAACGGTCCCCCCAGCAGAAATTGCACCAAACCCGGTTATGGGATCCGAGGCCACTTTGACACCCTCCTCGAGGGTCTTCGACCTACGGGACCGACCTAAGTCGGCCATTCCCGATTCAGCAGCGTTTGGTTGAGGCACTTGCGAGGCTCCCACGTTCGACCTCGTCCTCCATGCCAACCAGCACTCGGCATCATCATCCTTATCCCCAGCGCCGGGACTTGCTCTGGAAGATGAAGACAAGGTCCTAGTAATGGCTCGAGGTTCGCGTGACTTAGGATTCTTTGCCACGGAAGGATCGTCTGCCGCCTTACCTTTCCTTTTCTTGCCCTTGCCGGGCTCCGAACCACCATCTCTCCACCAGGGGGCGGCCTCATCAGCATATTCTTGCCAAGTCCTGCATTTGCACAGTAACCGTAATTTATCAGCACAAAGGATACGGGGAGAGATGTAAATCTAAGACATAGGTGGTAATGACGCTTTACCATGATTCTTGGCCACCTATCGCTCCTTAGCCAGGTCGGACCAAGACCGAACAAGATATGGGAACGCGGTGTCCAACTGTTCGATCCACCCTGGCAAATCCGAGACCGCTTCGGGGTACCAAGCGGTGGCTGCAGGAAACACAAAAAGGTCATTATTCCGGAAGAAATGAAAGAAAATCACAAAACATGACTAAGGAAAAATTGCTTACGCTGTGTGTTCCAATTCTCCGGGAAAGGCATCCTCCCGGCCGGCATGATGTCCGAGGTCCTCACTCGGACGAACCTACTCATCCACCCTCGATCCTTCCCCTTGTTGATGCTTGAGAACAATGATTTTTCGGATTGGTGGTGAAGCCTGATCAAACCTCGATAAAATTGAGGGCTGTACAACCTAATAAAATGGTTGAGGGTAAAGGTCTCGCCTGCAACCCCTTCGGTGAAAAGGCGGAGCATCAGCACTATCCTCCAGAAAGAAGGATAGATTTGATTGAGCGTCACTTGATATTTGTCACAAAAATTGAGGATAACCGGATCTATCTCTGGGGGAGAGGATTCAAAGGAATCGACAGGACCCAAAGAAAATGGGTAAGTATACATATGAAGGAAGCTAGCCTTGTGATCCGTTATATTTTCATCAGGGCTGGGAATCTCCACCTCCACTGCCTCATTCCATTAGCAGTCTAGACTCACCGTCTTTATGTTGGTCACGACACTAATGTATCAGAATACGTGTTCTCATCGGCCCGGTGTGGATGAAGTGGTATCGGTGGTAAAGTCCTTCGACATATCAAGCTTGGAGGAAGTACATTGTTCTAAGATGGGTATAACTTTGGGTTTACCTTTAGATTTTCGAGATGAAGAGGCATCCTCGTCTTTCCGAGGAACCGTCTTGGAGGTTCTAGCCATGATGATGGCGAAATTTCTTCGAGAAAGCAAGAAAAAAGGATGCCAGTAGGGATGGGTCTGGCTTGGCAAATTTATAGTAGTTTGGAAAGTGAAAGTCATCCAACAATTGGTGCCTTTATAGGAGCCGTGTAGGAAGCGGAAAGGACGAATTGGTAGTGGTTCATGGGCTTCGCGATAGTCGCGTCTGACGGCGACCCTTGCGCGGTTTTTTGGGCATGGCATTTAATGCTCTGATAGGCTGACGTCACAATGATGACGCCCTCGGGTTAAAAACTCATAATCGTTTCTCATCACTCCTCTCTAAGAAATGCGGGGACTATCTGTATATGGTGAAATTGGAGAGCCCAATTTCTCGTCATCGAGACGCCTCAGAAAACCATCTCAAAGTCTCGAGGCTACCAGGGTTATGATCAAGTTTCCTCCCTCGGGGTTCGTCGAGGCCCAATCTTGGGACAACGTTGACCTCAGCTACGGTAGAAATGGGGAGTTCCCAAGGCACGTGGCTAGGACTGATATGACTACCCTAGCCCTAACCCTTGATCAGGATGTCATCTAGCTGTCACATCCCCATTCCTTTATCATTAATGTATTTTATACTATGTTGGGGTTCCCTTCCTATATAAAGGGGATCCTTATCACTTTGTAAGGTTCTGTTGCTTCAGTTGATCCACACGAAATATACAAAAACAATCTCTTTTGCTCTCTAACATATTCTCTTGATATTATTGCTCTCATTTATTATCTTCATTATTTTTTTCATTTATTGCTTACCATTGGCCATAAAGAGCCTCCGTTGATTATACTATAGTTTTTAGACATACTTCGACCACCTTCGATAGCTCCCAGTCGAGCTCCGGAATCCACCTCGAGGCCACGAATCGACGAGCTTGAGGCCCCGATAATTAGCCTATCGGTTAAGTTATCATTTCGTTCCTTACTCTTATTTCATTTATAAGTCTCACATACATAACATCAACTGCTTAACAACTAGCATAAAAATAGATCACGTATTTTTAGAGTCCCATAATTAAATTAATTGTTATTACCATTTTCATGGTAAACACACTTGAAGCGATAGAAGAACTTTAAATCCGATTTTCTTAAGTTGGATTAAAACGACAGAAAAACTTCAAATCCTATTCTGAAGTTGCACTTTGAAGCAATAAAAGAATTTCATATACTACAAAATCCTAAATTTGTAACTTCAGGCCCGAATTCTGATGTGCGTTCCAAAATGGATAAGTTTTATAAATTTTTGTACCATGCAGGTATGACTTCAATGGTGACCCCAAAGTCGGATATATATGCACTTAGCTCATGAATATGACCTCTAGATCTACATCAATATTTGGCAATTGCGCGAGTCCAAGCAACATAGAATTGATACAAGTACATAATACCCCTAAAGGGCATCAATAAGGAAACATAAGCTTTCAAAATGATCTGCCAACAACCAAATTAAATTTTACTTGTGATTCAAATGATAGTACTACTAATTATGTTCAATATTCTCCAGTTCACTAATCAGATACACGTATATAAAGAAAATTGAATATTTTCTTTGGCATAAATGTTTAAAGACTATGGGTGTGTTTGGTACGAAGTAAAATAGTATTCAAAAAATATTTTTTAATTTTTTCATCTTTGGTTGGCTTAAATGTTTTAAAAATATTTTTTTTCCATGAACTCATTTTACTCCAATTGGAGGAAAATATTTTCCCTATCAAGAAAAAGAAAAATATTTTTCAAAACTCTTCTTCAATATTCCCCACCCTATTCTCCGTTCTCACCTACCCCTCCACACCCACCCCTATCCCCCACCTACACCACACCCACCCACCCCTCTTCCAACGCTGCCCTACCCCCACCTAAACAGAAATATATTCAAGAGTATTTTTTTCATGTTGTAGATTGAGTACTTTCTTTTTCATTTCAACAAAATGAGTATTTTATTTCATGAAAAGAAAAAAAGTATTTTCTTTCATTTCAACAAAAACAGTACTTTCTTTTTGTGACGTAGATAAAGTATTTTCTTTCATTTCAACAAAATGAGTATTTTTCATTGATGATGTAAAAACGGTTTTTTCTTTCATTTCAACAAAAAAAGTACAACTTTTTTTAATAACCTAGAAAAAGTATTTTCTTTCGTTTCAATAAAATGAAGTATTAAAATATTTTTTCTTTTATTTTGAAATGAGTACTTTCTTTTCATGATATAGAAAAAATATTTTCTTTTATTTTAACAAAATGAGTGCTCTTTTTTTATTTTATAGAAAGAGTACTTTCTTTTCAACCAAAAAAAGAGTTTTTTCTTTTTAGTTATAGAGCACAAATTTTAACGTTGTTTTTGCGTAAAAAAGTAAAGTAATACATTAATCCCTTTGAGTTTGTATGAATTTTTAAAAGAATAATTAAATTCTTGAAAAAAATAGAATTTTGAAAACGTTAGGTATTTGGGGTTGGGGAGGGGGGTGGGGAAGGAGGGGTAAGAAACATAATATAAAGATTATTTTTCTAAAAAATATTTTCTACTCTCTAAACAAACACTAAGAAAATATTTTTTATAAAAAGTTTTCCAGTCACCAATCAAACAAGGGAAGATAAGTAGTAAAACCACTATACTCGGTACTCTCTCTCTTATTCTATAGACTTGTATAGTTACAATATTGTCCAAATTATGTATCAACATCAAGACTACACGGGGGGGGATGATTTGTGTGGTGTCCAATTTTTCGCTTAAACTGATTATGAAAGGACCTGGTTCTTCTAAGTGTTCCTTAACCTACTATTGCAGAAATAGTAAATATGGAAAGTAAAAAACACAAGTATTTTATGTGAAAAACACCTAGCTCAAAAGGTGAAAAAACCACGACATACTTCCCAGTAGGATTTCCCCAAACTCTTCACTAAATCATTGAGCAAACTACATTTACAAAAACACTTTTTGTAAAACTAGGACTAACTCTAATCCCGTTGTGACAAACAACCTCTAACTGTTGCGGTAACTTCAAGTTAAATCTAACTTGAATACTCTGAGTACCTATTACAATTGCCTCTAGATAAAGCTGAAAGGTACAATATGAAAATACCTGCAACAATTAAACTAGAATAAAAGGCAGACATTTGGAACTGGTTCTTCTATCTGGTTCATGAGCTTCAGGTTTGCACACTTGAATCACACACGAACTGCTTGCAAAATGCCTTGCTATTGTGCTCTCAATTCTTGTTTAACTTCTACGTTTGTGCACTACCTATAAAATGAGAACATCCTGCAATATATAGAGTCAGTAGATGAAGAAATAACTAGAGTTCTAATGCTACTCTTCCTTGGTGGAAGAGTTCTTATTGATCTCAATTTCTAACTCCTTCCTTATCTTGGATAATGTTATCTTTGAGTAAGGAGTCCTTCTCATTATTAATTATGCAACCTTTTTGATTAGGATATATCAATTATGCTAAGTTAAGTTTATCTCCTTCACGTGCATCCATCATGCTCGAATCTGCCCATGTCTATGCACAGAAGGGATGTACCTAGTTTATGCATGAGCTTTTTGTAAATCTTCAAAACTAACCTTCACTTGGGCCAACAAATTCCCCCTTTTGATGATGACAAACTATGTGCTTTTCATAAGCTTAGACCTTGTTTCAACTTAGCACAACATCAACACAATGTTAGAAACATTTTTTTTCTTTTTATTACTTATCATCAAGGACCAGGTACATTAGGTTTCATCACTGTTCAAAGTGTAAAGCACAACCTTTTTCCTCCTTTTGGCATCATCGAAAAGTTGCATAAAAATGTGAGATAACCAGATTTTAAGCTTACTCATGGCCACTGGGGCTACTTCAAATGCAAACATGGATTAATCATCATAGATCAAGCTAAAGAATTTTAACCATCAGAGAAACATAAACAAACAGTTAGAGAAAAAATAGTGAATTTCATTGATGATTGATAAGATTCTACCACAAAGCAGAAGAAGAAATAAAAATACTAAAAACATGATGTCACGACCCCAAAACTGACCTAGGCATGATGGCACCTGTCGTGAAACTAGGTCAGCCGACACAATCCCAAATCGAACCAATATTAAAAAATAAGGATGTTTTTGTCCTTCGGACAAGGTTTGATAGGTTTTGGCATCGTTTGCTGAATTCGGAAATTTGAAAATTCTTAGGCTTGAATCCGAGGGTGATTTGGTGTTTCGATGTTGTTTTGAGTGTTGCTAGGGATGGTATGAGTTTTATTGATGATTTGTGACTTGTTCGTATTTTTGGTTGAGGTCCCGGGGGCCTCGGATGAGTTCGGAAGGTTGTCGGAAAGTTTGGCCTTGAAAGTGAGCAGCTTCAGCAGCTGTTCCTGTGATAACTGCACTTGCGGATTGGGAGCCGTAGGTGCAAGCCGCAAAAGAGGGAAGTAGACCACAGAAGCGGCAAGGATCACATGAGCGAGGTATAGACCGCATTTGCGTTTCCGCAAGTGCGAGACCTGGGTCGCAGGTGCGGCGTCTGATGGATTTAATGAAAAACTGCAGATGCGGTTAAGTTGACCATAGGTGAAGTCTGCAGAAGCGAGATTAAGACTGCAGGTTCGGAAATGCCTGGGCAGAAAATATATAATCATCCCTTCGTGAATTTTTGCCCATTTCCACCATTTTTGAGACGGGATTGGAGCTTTTGGGGGATTTTGAAGAGGAAATCAAGGGGATTCTTGTTGCGGTAAAATTTTTGAACTTAATACTCGTATCTATTGTGGATTTTGGTTGACTAAACACGGAAATTTAAGAGATTAAAGGTGAAAATTAGGAAATTAGGGCCTGAAGTTGGAGAATTAAAATTGGGGATTTGAGGAGTCATTTGAGGTACGATTTTAATGATTCTGGTATGTATAGACTCCTAAGAGGATAAGGATTCTAGTTGTGTGATTTTTATCGGATTTGGCCCGGGGGTCGGGTTTGGCCAATTTCGAGATTTTAAGTTTAATTTGATAATTTTCGTGTGGGCCTCATCCCTTTGGCTTGAATTGATGTTATGATTTTGATTTTGGATAGATTCGGGATGATTTGAGGCCGATTCGAGAGGCAAGGATGTTGCGGAGTAGATTCTCGTCTGGTTTGGGGTATGTAATGATTGTAACTGTTGTGCTAAGGCTATGAAATCCTGGATTTCACTTTGTTTCACTATTTTGAGGTGACGCACACGCTAGATGACGAGCGTGGGAGCGTGCACCATTGAGGATTGTGACTTGGTCCACCCACTAGCGACTCTTAAGTTACGTATTTGATGGAAAACTATTTGATACACTTATGTTTTTTGGAAAATATTACTATATTTTGGGCTGAATGCCATATTTGGGCCTTTTGCCAAGTTGTTCAGACCCTTAGGGGCTTTTCCTTATTATTCCCTCAATGTTTTAACTTAAGATCTGTACTCAGCCATTTTATGTTTTTATTGATTTCATAACTCAGTATTTATCACTCCTTTGATGCAATAAAATGATATTTAAGGCTGAGCACCTTGTTTTACTAATAGCCCGAGTGGCTTGTGAGGTTGATGACTAAGAGAGGCCGAGGGCCTGATTGTGAGGTTGATGACTGAGAGAGGCCGAGGGCCTAGTGGTGAGGATTATATATTTATGGATAGGGCTGCACGCCGCAACGATATATATATATATATATATATATATATATATATATATATATATATGGATTGAGTTGCACATCGCAACGATATATGGATCAGGCTGCATGCCGGAGCGATATAGCGCTTGGGCTGTAGGAGCCCCTCTGAAGTCTGCACAACCCCCGTGAGCACAGTTGACAATATATTTATGGATTGGGCTGCACGCCGCATTGGTTATTATAAGGTACCTATTGAGCGTGAGTGCTGAGTGCGAGCACTGATTGATGAAAGTGGAGTCTCGAGTGACTAAGAGGCTTGTCCGAGGGTCTCTCTCTCTCTCTCTCTCTCTCTCTCTTGCCCGAGGGGCTATATATATATGAGTGATGCTTTGCCCGAGGGGCTTGTTTTTATGAAATTACTGTTTTCACTCCTCTTTATACCGAGGCTCCGTTGAAAATGTAGAACAAATGTTTTAAACAACTTTCATTGAAACTGGAGTTTTTACGAGATGTTCGGAATTTAATTACTTATTTGGATTTCTTATTTCTACTGAATTTTTTTTATGTTTTTAGATGTATATGAGTGACCGAGAGGTTTGCCCGAGGGGCTGTTTATGATTCATGTTTTGCACAAGGGGCTGTATACGAACTATGTTTTGCTCAAGGGGCCGATTATGATCTTCATCACTTTTACTGTAAACTACATTGAACCTCTATTGGAACTATTGGAAAGCATCTTCAAATGGTTTTTAGCAAAAACTGAATTTTAAATGAGATGATTTGAATGATGTTCCAATTAAAAGCATGTTGTGCTTACTGAGTTTATCATGATATGGATCTTATTTGTTTCCTACTGCTCAGTCTCTATTTACTTTTATTACTTACTGAGTTGGCGTACTCACATTACTCCATGAACCTTGTGTGCAGGTTCTGGTATTTCTAAGCTCGGTGGCAGGTTCATCGGAGTTAGCAAGGTAGTTGCCTTGCAATCGCAACCCTACTTTTCTCCCTCCTTATTCTCCCTTAGTGTATTCTTGTGATTTTCTAAGCCATATTGGTCTTGATGTTGTCAGACAGTTATAGTAGATGCTCATGACTAGTGACACCCCGACGGGATTTCTTTCTACACTATTGTTTTGTTTAAACACTTTATAAATGTTTATTGTTAAAAAGCTTTGATTTTATCCTAAGAATGAATAATATTGATTGGTTTTGGGAATGTGTCAGCTGGCCTAGTTCCATGATAGGCGTCATCATGACTAGGGTGGTTTTGGGTTGTGACAAGTTGGTATCAGAGCCTAGGTTACATAGGTCTCACGAGTCATGAGCAGGTTTAGTAGAGTCTCGCGGATAAGTACGGAGACGTCTGTACTTATCTTTGAGAGGCTGCAGAACCTTTAGGAAATCCTACATTCTTGAATTCTTATCGTGCATCATTGATTCAGCTTGAAATGTAACTCTTTGAATTCCTTCCATGCGTTCGTATGCACGCATCAGTGCTCGGTATCGGCTGTGCATCGATAGCTTGTGATTCCATTTTCGAGGGGCGAGATGTGATTTATGTGTGTTGATGTTGGGCTAGTTTAGAGGACATGATTCGGGCTTTGCCTGAAGCTTGAGCCTTGAGTTGTCGATTGTGTGAGCACGTATTTTTGGATTTATATGCCGATAGTTTCCGTAGGAGGGGAAGTGATGACTGGATAGCTACGTGGCGAGTATGATGTGACTACGAGATAGGTTCATATGATTTGAATATGACGAGAAAGGTCTGCTGGAGGGTAGAAAGAACTATGTGGCACTTGATTTCCATCGTGATGTGATGCATAGCCCGAGTTGTGGATGTGTTGAAGGATCTTTTCATGTTGTCTAGTTGGGAAGTGAAGTAGATTGCATGTTGTGACATGAGTTCAGACTCAGGAAGATTAAGTGATTGTGTGATGTTTATGATGGTGGAAGGGTATAAAGAGATGTTTGTTTGAGGCGAATCAGGTGGGTTATCTCCTACGGAGTGTTCCAAAGTTTGTACGATCCTTATGTTGTTTGTTGAAAGACTTCTTTTAGTAGTAAAATGTTTGTTGCAATTTGAATTTGGATAGCTTTAGAGAGTCGGCTTGACTTTTATGAGGGTGAATGCGAGATTTGCATAAGATTGGGAGTACTAGATGGTATGTGTTACACGAGCTTATGAGGGATTGAGTTTAATCTCACTATAGTATTATGGCAGTAATAGAGTATAGGCATTATGAGTTATTGTGTGTTTTGATCTATGGCTTCAAACCAAGTGGGAGAGTCTGCTATTGATCAGTTGATTGCACGGTTATATTCTATGTTGGTTCCAGTTTGAGGCATACTGGCGAATCAGTTGTGGCTTACAGGGGTTGAGATCGAGGATGACTCGAGTAAAGAAAAATTTGGATAATGGTTGTGTTATGCTTTGTGGGTATATGAAGAACGTTAGATGAATTAGTTGTTATTGTAGGGGATGTAACGGGTATGGAGTAGGATATCACTAAATTGCTTAGAAGGATGGGTTACTTCTTTAGGTGTTGCTGGTGGGGCATAGGTCGTTCAGTTCGTTTGATCAGTTTAATTGAAACCTGAGTAGAGTGGGTGAGTCCCGAGAATGGTTTTAATGTATTCAAGACTTATATGTAATAATTAGAGATCTTCAAGATGTGTATTTGGCTGAAAACTGGGGTTTACATTGGAAGATGTCAAGACTATTGGCATTTCTATATCATTATGGATTTAAAACATCAGTATCAGGAAGGTGAAGGTAATGGCTTTAGATTCGCATGAAGTCTCTTTAGGGTAAGTATTTGAATGTGGTACTTTTAGGAATATTTAAGAGAGTATCTAGCGGCTTATGAGCCTTACACGGTGTAGTTTCATGCTTGAGTCTCATATGGTGAGTCTGGGTTGAGGATTGCAACATTATGGCAAGGGGAAGTATCAATTTGAAGGTGATTTAGAAGGAACTTGGATAAATAGGACAACTTGGTAGTAGGTGGGATCAGCATGGTAAGGGATATGATTAGTTTTTTGGGTGATTATGAGGTAATTAGTTTCTACAGGTGTTTCTTGGCAATGCTCTTAGGTTTTGATGGATTGCATAGCTTGGTTGAGTCAGAAAGAGTTAGTCTTGATGGTTCGGTTTTGTACAAAAAAGATTTGTAGAGTTCTTGATGATTTCTACATTGGTTAGATATGTTTATTTTCTACTGGCGTGAGGAGCATGTGATGTATAGTGATTTTCTTCTAAATGGGATCAAATGGAAAGTTCTTGGCTAGTTGAGTACGTAGTTGTTTGCGGCTCGAAATGGATTATGAAGTCCTCATATTTGACATAGGATGGCATGCTATATGTGGTATGTTGTGTAGGGTTGAGATTGCAAGTGTAAGGTCATAGTTCAGTTCTGAAAGGAAGGTCATAAATTCTTGGGTAGCACGAGCAGTTTCAGATGATTAGGCAAATGATGTTGCTAATTGGTGTGGCTTGATAAGGGTATACATTTCAGAAAGGTCAATGTGATCGAGCTATGGATACTTCATGTGTATTGCGACACTCTCTTGTTTGATCGATTGCTGGAGTTACAATTTTTGCCTTGTGTCATAGAAACAAATTCAGGAGTATTCCTCGTAGGATGACCATGTAATTGAGAAGTATGGACATTCAGGCAGTGGAGTTGAGACCAGAGATGGTGATTCGTATATTCTATGGATTTGGAGACTGAGAGTTTTCGTGAGTGGATTGTTTCATGGTTATGGACTGTGAAAATGTAGCTAAGGTTAGTTAGAGGGTAGTATATGTTGTGATTCAGTCACTGTGGACTTTCAGATGGTTATTTATCTGTTGTCGGTGATCATAGTTGATTTGGGGAACATTGGTAGGCCCAACATGGATGTGTGTTCTGTACCGGCTCAGATTCGTTGACTCCGAACTGCCATTGTTGAGAGATGTGCCATTCGACTATTTTTGAGCTTACTAGTGTTCTAGAGTGATCTATGAGTACTCTTCTATGTTATTAGGAGTTGTGATTCGTTGGTTATATACACATATAGTGCGGTTAAATTTGAGCTTTATAGCGAAATTTGAGCAAGATGAGTATTTGGGTATTGTACGATCGATTGCGCATTCGGTATGTCCTTTCAGTTCAGTATGTCATTACGTCATTTGGTTCACCGTGGTTACGGTGATTCACTCTTGGTTCTAGACATCAAATTGCGCGTGCTTGTTGATTTTGAGCATGGTAACTTGAGGTATTTTTTGTGGGCTAGTGTTGGGATGGGACCGTGCATTGCAACGAAGTTATGTAGTGGTATGATCATTCGGGTTAGATTCATGTGTTCTGGTCCTATGGTTTGTACCGAGTTCTTAGCATCATGTTGTTGTGGTACTGGTAAGCTTGCAATACAACTCTCTCATTTGATTCACTTTCCATGATTTGAGTACATTTGGAATGTTGCTTATTGGTGCATGGGTTGTGGCTTAAGATTGTATCGATGTGTCATATCATTAGAGTATCCATATTGGATGAGATGAGGTTATTGGGATCCTGAATGAATACTATCGGATTCGGTTTTAGCATGTTGGAAGGATAATATCGGGATTCAACTTAAAAATTGACTATCGTCCTTGCGAAAGGAGAGGGAGATTCATAAATGGTTGACCTGAGGAATGGTTATGACTTTCTACATGTTTCATTCATCAATGACAGTATACGGAAGTGTTGGAATCAGGCTTTATTTGATAAGAGGTTTATTATCGATATTCGATTGTTTTGAGCAACTGTTGTGATTAGAAGTTATCGCTTCGAGTGTTTGAGTTATGTGGTATATCATGTAATTGCATCTAGGAATACTGATATGGTTTGTACAGTTTGTTTGGACTTATTCAGAGTATAGGTGTAAGGTTCTAATCTTATAAATAATTTCGGAAGTGGAAAGTTGGTTCTAAGGTTAATGGGCTAGGTAAAATTATGAAATTTCAGTTATGTTGTGCCATCAGGCTTATATAGGATAGGGTGACGTGGGATCACGTGAGTGGATTGTTTCATGGTTATGGACTGTGAAAATGTAGCTAAGGTTAGTTAGAGGGTAGTATATGTTGTGATTCAGTCACTGTGGACTTTCAGATGGTTATTTATCTGTTGTCGGTGATCATAGTTGATTTGGGGAACATTGGTAGGCCCAACATGGATGTGTGTTCTGTACCGGCTCAGATTCGTTGACTCCGAACTGCCATTGTTGAGAGATGTGCCATTCGACTATTTTTGAGCTTACTAGTGTTCTAGAGTGATCTATGAGTACTCTTCTATGTTATTAGGAGTTGTGATTCGTTGGTTATATACACATATAGTGCGGTTAAATTTGAGCTTTATAGCGAAATTTGAGCAAGATGAGTATTTGGGTATTGTACGATCGATTGCGCATTCGGTATGTCCTTTCAGTTCAGTATGTCATTACGTCATTTGGTTCACCGTGGTTACGGTGATTCACTCTTGGTTCTAGACATCAAATTGCGCGTGCTTGTTGATTTTGAGCATGGTAACTTGAGGTATTTTTTGTGGGCTAGTGTTGGGATGGGACCGTGCATTGCAACGAAGTTATGTAGTGGTATGATCATTCGGGTTAGATTCATGTGTTCTGGTCCTATGGTTTGTACCGAGTTCTTAGCATCATGTTGTTGTGGTACTGGTAAGCTTGCAATACAACTCTCTCATTTGATTCACTTTCCATGATTTGAGTACATTTGGAATGTTGCTTATTGGTGCATGGGTTGTGGCTTAAGATTGTATCGATGTGTCATATCATTAGAGTATCCATATTGGATGAGATGAGGTTATTGGGATCCTGAATGAATACTATCGGATTCGGTTTTAGCATGTTGGAAGGATAATATCGGGATTCAACTTAAAAATTGACTATCGTCCTTGCGAAAGGAGAGGGAGATTCATAAATGGTTGACCTGAGGAATGGTTATGACTTTCTACATGTTTCATTCATCAATGACAGTATACGGAAGTGTTGGAATCAGGCTTTATTTGATAAGAGGTTTATTATCGATATTCGATTGTTTTGAGCAACTGTTGTGATTAGAAGTTATCGCTTCGAGTGTTTGAGTTATGTGGTATATCATGTAATTGCATCTAGGAATACTGATATGGTTTGTACAGTTTGTTTGGACTTATTCAGAGTATAGGTGTAAGGTTCTAATCTTATAAATAATTTCGGAAGTGGAAAGTTGGTTCTAAGGTTAATGGGCTAGGTAAAATTATGAAATTTCAGTTATGTTGTGCCATCAGGCTTATATAGGATAGGGTGACGTGGGATCAGCCTCGGGTATGTGCCTGGTAAGGTTATACAGCGATTTGTTGGCTTTGGAACAACTGTGGACACGTTCGAGGACGAACGTATGTTTAAGTGGGGGAAGATGTAACGACCCGACCGATTGTTTGAACATTTGCATTTCACTCGCCAGTTCTTGGGCATGACTAACCCCGTATAATGTATTATGACTTATGTAAATCGTTGGTTTTTGTTTTCGGGATAATCAGAACAGATATGGAAGAATGATTCTTAGCTTGAAGCTTTAAATTTGAAAGGTTTGACCAAGTCTTGACTTCTTATTATTTAATATCGGATTTGGATTTGTATCATTTGGTTAGTTCTATCGGGTGATTTTGGACTTAGGGGCGCGTTCGGAATGCAATTTGGAGGTCCGTGGTAGATTTAGGCTTGAATTGGTGAAATTGGAAATTTGGCATTTTTCGGTCGGCAGTGGAAATCTTGATATCAGGGTCGGAATGGAACTCTGAAAATTGGAGTAGGTCCATTGTGTTATTCGTGAGGTGTGTGCAAAATTTCAGGTCCTTCGGACGAGGTTTGATAGGTTTTGGCATCGTTTGCGGAATTCGGAAGTTTAGAAATCCTTAGGCTTGAATCCGAGGGTGAATTGGTGTTTCGATGTTATTTTTAGTGTTCCGAGGGTTGGTATGAGTTTGAATGATGATATATGACTTGTTTGTATTTTTGGTTGAGGTCTCGGGGGCCTCGGATGAGTTCGGAAGTTTGTCGGAAAGTTTGGCCTTGAAAGTCAGCAACTTCAGCCGATGTTCCTATCATAACCGCACCTGTAGATTGCGGACCGCAGGTGTGAGCCGCAAAAGCGGGAAGTAGACCACAGAAGTGGCAAGGATCGCATGAGCGAGGTCTAGACCGCATATGCGAGCTCGCATGTGCAAGACCTGGGTCGAAGGTGCAGCGTTTGAGGGATTTAATGAAAATCTGCGGATGCGGTTAAATTGACCGCAGGTGTGGTCCGTAGAAGCGATATTTAGGCCGCAGGTGCAGAAATGCCTGGGCAGAAAATATATAATCATCCCTTCGCGAATTTTTGCCCATTTCCACCATTTTTGAGACAGGATTGGAGCTTTTGGAGGGTTTTGAAGAGGAAATCAAGGGGATTCTTGTTGAGGTAAGATTTTTGAACTTAATACTCATATCTATGGTGGATTTCGGTTGCTTAAACATGGAAATTTAAGAGATTTAGGGTGAAAAATTGGGAAATTAGGGCTTGAAATTGGAGAGTTAAAATTGGGGATTTGAGGGGCCATTCGAGGTCCGATTTTGATGATTTTGGTATGCATAGACTCGTGAGAGGATAAGGATTCTAGTTGTGTGATTTTTATCAGATTTCGAGACGTGGGCTCGAGGGTCGAGTTTGGCCAATTTCAGGATTTGGAGTTTGATTTGATAATTTTTGTGTGGGCTTTTTCCCTTTGTCTTGTATTGATGTTATGATTTTGATTTTGGATAGATTCAGGATGATTTGAGGCCGAGTCGAGAGGCAAGGGCACTGCGAAGTAGATTCTCGCTCGGTTTGAGGTAAGTAATGATTCTAAATGTTGTCCGGAGGGTATCAAACCCCGGATTTCACTTCGTTTCACTATTTTGAGGTGACGCACACGCTAGATAACGAGCGTGGGGGCATGCACCAATGGGGATTGTGACTTGGTCCGCCCCGTAGCGACTCTTAAGTTACGTGTCTGACTGAAAACTATTTGATACACTTATGTTTTTTTGGAAAATATTACTATATTTTGGGGTAAATGCCATATTTGGGCCTCATGCCAAGTTGTTTGAACCCTTAGGGGATTTTCCTTATTATTCCCTCACTGCTTTGACTTAAGATCTGTACTCGGTCATTATATGTTTTTATTGATTCATAACTCAGTATTTATCACTCCTTTGATGCAATAAAATGATATTTTGGGCTGAGCATCCTATTTTACTGATAGCCCGAGTGGCTTGTGAGGTTGATGAGTGAGAGAGGCCGATAGCCAAATTGTGAGGTTGATGACTGAGAGAGGCCGAGGGCCTGGTGGTAAGGATTATATATTTATGGATCGGGCTGCACGCCGCAGCGATATGTTGGATCGGGATGCACGCCGCTGCGATATAGCATTTGGGCTGTAGGAGCTCCTCTGGAGTCTGCACACCCCTAGTGAGCGCAATCAACTATATATTTATGGATCGGGTTGCATGCCGCAGCGGTTATTATAGTGTACCTAATGAGCCTGAATGATGAGTGCGAGCGCTGATTAATAAGAGTTGAGTCTCGAGTGACTGAGAGTCTTGCCCGAGGGGCTATATATATATATATATAAAGTGATGCTTTGCTCGAGAGGCTTGTTTTTATGAAATTACTGTTTTCACTCCTCTTTATGATGAGCCTCCATTGAAAATGTTGAACAAGTGCTTTAAACAACTTTTATTGAAACTGGAGTTTTTACGAGATGTTCGGAATTTAATTATTGATCTGGATTTGTTATTTCCACTGAGATTTTTTTTATGTTTTGAGATGTATGTGAGTGATAGAGAGGTTTGCTTGGGGGCTATTTATGATTCATGTTTTGCCCAATGGGCTATATACGAACTATGTTTTGCTCAGGGGCCAATAATGATCTTCATCACTTTTACTGTAAACTGCATTGAACCTCTATTGGAACTGTTGGAAAACATCTTCAAATGGTTTTTACCAAAAACTGGATTTTAAATGAGATGATTTGACTCATATTCTGATTAAAAGCATGTTGTGCTTACTGAGTTTATCGTGATGTGGATCTTATTTGTTTCCTATTGCTCAGTCTCTATTTACTTTTATTACTTATTGAGTTGGCGTACTCACATTACTACATGCACGTTGTGTGCAGGTTCAGGTATTTCTAAGCTCGGTGGCAGGTTCATCGGAGTTAGCAAGGTAGCTGTCTGACAATCGCAGCCCTGCTTTTTTCCCTCCATATTCTCCCTTAGTGTATTCTTGTGATTTTCCCAGCCATATTGATCTTGATGTTGTCAGACAGTTGTAGTAGATGCTCATGACTAGTGACACCCCGATGTCAGGCTTTTTTTCGCACTGTTGTTTCGTTTAAACACTTTATAAATGTTTATTGTTAAAAAGCTTTGATTTTATCCTAAGAATGAAAAATATTTATTGGTTTTGGGAATGTGTCGGCTGGCCTAGTTCCATGATAGGCCCCATCATGACCGGGTGGTTTTGGGTCGTGACAGTTTTAAGCTGTTAATTTAAATAAAAATCCATAACATGCATCTAAATAACAAATGCGGAAAGTAACACAAGTCACGAGCATTTTCTAAGGTCTGAATACAGCAAAGACTATCACAGTCTGGAAATATACTAAAAATAGTCCAAGGAAGATAAGAGGTAGAAGAGCAAGGCTACGAACGTCGTGCGACTACCTTGTCGACTTCGAATGACCCGCTGGGTGAAGGATCATTGCTCACTATCACGATCCGCAACCCCTGGATCTACACACAAGGTGCAGGGAGTAATGTGAGTGCGGCTACCCAGTAAGTAATAAAAATAAATAAAGACTGAGTAGTAAGAAAATACATAATCCACGTCATAACGCCATAGTAAGTACACTATGTTTCCAAAACAGTATATAAATCAAATCATCTTGTTAAAATTTGAGTTCAGTAAAAATCCTTTGAAAAATATCTTTTTAACAGTTTCAACAAAGATTCAATGAAGTTTAGAGAAAAAATGACGAAAATCATAAATAGCCCCTTGGGCAAGACATGTATCATAAACCGCCCCTCGGGCTACCTCACAGTCACTCGTAATCAGCCCCTCGTGCACAACATGAATAAAGATTAGCCCCTCAGGCACATCAAATCACTCACTCAGGGTACCCACGCTCACTGGGGTTGTTCAGACTCCGGAGGGGATCCTACAGCCCAAGCTCTATAACAAGCCATTATCATGGAATAATAATCAAGCCCTCGGCCTCCTATATATCACAAATCAGTACAACATGTTGCGGTGTGTAGTCCGATCCCATAATATCCTCACAACATAGGCCATCAGCCTTACTCAGTCAGAAACCTCTTAATCTACTCGGGCTAACAGTAAAATAGGTTGCTCAGTCCAAAATATTATTTATAGTATCAAAACGGAGTAAATAAGACTAAGTTATGAAATCAGTAAAACATTGCATGACTGAGTGTAGATGTTAAACCAAAACAGTGAGGAAATAGTAGTAAAAAGCCCCTAAGGGTCCAAACAGTTTGGCATGAGGCCCAAATATGGCAGTCAGCCCAAAACATAGTAATACCTTCCAAACCACAGTAGTATTAAATAGTTTTCAATCAAATATGCGACTTAATAGTCGTAATAGACGGACCAAGTCACAATCCCCAATGGTGCATGCCCCCACACTCGTCATCTAGCGTGTGTGCCACCTTAAAGTAGTGAAACGATGTGAAATCCAGGGTTTCATACCCTCAAGGCAAGATTTACAGTCATTACTTACCTCAAACCGGACTAATATCTAACCTACGATGCCTTTGCCTCTCGACTCATCCTCCAAATGCTCCAAATCTAATAAAAATTAGTATTACATCATTAATAAATGCTAAAGGAATAAAGCCCATGCAAAAATCATCAAATTAAATCAAGAATCCCAAAATTGGTCAAATCCGACCCCGGGCCCATGTCTCGGAAACTGATAAAAATCACAACATTAGAATCATTCACCTCTCACGAGTCTATACATACCAAAACCATCAAAATCAGACCTCAAATGGCCCCTCAAATCCCCAATTTAAACTCTCTAATTTCAAGCCCTAATCTGCCAATTTCTCCCCTAATTTTCCCACTAAAATCATGATTAAACAATGGAATAATTCCATAAACAAAAGATATAAGGTCCAAATAGCTTACCACACCGAAAATACTTAATTCCCCCTTGAAATCACAGCCCCAAGCTGCAACTTGTCCAAAAATGGTGAAGAACATGACTGAAACTCGCAAAGGGAGGATTTATAGTTTCTGCCCCGCGATTTCCACATCTGCGGCCCAAATCATGCACCTGCGGTCCAAATGATGCATATGCGCTTTTCACTTAAGTCTCCAGCTTCCGCACTTGCGCCCCAAGCCTCGCACCTGCGGGCTCGCAGGTGCGGTCAAATCCTCTGCTCCTACGACAAATTTTGCATCTGTGGTTGCTTCCCGCATCTGCAATCATCGCACCTGTGGTCCCTATTCCGCTGGTGCGGAAACAACAGAAGCAGCAGCTTTAACTGCAAATTCCCACTTCCAAACTTCTCCGTTAACCATCCGAAATCTTCTCGAGCCCCTAGGGGCCTCAACCAAATATACCAACACGTCACCTATCACCATTCCAACTTATTCCAACCTTCGGAGCACTCAAAATAATATCAAAATACCAAATCACACTCGGATTCAAGCCTAAGGATTTCTAAACTTCGGAATTCCGCAAACGATGCCAAAACCTATCAAACCTCTTCCAAATGACCTGAAATTTGCACACACATTACAAATGACACAACGGACCTACTCCAATTTTCGAAATTCCATTCTAACTTCGATATCAAGATTTCCACTGCCGGTCAAAAGATGCCAAATTCCCAATTTTGCCAATTCAGCCTAAATCTACCACGGGCCACCAAATTACATTCCAAACACGCTCCTCAGTCTCAAATTACCTAACAATGTTATTCGAACTATAAAAACCAAATTCCACAATCATTTACCCACAAGTCAATTTTCGGTTGACTTTTCTAACCAAATAACCACCTTAAGAGACTAATTGTATCATTCCACTCTAAAACCCTCCAAACACAACACAACCAACACGATTTGATGAAATACAACTGAACAACACACAAGGAAGCAGAAATGGGGGAGACAAGGTTACAACTCATGAAACGACCAGTTGGGTCGTTACACATGAGCAAAAGAAACAAAAAGTCTCGAACTAGGTCACTGGTTGATCTACACTCGGCTAGGAGGCTTAAGGATGGGAAGAACTAGGTGTTTGGTTTTTGGCTTGGAGGAGTTTTAGCATATCTTGAAGAATGCCATCATTTTTCTCCTTTTATCTTGCCAGCTCAGTTCTGAGAGCATCTCTCTCAGTCTCCACCTCAGTCAACCTCTTCTTCAGCCTCTCAATCTCAGCATCCTTAGCCCCACTTTCCTGCTTCAAAGATCTGACCTTGCTATTCACTGCTACCTTCTTGGATGAACCATGTTCTTTAAGAGTGGCATTGACTGCATAATCGCAAGCAAGCAGAGTATTAATCCCAAAGTAATCCTTACTTGTACCAACGTCCCACTTCTTTATAGGTACCTTGAAATGTTCAATCACAGCTATGAGAATGAAACGATAGGGAATGGCATGAGACATAGCACCATTGATAACCCTATCAAGAAGCTAGATTATACATTCAGGCCAATTAATCTGCTTCCCACTATCCAAACACTCCATCAGGACCAAGTCCATGAAGTTTGCAATGTGCTTCCTCTCTTGCCTTCGCAGAATGCATTTGATGACAAATTCAAATAGAACTTTGTGCGTTGCTTCATCTCACTCTTGTACTCAGCTTTGGGCTCAAGTTCCTCCTTATTGTCACTGAATTTTCTAGTATTGGCAAAGGCAGTAGGAAGGTTTTCTAGGCTTGGCCACTTAAGCTTTGTGTAGTCATTGTACCCCTCAGAAGGTACACCTAGAACTTCACCCAACTCTTTCACATTGAAAGAGATTTGCACCCCTTTCACCAAGCTGGTAACACCTTCATCCGTCACTGCAGCATTTGCTATGAATTCAACAATTTCACTCCTAGCCAACCTGTCATCGATCTGAAAAACCATATCCTTCAAGTCTTGCAATTCCAATTTCTACAACAGCAGCACAATCCCTTCCTCCTCTAAATCCCTAAAGAGTCTACCCTTTAGAATTGTCCTCTTCCACTTCCTCTCCACTCCATTCATCTTCCTCAACAATTTTTATTTGTTTAGTTTTCACTGCAGACCTGGTCCTTTTTGCCAAGGTGGATGGTTCAACAGATATGGACTTATAAGTAGACTTCTTAGTGGAAGTCTTGGCTTTCTTGGGTTTGGGAGTCTGAACCTCCACCTCTTCAATTACATCTTCATCTTGATGGACCAGGTCAATCTTATCAATGTCAACATCCTCAATAGGCTCACCCACTTTCTTCTTCCCTTTCTCAACCTTTTTCCTTTTGCTTTCTTCTAAGGCTCTTTACAAATCTACCTTATTCTGCTTTAGCTGACTTTTTGTGGCTCTTTCTCTAGCAGGAGGAATTTCAACAGTACTAGAAGGGGCATCCTTCCTTTTCTTGTTAGCCCTAGCAGTGCCAGGGTTATTATCCATGGAAGTTATCTTCTTCTTTGGGTTGTAGCTCTCACCCACTTTCTTCAATAGATCTGCGAGGGTTTCTTCTACTGATGAACCAGGTTCATATACATTTTGCCCAATTTTAACCAGCCCTTCAGCGGTTTCGCCAAATCCACTTCCCTATTTTTTCTTCACACTTTCCTCCATTATACCAGATTCTACTCCACAAACAACCATTATGCCTGTATAAGGAGTGGGTGAAGAATCAACCACTCTTTTACCCATTCCCCTTTCCTCACTATGAGCACCCTCACTCTTTTTTTCTTTTTCCTTTTTATTTTTACTACCAATCCTTCTGGACTCAGAAGATTCTACGTCGACCACAGATCAAACCAGAATAAACATGTTCTCCATATTCTTAGCCAACTTAGAAATGACTTCAGTGGTAGTATTTGGGCTAGAGGTTACCTGTTATGAATTAGAAAACCTAGTTTCTTCCACCTCAGTAGTATACTTGAAGGATTCTTCAGAGTTTTGTGGTTCTTAGGCTTGGATATCTTTCAATTGAGAGTCTAATTTCTTTGATAATTCCTTCCCAGCCACTTTCTTGTGAGCAATCATCTTAACTCTTTTTTTCTTAGGTTGAGGAGTGGTTGAAGATGAGGTGCATGGTGGGGGTGTGCCAGGGTTGTCAGAAGGGTTAGTCATTGCTATGCTTAAATTTGGAAGAAAAGAGAGGTAGATCAAAATTTGGAGAATGAGAGATGATGGAGAGTATTTCGACGGCTTGAAAATTATGGAGTGAAGACAGAGATGATGATGATAAATTTAAAGAGGGGTAATTAATGGGTAACGACAGACTTTTCAGACTCTTAGAAGTCTAATCAAGCTGAATGTCAGTTTTGAAAAGATGTTGGAATCTATCCCTAATATCTAGGTGGTTTAATTCAGCTGGGAGTCTTTGAACGAAACCGGTTCACTTGTAAAAGATAAGTTCAAAGGAACTTTGGAATTTGGTAGGACTCTACTCATGATCCAAATATTATAATTTCAAATTATGCAGAGTGTGGAAAATATATTGTGTTATCTTGATGAACCAGGTTCTTCACTAATAATTCTTTTGTGTAAGTCTAAATTTGCCAACATAAAGAAAATATCACTAGAGATTAATGAGTCATTTTAACACATGGAACAAGAGTATACTATTGAAATTATGAGATTGAGCAAGATCTAATCTACTTATGTACAAGATTTTTCACATTTTCTAACCAAATTTTGTTTCTTCATTATTTTCATTTTTTTCGTTTAACCTTGAACTGGACCTTTTTAGTGATCTTAATCATCCATAATTCTAACATGTTCCTCTCAAAGTGATCTCTACTTAAGGCTTTTGTGAATATGTCAGCAATTTGCTTGTGAGGAGCACAAACTCCACAATGATCAAGCCTTTCTCATAATTGCCCCTCAAAAAATGGTGTCTAATATCTGTGTGCTTAGTTCTCTTATGATGAACCAGGTTCTTTGTCATACTAATGGCACTAGTTTTATCACATAATATAGGGATGCAACCAACATCAATTCCAAAGTCCAATAATTACTGTTTGATCCACAACAATTGAGCACAACATGAAGCAGCAACAACATACTCTTGACAAGGTATGGCATACCTTGAGGTGCTCTTCCTATCCACAAGGTAACATGCATAATTAGCATCAACATATCCTAATAGGTTAAAATTACTACCTTTTGGATACCAAAGACAAAGGTCAGTGGTGCCTTTTAAGTATCTCAATATTCTCTTGACAGCAGTCAAGTGGGACTCCTTTGGATTTGCCTAAAATTGAGCACAAAGACCTACACTGAAGACAATGTCAGGTCTGCTAGTAGTGAGATATAAAAGAGAATCAATCATTTTCCTATACAACTTCTGATCAATAGATGAACCAGGTTCATCTATATCCAATTTTGTGGTTGTTGCTATAGGAGTATCGATATTTTTTATTCTTCCATTTTAAACCTTTTAAGTAACTCTTTCACATATTTTTCCTTGTGGATCATAGTTCCATTTGAGTTTTGCTTAATTTGTAAGCCTAAAAAGAAATTAAGCTCACCCATCATACTCATTTTAAAATCACTCCCTATTAGTTTAGCAAATTCTTTACTTAGCTTATTAGTAGTTGCACCAAAGATTATGTCATCAACATATATCTGCACTACAAGGAGGTATTTACCTTTTTCCTTCAAGAATAAAGTGTTATCTATTTTACCTCTCTTGTAGCCATGCTCAAGCAAAAATTTTGATAGTCTTTCATACCATGCTCTAGGATCCTGCTTGATCCCATAGAGTGCCTTGTCAAGTTTGTACACATGATCAGGACACTCCTTGCTTTCAAACCCCAGAGGTTGCTTGACAAACACTTCTTCCTTTAAATAGCCATTGAGGAAGGTACTCTTGACGTCCATCTAGTGAAGAGTGAATTACATGTAAGCAGCAAAGGTTATGAGGAGTCTTATTGCTTCCAACCTTGGAACAAGAGCAAAGGTCTCATCATAGTCTATGTCCTCCTTCTGGCTATATCCTTGAACCACCAATCTTGCCTTTTTCCTTGTAACTGTTCTATCTTGATCAAATTTGTTTTTGACGACCCATATTGTGTCGACTATTGATCTGTCATTAGGTCTTGGTACCAGGTGCCAAACTTGACTCCTTTCAAATTGGTTGAATTCATCTTGCATTGCATTTACCCAGTCTGCATCCTGCAAAGCCTCAACAACATTTTTAGGTTCAATAAGAGATAAGAAAGCATCAGAAGCACAAAGATTCTATAATGAAGATCTGGTTTTAATTCCATAGGTTGGATTAGTAATTATGTTCTCAATGGGATAAGAACTTTGGTACTTGTAAGGTTTCACAACCAGCTGGTTTCTTTTTCATGTTTCTCCAATGTTTTGTTGCGAGGAACAGGTTCATGGGCATATTCCATCGAGGTATGAGATTCAATTTCTCTTTGTTCAGTTTCCCCTGTCAGGTTGCCCTGAATAGAAGAACCTATTCCATCACTTGTTCCTTCTTCTGGTGCAGCTTCAACCTGGGTGGTGATTTCATTTAAATATCTTACCAGCACAATTGCTTCATCTTCATGTTCCTGTATCTCAGAAAGAATGTTAGTTTCATCAAAAATCACATGTACACTTTCTTCTCTACACACAGTTCTTTTGGTGTATACCTTATAAGCTTTACTATGTGAAGAATATCCCAAGAATACTGCCTCATCACTTATGTGATCAAACTTACCTAAGGAGTATTTACCATTTTTGTGCACAAAGAACTTGCATCCAAATGCCCTAAGATGGGATATATTTGGTTTTGTCCCTTTAAGTAACTCATAGGAAGTCTTCTCTACAAGAGATCTAGTCATGCACCTATTGATGATGTAGCATGCAGTATTTACAACTACAACCCAGAAGCTATGGGGTAGTTTACTAGAAAGAAGCATAGTCCTAGCCATATCTTCAAGTGTCATATTCTTTCGTTTAACTACTCCATTTTGTTGTGGAGTCTTAGGAGCAGAAAAATTATGATCTACGCCATGCTCATCACAAAATTCAGCAAACTTAGCATTTTCAAATTCAGTTCCATGATCAGACTTAATTGATGCAAATTGATTACCTAGTTGTTTTTGAGTTTTTCTAACAAAAACAAGTAAACATGTCAAATGTTTCATCTTTAGATATTAAAAATAATGTCCAAGTAAATTTGGAGTAATCATCAACAAGCAGCATCACATATCTTTTACCACCTCTTCTTAATGTTCTCATTAGACCATAGAGATCCATATGGACCAGTTCCATCGTTCTGGTGGTGCTTACCACTTTCTTGCATGTAAAAGAGGATCTTACCTACTTCCCCCTTACACAAGCCTCACAAACTTTGTCTTCTTTAAAGTTGATGTTTGGCAGCCCTATCACCAGGTCCTTAGAGACTAATTTGTTAAGTTGACTCAGACTTGCATGTCCAAGTCTCTTGTGCCAAATGAGGGGATCATTGTCCAACACACTTAAGCAAGTGAGTTTATTTACTGAAAGTTTGGATAGATCTACAATGTATATATTGTTTACTCTTTTTCCCTGAAAAAAATCTTGTTAGTAGTAAGATTAATCACAAAACATTTGGTAGAGGTGAAAGCTACCAAGTTACCTCTATCACACAATTGTGATACACTGATTAGACTGTATTTTAGGCCATCTATCAAGTAGACATTCTCAATAGAGTGAGAATCAGTCTTACCTACCTTACCAACCCCAATGATCTTACCTTTCTTCCCATTTTCAAAGGAGACATTTCCTCCTTTAAGGTCCTCGAGTGAAAGGAACTGGTTCTTGCTTCCTGTCATGTGCTTTAAGAAGCCACTATCCATGAATCATATTTGGTTGCTCCCCTTCACTTGGACCTACAAAAGGAAATCAGGGGTTAGTCTTAAGGGTGAATCAGATTCTTTTTGGCCCAAACTGGCAGCCTAATTTTTCCTTGAATAAATATTTTATTCTTTTGAATAGCCTTTTCTTTTGCAGTACATTCACATTCGTAATGACCAATTTTACCAGAGTGTGTGCAAATATTATTCTCAGGAAGTGTGAGGTACTTGCTATTGGGATCCCACTTAGGTGCAGGGGTTCCTTATCCAAGTCCTCTCTTATTGCTACTATGGTGTTCATGTAGCCATGAAAGTGCATCGGAGGACCTGTTCCATTTATAGGTTCTGTCTAGCTCGTGCTTGACCTTGCTAAGATCCTCCTTTAGAACTCTTATCTGCTTATCTCTTTTGTACTACTCATCTTTAATTTTTCCTAGGTTTTCTTCTAAAGTGAGTTGTATGTGATCAGCTTTCCTTTTACCTGTTCCTAATTTCAGTTTTATATTTTCAGATCTAGACTCTAGGAAAGTGGTATCAAGTTCTTGAACCTGGTTCTTTAACACAACATTTTTATTATCACTTTCACCAGCCCTAAGTTCCAGATTTTTGCACTTATCTTTCAAAATCACACACTCCTTAGACAACTGTTCCTATTCATTGTTTAGATCCTCGGATTCATCAATGAAATCTAGAAGTAACTCAGATAGACTTTCTTTAGACAAAAATTTAATCTTGTCTTTGAGATGAATTACATTTACCTCGGATTTCTCATTAGATTATCCATTGGCCATAAATGTTTGTTCATCTCCATCTTCATCATATGAGCTTTCATCTCTTGGATGGTTTCCCCTTCCTTCATGGTGAAATTCTTATATTGAGAATACACTAGTGTTCTTCTGGACCTCTTCACTTGAGGTGTTCCTTCATGAGCCACTTGCAAAGAATCCCAGATTTCCTTAGCAGTGGTAAAGCTTTGAATTCTTCTGTACTCGTCTGGACCAAGTCCACACACAAGCCAATTCTTGGCCTTAGCATTTTTCTCTCATTTCCTCAAGTCCTTAGCAATGCAGTCAGCTCTCGTTTTTGGCACATCTACTCCTTCAGCATTCTTCTTCATGGTAGCTAGGAGACCATCAGTAACAATATCCCATAGCTCATAGTCTTCTCTGATGATGTGATATCTCATTTTATTTTTCCACCATGAGTAGTAGTGGCCATTAAAGAGTAGTGGCCTAGCAGTGGATTGTCTTTCCCAGTTTTCTAGTGGTGCACTCATCTTGATCTGTTCCAAAGGTTGTAGCCTCTTCAAGGATAACCCGCTCTAATACCAATTGATATTTTAACTTCAAGACCACACAAAAGGAGGGGGTAATTTATGTGGTGTCCAATTTTTTGCTTAAACTGATTATGGAAGGACCTGGTTCTTCTAAGTGTTCCTTAACCTACTATTGCAGAAATAGAAAAGGCAGAAAGTAAAGAACACAAGTATTTTACGTGGAAAACATCTGGCTCAAAAGGTGAATGTCAAGACCCCAAAACCAACCCGGTCGTGATGGCACCTATCATGGAACTAGGCCAGCCGACACAATTCCAAAACCAATTATTATTTTCACTTTTAGGGTAAGATCAATTCTATTTAACAAAAAACCTTTATAAAGTGTTTAAAACAAATATAACAGTGCAGAAAGAAAGCCCAACATCAAGGTATCCCTAGTCATAAGCATTTACTACAACTGTCTGACAACATCAAGACCAACATGGCCGAGAAATTCACAAAAATACACTAAGGGAGAATAAGGAGGGAGAAAAGCAGGGCTGCGATCGCCAGGCAGCTACCGTGCTTACTCCGATGATCCTTCCACTGAGTAATCAACACCCGCTACCGGGTTCATAAATACCTGAATCTACACATAAGGTGCAGAGAGTAATGTGAGTATGCCAACCTAGTAAGTAATAAAAGTAAATAGAGACTGAGTAGTAGGAAACAAATAAATCCACATTATGATAACTCAATAAGCACAGCATGTTTTTAAATCAGAATATGAGTCAAATCAACTCATTTAAAATCCAATCTTTGGTAAAAATCTTTTGAAGATGCTTTCTAACAGTTTTAATAGAGGTTTAATGTAGTTTATAGTAAAAGTGATGAAAATCATAATTGGCCTCTCGACAAAACATAGTTCGTATACAGCTACTAAGGAAACATGAATCATAAACAGCTCCTCGGGCAAACCTTTTGGTCACACATATACATCTCACAACATAAAATTTCTTTGTGGAAATAACAAGGCCAAATCAGTAACTAAATTTCGAACATTTCATAAAACTCCAATTTCAATGAAAGATGTTTAAAATATTTGTTTAACATTTTCAATAGAGTCTCAGTTTAAAGTGGAGTGAAAATAGTAATTTCATAAAATAAGCCCCTCGGGCAAAGCATCACTCGTATATATATATAGCCCCTCGAGCAAGCCTCTAAGTCACCCATGACTCAACTCTCTTCAATTAGCACTCACGCTCAATAGGTACTTTATAATAACTGTTGCGGCGTGCAGCCCGATCCATAAATATATAGTCGACTGCGCTCACTGGGGTGTGCAGACTCTGGAGGGGCTCCTATATCCCAAGCGTTATATCGCTATGGCGTGCAGCCCAATCCATATACATATGTATATATATCGATGTGGTGTGCAGCCAAATCCATAAATATAAAATCCTCACAATCAAGCTCTCGGCCTCTCTCAGTCATCAACCTCACAAGCCACTCGGGCTATCAGTAAAACAGGGTGCTCAACCCAAAATATCATTTTTATGCATCAACAGAGTAATAAATACCAAGTTATGAAATCAATAAATAAACATAACATGATTGGGTACAGATCTTAAGTAAAAACAGTGAGAAAATAATGAGGAACGCCCATAAGGGTCCAAACAACTTGGCACGAGGCCCAAATATGGCATTCAGCCCAAAAACATAGTAATATTTTCCAAAACACAAGTGTATCAATTAGTTTTCAGTCAAATATGCAACTTAAGAGTCACTACGGGATGGACCAAGTCACAATCCCCAACGGTGCACGCCCCCACGCTCGTCATCTAACGTGTATGTCACCTGAATATAGTGAAACAAAGTGAAATACGGGGTTTCATACCCTCAGAAAAAGATTTACAATCATTAGTTACCTCAAACCGAGCAAAAATCTACACCGCGATGCACTTGTCGCTCGACTCGGCCTCAGATCACCCCGAATCTATCCAAAATCAGAAGCATAACACCAATACATGCTAAAGGAACAAGGCCCACGCGGAAATTATTATATTAAACTCAAAATCCCGAATTTGCTCAAACCCGGCCCTCCGGGCCCACGTCTCGGAATTCGCAAAAAATCACATCATTAGGATCCTCATCCTCCCACGAGTCTATACATACCAAGATCATCAAAATCAAACCTCAAATGGCCCCTCAAATCCCAATTTTAACTCTCCAATTTCAAGCCCTAATCTCCCAATTTCTCCTATATTTTTCCTACAAATTTCATGATTAAACAATGGAATAATCACCATAAACACAAGATACAAAGCCCAAGTAGCTTACCTCTCTAAAAGCACTTGATTCCGTCTTGAAATCATAGCTTGGAGCTCCAAAATCGACCAAAAATGGTGGAAGAATGACCAAAAGTCGCGAAGGAATGCTTATATAGTCTCTGTCTAAGGGATTCTGCACCTGCGATCCCATAAGCGCACATGCGCTTCCGCTTCTGCTGAAAAACATCTGCTTCTGCGGATTTCACTTACCTCACATGGCCTCGCATCTGTGGTCGCCTCACCGCTCCTACGGCATCGCAAATGCGGTTACCAAGCCACACCTGTGGTCCTCCATGCATCTGCGCTTATTTTCCACTCCTGCGGAGCTCGCACCTGCGGTCCCCAATCCGCAGGTGCAGATATGAGAGAAGCAGCAACATCAGCTGCAATTTTTCAAGTTCAGCCTTTCCGAAAATTATCTAAAATCATTCCGATGTCCCCGAAACCTCAACCAAAAATACGAACAAGTCACATATCATCATTCAAACTCATACCAACCCTCGAAACACTCAAAACAGCATCGAAACACCAAATCGTCCTCGGATTCAAGCCTAAGGATTTCCAAACTAAAGAATTCCGTAACCGATCTAAAAACCTATTAAAACCTCATCCGAATGACCTGAAATTTTGCACACATCTCACAAATGACACAAAGGACCTACTCCAATTACCGGAATTCTATTTCGACCCCAATATCAAGATTTCCACTGCCGACCGGAAAACACCAAATTTCTAATTTAGCCAATTCAAGCCTAAATCTACCGCGAACCTCCAAAACACATTCAGAACACGCTTCTAAGTCAAAAATTACCCGACGGAGCTAACTAAATCATAAAAATCCAAATCCGATATTGAATACTAAGAAGTTAAGACTGGGTCAAACCTTTCAAATTTAAAGCTTTAAGCTGAGAATCATTCTTTCATATCTATTCCGATTAACCTGAAAACCACAACTGACGATTTACATAAGTCATAATACATCATACGGGACTAGTCATGCCCGAGAACTAGCGAGCGAAGTGCAAATGCTCAAAATGATCGGTCGAGTCATTACAGTGAAAAAACTATGACCTACTTTCCAGTACGATTTTCCCAAATTCTTCACTAAATCACTGAGCCAAAAACTGCATTTACAAAAATACTTTTGTAAAACTAGGACTAACTCTAATCCCGTTGTGGCAAATAGCCTCTAACTGTTGCGACAACTTCAAGTTAACTCTAACTTGAATACTCTGAGTACCTATTACAATTGCCTCTAGATAAAGCTGAAAGGTACAATATGAAAACACCTACTAAAATTGAACTATAATAAAAGACAGACGCTTGGAACTAGTTCTTCTATCAGGAATTCATGTAGCTTCAGGTTTGCACACTTGAATCATACACAAACTGCTTGCAAAATGCCTTGCTATTTTGCTCTCAATTTCTGTTTAACTTATGCGTTTGTGCATTACCTATAAAACGAGAACATCCTACAATATATAGAGTTAGTAGATGAAGAAATAATTAGAGTTCTAATGCTACTCTTCCTTGGTGGAAGAGTTCTTATTGATCTCAAATTCTAACTCCTTCCTTATCTTGGATAATTTTCTCTTTGAGTAAGGAGTCCTTCTCCTTATCAATTATGCAACATTTTCGATCAGAAGATATCAATTATGCCAAGTTAATTTTATCTCCTTCACGTGCATCCCTCATTCTCGAATTTGTCCGTGTCTATGCATACAAGAGGTGAAACCGGTTCATGCCTGAGCTGCTTTGTCAATCTTCAAAACTAACCTTCACTTGGGCCAACACACTCATTTTCCAGGAAAATAATTTATAGGAAAATATTTTCCTTCATACCAATCACAACAAACACAACCTACATATATTGATAATGTTTGTTAATCATACTGGCAAAATTTTTCCCTGTCCCACCAATAGCTTAATGCTCTCATCTCCCGCAGTCCCTTGTTCTACCAAGTACCAACACAGGTCACTGTGTTGTAGCTGCATTTATTTGGTTGGTACAACTTTAATACAATCAGATGGGGAATTACTACTTAGTAGTCATAAAGTAAGGAAAATAAAAAAGAAAAAAAAAAGTGAATATATATCTATATTATTATAAAAACATGAATATAAATATTGATTTACCAAAATATCCCTAAAATACTTAATTATAATGTACGAAACGGTAAAAGTACTTTATAATAAATAGAAGATCTTTAATTAAAGCTTTAGTTATATTGTCTACTCCTATTTTCTCTCCCTTGAAAGCAATCTTCTCGACTAATATTAGGTATTTGATATTCGTTGAAATTACAACCAGACACTAATTATAAGTTTAGTTATGTTCCACTAAGTACCGATTTTCTACTTGAGTTCCTTATCTTTTCAATAAAATACTATATAAAAGAGTTCTTATAATTTGATGATCTTTTAAAACTTCCCCCAAATTAAGTTTATTTTAGCTACGTTCCACTATGTCTTGATTTCCTGCTTGAGTTCATTATAAAAGAGTTCTTAATTTGATGATCTTTCAAAAATTCCTCAAATTATGTTTATTTTCAATTTTCTTATATATATCTATATTATTATAAAAGCATGAATCCAATGACGATTTACAAAACTAACCTTATAATATTAAGCATAGTAACTCATAGTAAAGGACATAACCGAAATTCTAGATATTAGGCTTATAATCTTATTAGTTTACGATATAATACTACATGTTAGGAATCCTACATGATTACCTTTTAGGAATCCTATTAGTATAATTGCTTTCGGGCTGTCTAATTCATATAAAATTGAACACGAAAATATTTTTAGTCATATAATCCTATTATTTTTAGGATATACTTCTTAAAATTTCCAATTACTAATTTAATTTGAAACGTATTATAATGTCATAATACTAATTTAATTTGAGAATGTATTATATTGTCCAAATCCATTTAGAAAAGGAGAGCTTATATTATTATAAAAGCATAAATACAATATTAATATACCAAATAGCCCTAAAATATTAAGCGGAAGAACTCATAGAGAAAGGACATAACTGCAATAACCTATTTTTTGGACTGCAATACATTCTATGCTAATTTTTAATATTTAAAATTTTAAAATTAATAAAATTTCATCTATTAAATTCTTATTAAAAATATGTAGGTAGGTTTAATAAAATTAATTTCATAAGAATCCTCTGTATTGGCAATACATTACCACTCCATAATATTAAATATCAATAAAAATTAAAAATAATATTAAATAGAGTGGAATGGAGGGGGTATCTTGGTGGATAGGGATCTTAAAGAGTCGGTGGTTGAGGTTAGGTGGGTGCATGACAGACTAATGTTTATTAAGTTGGTGATTGTTAAGTGCACTCTCAATGTCGTTATTGTTAAGTGCACTCTCAATGTCGTTAGCGCTTACGCGCCGCATGCGGGCTTGGATGAGGAGGTTAAAAGGCGCTTCTAGGAGTGTTTGGATGAGATTGTGTGTAGTATTCCATCCGCTAAGAGCGGATTTCAATGGCCACATTGGGTTGGTTGCTGGTGAATATGGCGAGATGCATGGTGGCTTCGGCTTTGGGGATAGGAACGGAGGAGGTTCTTCGCTGTTGGATTTCACTAAGGCTTTCGAGCTGGTGATTGCGAACTCGAGTTTTTCGAAGAGGGAGTAGCATCTAGTAACTTTCCCAAGTTCGGTGATTAAAACTCGGATTGATTACCTCCTCCTCAGAAGGTGTGATAGAGGGTTGTGCAAAGATTGCAAGGTTATCCCGGGTGAGACCCTCGCGACCTAGCATAGGCTCTTGGTAAAAGATGTCGGTATTACAATAAGGAGGAAGAAGAGGTATGCTCGTGGTCAACCGAGGATTAGGTGGGGAGCCTTAACTAAAGATAAAGCCCAGGAGTTGGAGGGGAGGTTATCGCCTATGTGAGCACTGACGAGTAGTGAGGACATCAGCGCTATATGGGCTACGATGGCGAACTGTGTTAGGGAGGCGGCGAGAGAGGTGCTAGAGATATCGAAGGGTCACTCTGGCAGACACCAAGGAATGACATAGTCCAATGCAATGTGGAGGCGAAGAAGGAAACATATATGAAGTTGGTAAGGAGCACATGTGAGGAGAAGATGAGAGCGAATAGAGAGAGGTACAAGGTAGCAAAAAAGGAGGCTAAGCTGGCGGTCACGGAGGCTAAGAATACAGCATTTGGCTGACTGTACGAGGAATTGGGGGTAAAAGGCGGGGATAAGAAGTTGTTTCGGCTGGCTAAAGTGAGGGAGAGGAAGGCTCGGGATCTGGATCAAGTGAGGTGCATCAAAGACAAGGATGGTAGAGTCTTGATGGGGGAGTCCCATATTAAACAAAGATGGTAGATGTACTTTTAAGGTTTCCTAAATAAGGAAGGGGACCGAGATATAGTGCTAGGGGATCTGGGGCATTCGGAGAGTCTCCGAGACTTTGGGTATTATAGGTGTTTTAAGTTGGAGAAGGTTGTGGGGGCTATACGTAAGATGAGTCGGGGCAGATCGACCGGGCCAGATGAAATTTCGGTTGAGTTCTAGAAGTGTGTGGGTAGAGCAGGCTTGGAGTGGCACTGGGTTGTTTAATGTTATTTCCATAATGAAGAGGATGCCGGATGAGTGGAGATGGAGTACAGTGGTTCTATTGTACAAGAATAAAGGTGATATTCAGTGTTGTAACAACTATAGGGGTATCAAGTTACTAAGTCATACCATGAAAGTTTGGGAGAGGGTGGTGGAGGCGAGGGTGAGGAAGATAGTGTCTATATTTGACAACCAGTTCGGGTTCATGCCGGGTCGCTCGACCACAGGATCTATCCACCTTTTTGGAGGTTGGTGGAACAATATAGAGATCGAAAGAAAGATCTGCACATGGTGTTTATTGACTTGGAGAAAACGTATGACAAGGTCCCTAGCGAGGTGCTATGGAGATGTCTGGAGGTAAAATGTGTGCCAATAGCTTATGTTAGAGCGATCAAGGATATGTATGATGGAGCTAAGACTAGGGTAAGGACTGTGGGAGGCGACTCGGAGCATTTCCCGGTTCCTATGGGGTTTCACCAAGGATCAACACTTAGCCCGTTCTTATTTGCCTTAGTAATGGATGCACTAACACACCATATTCAAGGGGAAGTGCAATGGTGTATGTTATTCGTTGATGACATAATCCTGATTGATGAGACACGGGATGGTGTTAACGAGAGGTTGGAGGTTTAGAAATAGGCTCTCGAGTCTAAGGGTTTCAAATTGAGTAGGACTAAGACAGAGTACCTGGAGTGCAAGTTCAGTGCCGAGTCGAGGGAAGTAGGCATGGATGTGAGGCTTGGATCATAGGCCATCCCCAAGAGAGATAGTTTCAACTACCTTGGGTCGGCTATTAAAGGGGATGGAGAGATCGACGAGGACATAACTCACCGCATAGGAGTGGGGTGGACGAAATGGAGGCTAGCATCTGGAGTCTTATGTGACAAGAAAGTGCCACCGATACTCAAAGTTATGTTTTATAGAGCGGTGGTTAGACCGGCCATGTTGTATAGGGTAAAATGTTATTTAGTTAAGAACTCTCATATCCAGAAGATGAAGGTAGCTGAGATGAGGATGTTGAGGTGGATGTGAGGGCATACTAGAATAGATAAGATTAGGAATGAAAATATTCGGGAGAAGGTGGGTGTGGCCTTTGTGGATGACAAGATGCGGGAAGCGAGGCTTAGATGGTTCGGGCACGTGTGGAGGAGAAGCCTGGATTCCCCGGTGATGAGGTGTGAGCTGTTGGCTTTAGTGGGTACAAGAAGAGGTAGAGGACAACCTGAGAATTATTGAGGAGAGGTGATCAGGCAGAACATGGCACGATTTCAGATTTCTGAGGACATGGCCCTTGACATGGCCCTTGAACATGGCACGATTGCAGAATTATTATATTTGAACTATTTTCCTACTCAAATCATATTTTTTAATCTCATTTTCACGTAATTAAAAAAATGCCCAATTACTGAACAACAACTAAGAAAATATTTAAGAATATAGTGTGAGAAAGAAAAAAAATGGTTGATAAGAGTCAATACCACTAATGATTCTACAAACATAACGATCTAAAAGTGAAATGTCATATCAATCTTTTACTCTTTAGAAATAAAAATTATGGTGGATAAAATTATAATTAAGATTAAATATTCAAAACAAGAAATAAACTAATATTAAGATATGAATCAACATAGAATAAATTATTTTTTATGTTAAACCAAATAATTAAATCTTTTAATTTATTATTTAGCAAGAGAATCCAATTCATTTATTTTTTAAATTCATCATATGAGTAAAATTCTTATTCAAGTTTTAAAAAAACTCCTAGGGTACATAAATTTATTTCATAAAAAGAGTGTTAGAACAAAAAGTAAAAATGTTTGTATATTATTAAGAATCAAAATGCTATACGAGTGTCTAAGGAAGCACAATCAAAGTCAAATTCTAATCAAGAACAAGCTTTCAAGACTATATTATAAAGAGTCAACTCTAGTATAACGAGATTATTCTTTGTAGATGCCTCTGGCGAAATGGAAATAATATTTTTGTCACGACCCTAACCCTGAACCCGGTCGTGATGGTGCCTCTCGTGAAGACAAGGCCAGCCAGACCAAAACAGAACACCTCTTTTAAATAGTTAAATACCATAAATAGTTCTAAAACATGATATAATAACCATAATTTGCGGAATTTACGATAACAACAGTAGAAACCATCCTGACACAGCCCAAACCGAGGTGTCACAAGTCATGAGCAACTAAGGATCCTGATACGAGTCCACTAGATATAATATCTGGTAAAACTGTTTGAAGAATATAAGAGTAATAAGATAAGGGAGGCACGAGGGCTGCGGACGCCAACAACTACCTCGTAGTCTCCGAATACACTACCTGGACTAGGAGGATCAGCTCTCAGGAGCGGACTCTGCGATGCCTGAATCTACACACACGGTGTAGGGAGTAATGTGAGTACTCCGACCCAGTGAGTAATAATCATAAATAATGGCTGAAAGTAATAAATCACGTAAAGGCACAAAGCAGTTCTATATCAAGCAGTAAAATCACTTAAAGCAGTAAATCAGTGAAGAAGTCAAATGGAATCCCTTTAAACCAAGTAAAACAGGTAATTTAGCAGGTAATTAACACGTAGAAATATGCCCCTCGGGCACAGTAACAATTGCTCAGAACAGTATCAGCCCCTCGGTCTCACTCTCAGTACCGTATCAGCCCCTTAGGCTCACTCTTAGATCATAATGGGTACCCACGCTCATTGTGGGTGTGCAGACTCCGAGGGGGCCCTTACGGCCTAAGCGCTATATCAAGCCACCTCGTGGCATCATCTCTCGGCACTCGGCCTCACATCACTCGGCACTCGGCCTCACATCACTCAAGCTACCTCATAGCGTATAAAAGTGTCTCAGGCCCTCGGCCTCACTCAGTCCAAAAATCATCACAAGCCCCTCAGAAATTACTAAAATAATAGTTCTCATCCCAAAACATCATTTAGAAATATCATTTATGTTTCAAATATGAGTAACAGTGCCTGAGTTTGTAAAACAGTAAATATCAACAGGACTGAGTTCAAGTAATAAGTCAAAACAATGAGGAATTAGTGATAAAATCCCCGAAGGGTTCAAATAATTGGCACAAAGCCCAAATATGGCAATTAGCCCAATCATGATGAAAACAAGTAAATTTCAGTCAAATTCGCGGTAAAATAATCAATAGGGACGGACCAGGTCACAATCCCCAATAGTAAACGACCCCACACTCATCATCAAGTACGTGTCTCACCTCAACATAGCACTACGATGTATAATCCGGGGTTTCAAACCCTCAGGACATCATTTACAATCATTACTCACCTCGAATCGGCTACAACTCTAGATCGCGACGCCTTTGCCCCTCGAATTGGCCTCCACGTGTATCGAATCTAACCAAAAGCAGAACAAATACGTCACAATATGCTAAGGGAACAAAGCCCAAGCAAAAACAATCGAAAAATATCAAAAATCCCGAAAGTAGCAAAACCCGAGACCTAGGCCCACTTCTCGAAACTAAGAGATTTTTACATCAACGGGTTCCTTATCCTTCCACGAGTTCATACATATCAAAAGTTCTAAAATCCAACCTCAAATGGTCCGTCAAATCCCAATTCAAAAGTTCAAAATCCCAAGCCCTAGTTCTTCCATCTTTAGCTTAAGTTCCATAAATTTCTAGGTTAATTTCACAGTAGAATCACGTTTTAGGTTTAAAAATCTTACCTCCAATCAGTTCTCCTTGAATCCCACTTCCGTATCCCTCAAAGAGCTCCCAAAATGATCAACTATGGAGTAAAAATGGCCCAAAATCGCGGATGAAATAACTTATAAACTTTCTGCCCAGGTCTGACCCTTCCTTCTTCATGAACGCAGTCAACCTCTCGCGTTCTCGATTCCTCCTCTGCCTTGACCTTCGCGAACGCGAGACACCTGATGCGAACGCAAAGAGAAAATTCCACTGGACCCTAAATCCTTATACGCGAACGGGGACAGCCTCATGCGAACGCGAAGCACAAACTCCTAGCCTTCTGCGAACGCGAAAAGATAATTCTCTGCAACTTTCAAACTCCAAAATGGTCCGATTCTCCATCCGAAACTCACCCGAGGCCCCCGAAACCTCAACCAAAATCACTAACACATCCTAAAACATCTTTCAAACTTGTTCCAATCATCAAAACACCTTAAACAACACCAAATAAATCAATTCACATTGAATTCAAGCCTAAGTTTTCTAAAAAACTTCAGAAATATGCTTTCGATCAAAAACCCAACCAAACCATGCCCGAATGACCTAAAATTTTGCATAAACATCAAAAATGACATAACGAATCTATAACAACCCTCGAAATTCCATTCCAACCCTCAGATCAAAATCTCAACTACCAACCGGAAATTGCCAAAATACTAACTTCGCCAATTCAAGCGTAATTCTATACCGGACCTCTAAAACCAATTATGATCACACTCCTAAGTTATAAATCACCTCCTAAATCTAACCAAACCATCGAAACTCACATCCGATCTCTCTAATACATAAGTCAACATCCGGTTGACTGTTCCAACATAAACCTTCTTAAAAGAGACTAAATGTCTCACTTCTTACCAAATCCACCCCGAACGCAAACTAATCAACTCGATCACATAAAACGCGGATAACGAAGCATAAAGAAGCAGAAATAGGGGAAACGGAGCAGTAACTCATGAGACGACTAGCCCGGTCGTCACAATTTCTATGTCATGAATTACTTGCAAATATCATATCAAGCGGCATGACATTGTACCAATAATAGCAAGTGGTATGCCGACAATGATTTTATTATGAGGTCACCCACTTTAGATTTGATATACCTCTTCAAACAACTTAAATAACCATCACAAATATATCAAAGCAGAACAATAATGCTAAATTTAAAAGGAAAGCAAAATTGATAATATGGGATGAAGTACTTATTGAGAAGTATCAAACGATCGAAATAATTGTCCAGAGTTCTAGAGATATATTGGATATTAATGAGCCATTTGATGGAAAATTAATGAGTTGGGAGCTGATTTCTGTCAAGTATTACCGGTAGTTTAAAAATCGACAAAAGCAGAGACCATAAAAGCTAGCTTGCCAACATTATATTTCTGGCCTCAAATGAAAAAGATTCAACTGACAAGAAATATAAAGTAAAAACATATCCAGTATTGAGTGTATTCTTGCTTCGTGTCGAAAACGAAAAAGAGCATCCAATAAAAGATGATTTGATTCTTCTTGAACACTTGGTTATCAATCCCAATGGTAATGGTAGTGCATTTAATAATAGAAATATTTTTATCATTAGATTAAAATACAATTTTATGCTAATCACATGATAGAATTAAAAAGATATTTTAACTAGCAGAAATGAATATGTTGATCAACTAAATAAAAGGTTGATTGTAAAATTTTATGGTAAAAACAAAATGTTGTTCAATTTTTGACTCAAAAAATAAATGATACCAATAATTACTACCAAGAAGAATACTTAAATATCAAATGACCATACATGTTTGTTGTCAAGTTTATTATTTCATACTTATGTTAGTATCACCGTATATATAATAGACTAAGTTAAAATTGATCTTTCACTTTATATAGGTTAATTTTAATGAAAAATATGTTCGTCATGCTACTAAAAACATAGATATGCCGAATAGCTTATGTAATAGCACATAAAATGGTATATAGAAGTTTTGATAATAACGTCATACACATATTGGTCAATTTGCTTTTGAGTATATTGTAAACCCTGAATCCAACTTTCATCTTCCGAAACTAAGGAATATCTTTTTACATTTGTGTGAAAATAATTTTTAGTATGTTCATGTTTTGCAAATATAATAAATAAAGAACACGGACTTACATCCTAAATATTGGACTATATTTATCGCAATATATTTTCTCGCATGAATAAATGTATGTTGCACTTTCAAGAGGGCTATCAAGATTGACAACAGGAGTTTTGATTAAGGAAGGGCAACCAAAGTATTAGGATATGTAATGACCCGGCCGGTTGTTTCATGAGTTACCGCTCCGTTTTCCCTATTTTTGCTTCTTTATGTCTTGTTCAGCTATATTATGTGGTATTGGGTTTGTTGGTTTGGGTTCAGAGTAGTTTTGTAGAGGGATGAGACACTTAGTCTCTTAAGTTGGTCATTTAGTTGGAAAAGTAAATCGGAAGTTGAGTTGTGAGTAAACGATCTCAGAATTTGGTTTTTATGATTCGGATAGCTTCGTGAGGTGATTTGGGACTTAGGAGCGTGATCGAAATGTATTTTGGAGGTCCAGGGTAGATTTAGGCTCGAATTGGCAAAATTGAAATTTTGGCTTTTATCGGTTGGTAGTGGAAATTTTGATATATGGGTCGGAATGGAATTCCGGAAGTTGAATTAGGTCCGTTGTGTCATTTGGGATGTGCCTGCAAAATTTTAGGTCATTCGGACGAGGTTTGGTAGATGTTTTGATCGAAAGCGGAATTTACAAGTTTTGGAGTTTTTAGGCTTGAATCCGAGGGTGATTTGATGTTTTTTTGAGTGTTCCGAAGGTTGGAACAAGTTTTCATGATGTTATGGGGTGTGTTGGTATGTTTAATTGAGGTTCTGAGGGCCTCGGGTGATTTTCGGATGGTTAACGGATCAAATTCTTGTTTTGAGAGTTGCGGATTTTCCTTCAGTTCTGTTGCAGAGGTTTCTTCTTCACGATCACGTGAGGAGGTTCGCGATCACGTAGAGAATTTATGGAGGCAGTCAAGTTTTTCTTTGCATTCGCAATTCTAAGGGATGCGATCGCGATGGTGAATCAGGTGAAGCATCGCAAATGCGTGGGTTAAGTCTCGTTCGCGTAAGGTTAAGTGGGCCAAAGCTGGACCACCCATTTGTTCATCGCAAATGTGATCCCTCGTCCTTGATCGCATAGGTGTAAGGGAGCTGTGTATCGCGTTCCCGTGGAGAGCAACGCATTCACGTAGGGTTATTTCTGAGCTTGGGCTGAGTTTCCCTATTTTTCACCGATATGCTCGAGTGGCCGTAAGGTTGATGACTGAGAGAGATTTAGGACCCAATGGTGAGGAATATATATATATTCTGGATCGGGCTGCACGCCGCAGAGATATTATATATATATATATATATATATATATATATATATATATATATATATATATATATATATATATATATATATATATTATGGATCAGGCTACGCGCCGCATCATGTAAGTCACGAGTTACTGAGAGACTTGCCCGAGAGGCTATGCTTATGAGTGATACTTTGCCCAAGGGGCTTGTTTATGACATTTTTCTGCTTTTACTCCTCTTTTATACTGAGCCTCTATTGAAAAATATTGAGTAAATGTTTTAAAGGATTTTAATTGAAACTGGAGTTTTTACGAGATAAATTGGCTATTGAACTACAGATTTTGACTTGATTTTTCTGTTGAATTTTTTTTGATAAGCATGCATATGATTTTAAATGCTCGTCATTGCATTCAGACTTTATTTACTTTAGTTACTTACTAAGTTGGCGTACTCACGTTACTCCCTGCACCTTGTGTGCAGATCCAGGCATTAGAGTGAGAGCTTCCAGCACTCTCAGAGTCTTATCCGGAGATCGCAAGGTAGCTGCACGGGTTCGCAGCCCTGCCTTTATCCTTCCTATTCTAGTATTTTATATTTCAGACTTGTTTTGTAATGAGTAGACATTGTAGAGTGTATTTAGTGGCTCATGACTAGTGACACCAGATTTGGGCTGTGTTGATGTATTTTTTGTACTTATTCCGCATATTTCTCTAATAATTTTAAAAATTAAAAGCTTTGAGACTTAATTTGTTTAGAAAAGTGAATTTATAAATGATCTCTGTATTGTTCGCGTTGTTTTTGGGCTGGCCTAGTACTGTGATAGGCGCAATCACGACCGGAGTATTTGGGGTCGTGACAAGTAGGTATCAGAGCCTAGGTTACATAGGTCTCACAGGTCATGAGCCGGTTTAATAGAGTCTCGTAGATAGATACGGAGACGTTTGTACTTATCCTCGGGAGGCTGCGGAACCTTTAGGAAACTTCACATTCTTGAAATTCCTATCGTGAGAATCTGTTGATTCTAGTACTAAAATTTTGTTATTCTATTCTCGCACAGATGGTGAGGACACGTGCTACCAGTCAGGACGGACGACCACCAGTACCACCAGTTGGGGCCACTAGAGGCCGAGGATGCTGTCGAGGCTGTGGTAGGGACAGGGGTGTGGCCTACATAGCAGCTAGGGCAGCACCTGCAGATCTACCAGCCACCCCAATTCATGATCAGGTCCCAGTTGTGGATGCTCCAGTAGCACCAGCTCAGGCACCGGCTGTGCCTATTGTGATTCCAGGCCTTCAGGAGGCCCTAGCTCAGATTCTATCAGTGTGCACTGGCCTGGATCAGGCTGTCTTAGTTACTACGGCTGCAGATACTTCTTAGGCGGGGGGAGGTACTCAGACTCCCGCTGCTCACACACCTAAGCAGGTAGTGCAAGGACTTCAGACACCGGGGGCACCTCAAGCCCAGCCGATTACACCAGCCCAGGATTATGTGGTCCCAGTTATGCATGACGACGAGCAGCGTCGATGGGAGAGGTTTGGTAGACTTTAGCCTCTAACTTTCAGTGGTATAGAGGGAGAAGATGCCCAGGGTTTCTTGGACAAGTGTCAGAGGATTCTTCGTACAACGGGTATTCTAGAGACCAGCGGGGTAGAGTTTACTACTTTTTAGTTTTCTAGAGCTGCCTTTACTTGGTGGGAGGCTTATGAGAGGCGTAGGCCTGTTGATGCAGCGCCCCTTACCTGGCAGCAGTTCTCTATTCTCTTTTTGGAGAAGTATGTGCCAAAGTCTCGCAGGGAGGAGTTGCGCAAGCAGTTCGAGCAGTTGCATCAGGGTGATATGACTGTGACGTAGTATCAGATGAGGTTCTTGGAGTTAGCTCATCATGTTGTTTGGTTGGTTCCTACAGATAGAGATAGGATCAGGAGGTTCATTGATGGCCTCACATATCAGCTTCGGATTCTCAGGACCAGGGAGAGGGTGTCAGGTGCTACTTTTGAGGAGGTTGTTGACATTGCTGGCGATATTGAGTCAGTTCGTTGCTAGGAGCGAGATGAGAGGGAGACCAAGAGGCCTCGGGGATCTGGTAGTTTTGGGGGTGCTTCTTCGAGAGGTCAGTTTCAGCATGATAGAGAACGTCTATTCAGATATGCTCAGTCAGCTCGCCCAATTCATCGTGGGGCATCATCGGGCCATGGTTCTCACTGCTCACATCAGGGTCATTCATCACTCAGTTCCCTACTGGCCCAGAGTTTGTCCCGTGCTCCATCGGTTTAGGGTTCTTCCATGCTAGGTCCTTCTACTAGTCATTCCGGTAATAGGGGTTCCCTTCAGTCCTCGTTCCCCGCACCGGGGAGTTGTTACGAGAGTATATAGTTTGGACATATGAGGAGGCAGAGTCCTCGTCTTCTTGAGGGTCCATCTCAGCAGAGGAGTCAGCCCTCAACTTTAGCTCCAATTACTTCACCACCAGCTCAGGCAGTTAGGGGTGGGGGTTAGTCAATCAGGGGTTGCCCTAGAGGGGGCGGTCAATCAGGTGGTGGTCAGTCCTGTTTCTATGCACTCCTAGCCAGACACGAGGCATTGGGATTTGTTGGTTATAGGTGTTGATACCCAATTTTTCCCTATATATTTTTAATATTCATAAATACTTTCAAAATAGTATATATATATATATATAAGAATCCACAAGGTTTTTATAATTTTTCTATAATTGTAAATATTTTTAATTGATTTATTTCCTCCCCTTTTTACTCATAAAATCCCCAATAATTATCCTTCAAATTATTGTTGTGATAATTTAATCATTTAAATTCTATATTTATGCCAAAATATATTTAAAATATTTTTATTGCATTTTTTATTATTACATTTATATTTTTAAAACTAATTTGCATATAATTACAATATTAGCCCTATTAATGCATAACTACATTTATATGCATAAAATCGACCTTATATATTTTTAAAATGTTGAATATCTATTTTAAATCATTTTAGTACATGAAATTAGTTTTTAGAAATTATTTATTATTTATTATAAATTATATGGGATTAAATTGGCTATTTAAAACATAGCCAGATTGCATTTCAATTTTAGCCTCAATTTTAACCCAACCCTGCCCAATCCTTAATCGAATTACCCGACCCAAACCTTAAACACACCTACCCGACTCAGAACCAATTAAATCTTGGCCGTTGATCTAAAAGATCAATGGCCCGTATTGATTCGTGCCTTTTTTAATCCTAACTGATTCTTTGTTTTTAAATTCTATTTCTTGCATACTTTGGTTTATTCTATGATTTTATTACACCTTTAACTCGTCTATGTTGAAAGCCTTAATTTTCTAGGTTTCTTCATTTGATTTTGTGACTGACCGGTTCTCGTTTGAGTTTCTGTGATTATCTTGCCTCAAATACCTTTCTACTGAGTTTTTTAGCCTAACTTGCATCAACTCTATGTGTTTTTGTTCATCTTAACTGTTCAAGACCTGCCCCTCTCTATCAGTGATGTTTAGCCTTCATGCTTGCTCGAGTTGCATGTCGACTTTTTACAATCCATATCTTACTCTATTTATGTGCTAAACACTGCCCCATGACTTTCTCTTTGATTGAGTCTGGATCCCCTGTTTCATGGTTTTGATTGGAAGATCTTCCTTTAAACTTTCGATTCCTACCTTTTCTATTGAATTTGATTGATTCGCCTACCTTGTCTGCGTTGGTACTTTATTCTTACTGATCATCTCCTTAATTAGAGTTTTTCTGAACTTAGCCCTAATTGTTTACCCTATACTTATTGAATTTGAAATCTTTCCTTATTGGTCAAACATTGATTTCTTTCCTTATTTGTTACTTGTTCTTAACGTTTGAATATATTCCCTTAACTTAAGGGAGTACTTGTACTGATTTTACTCTAATTGGTTCTGAGTTCCATAATTACTATTGATCGAGGCCAACCCTGCACTACTATTGAGTAGCGAGAGAGGGTCGAAGCAACTTTTAAACGTTTAAGGTCAGGATCGAGGTCTACAGAGAGCTAGATATTGGAGTCGGGTGTCTATCTAAAGCGGAGTTGTGTATGTGTTCCAAATTGCACTTCTAAACATTTTGGGTTGTGATTTACTTCTAATTTTATGAATCTGCAATTCTTAATTAAACTAAAGTAAGCTAAAAGTAAACTATTGCGAATTGTTCAAATGGTTAAAAGGCACTAGGGTAGTGACTTTTGCCTAGGTGGTCAATTGACGGATACTTGAGTCTAAGGCATGATTGACACATTTGGGGAGTATGATATAACCATTCACGATTCTACCCACTCAACACCTCTCGGTGGATTGAGTGATTTTGCCCGAATTGACTTTCTCAAGACCAATTGGATATGCACATTTGCACAATTAATCAAGGTTCAAGTTAGGTATTACTATCTCTAGATTTAACCCTTTAATTGGGGCTATCAATCTCTTGAGTACGCCCCAATTCCTTGTTGGACCAATTTCAGAAACTTAGGCTCTCTTTCTTAAGAAGAGCCAAAGTCAACTAAACACAAACTAGTGTTTGCAACCACTAATTCAGCAATTAAACATGAAATTAGTCCAAATATCAAATACCCATAGATAATCAAGCATCAAAACACAAGACCCATCAATTACCCACACTAGGGTTGAGCCACAACCCTAGCTTATGGGTCTAGCTACTCATAATTGAAGAAGAAAACAAAGAAATAGATGAATAAAAACTCATATTAATTAATTGCTAAGATAAAATAGAAGATTCATTGTTAAAATAAAGCTAAAATTTGCCCAAAATAGCTAAAGGAACGGAAGTCACGAGCGCAGCTCAGTACAAAAACTATTTGATAACCTAAAAATGGGAAAAGAAGCTATTTATACTAAGCTGAAAAATCTGGACAAAAATACCCCTACGGGCTAGTGCAGACCGCACAAAATCATGTGCGGCTGTACTAAGGCTCTTGACATAAAAATCTAGCTCTCTGAACTCGGGAAATGCAAACCGCACAGATTGGAGTGCGGTTGTGGTGACTTCTGGTGCGGTCCACAAGAAATGGAGTGCGGACAGTATTGGGCTTCAAACTCCAAACTGGCACTTCTCTGGTTATTGGCTCTGCGGACCACACTAAATCAAGTGTGGCCACAGTGACTCCAATGTGGACCGCAGTAAATCCCATGCGGCCGCATTGCCTATTTTGCCTGAGTTGCATACTCTCTGAACCTCACTTGTGTAGACCGCACAGAATGGTGTGCGGCCACACTGGCCCTATTTTGCCTGAGCTTTGTCTTGTCTTGATACTTTTGCAAGTTTCACTCCTCTTTGAGCTGATCTTTAACATCTTGTCACCTTGTTGATCAAACCTGCAATTAAGCACAACTTGTGAGCCTTTGGGACTATTTTGCACATATTTCTAATCAAAATTTAATTAAGAAGGAGTATAAAATGTATCAAAATCCCTAGTTATCAACTCTCCCAAACTTAAGTTTTTGCTTGTCCTCAAGCAAACCAAATAAGACCCACCCCTTAAGAGAAAATCCAAGAAAATTCAGTTGTCCTAAAGTGACCTTATCTAGCCTCAATTGGGACTAACAATTGCCCTCAATACAAATGGATCATTAACAACATTTACCCTTTTAAACACCATGGATTAAGTGAGACACAAGAGCATCAAGAGTTGACTGAACATATCAAAGAACTCTTTCTATTACTTTGGTCATTTTGGAACCCAAACTCACACATCCTCAGCTCTCCCTAAGCAAACCTCAACTTTAGATTAGTGGCACTCAGAACGAGGTTAATAGAAATCCACTCATCTCTCTCAAGGAAAAGTCACAAGTCCGGCCCTAAGTACCATATGCTTGCCCCTTATGTGAGTCACCACAAATGTAAGTTCCATTCAACTCAAGATCATATAGGGCTTTTGTGGAGACATTGTGAAGGCTTATGGTTCCGGGTAGGCAATGTTTGGTCTAAGTAGGTTTCATCTTCCCTTAAGCACTTCTTTTGTTTCATTTTGGCACAAATTCACTTGACTTTTTGAGTCTTTTCATTCTTTCTAAGGGGTTAGAGAGACATACTGTCACTCTATCTTATATATTTCAGATCTTTTCTCCTTTCTCAATATTCCACACCTTTCATTCTTTGCTTTTCTTGAATCCCTTTTTATTCTATTCTACTTTCAGCCTTCTTTTTGTCTTTTTGCTTTTCTTTCTTTTTCATTGTATTTCCTTTTCTTTATTTTGTACCTCTTTACCACTTTGTTGACATCCTTGTCTCTCCCCCGAACTTATACTTTTTCCATGTGCTAAGGAAAGATCGGGTGCCAAGAGAGGGTATCTTTTAGAACGGGTAAATGCTTGTATCATGGTTCTTGAAGGAAAAAGGTCTAAGGCTCAAAAGGGTTGACTAGGGATTTTATCATTGGTAGGCTAAGGAAGTGTTCAAGCTATCATTTTGATCAAGGAGAGCCTATAATCATGTCTTAAGTCAAAAATCACTCAGGATTTCGCCTCAACAAATATTTAGGGCAAGTTCTAGACCAATGGCCAGGGACTTGGACTTGCAATGCAATTTCTCATCACACAAGCTATGGGATCGCTAAAGACATAGAGTCAGGGGCCCACAACGACCTTAGATAAGATTTGAGCACACAATGGTCCCGAAAAACCACTTGATGATTATCGGTCAACACAAGAGTCTCAAGGTCACGACTTTCACCATCCCAAATACAACAATTTGTTTTTGACCATGAGATCAAAGGCAAATGTGCTAGGCCCAAGTGAAGCTTTTCTTGAGGCACCCTTACCACTAACTATTAAAAAGCAAAAAAGAAAAACGGACTCAAACCCTTAAGAAGGTTGTCACGCCATCCATCATTGGGAAGAGACACTCGGTTCACACAAACTCCACCTTTGGAAAGAACCGCTGCATTAAGAAAACCAAAGGCTTATTGCAAGAGTTCAAAACAAGAAGCTACGAACATGAATAAGAAGCTACGGAAAAGAAAAATGCGGAAAGTGAAATGAATATTTACAAGAGGGGATTTAATCGAATATACAATAGAGGGGATGAATATATACAATGTAACATAAACATTATATACAGAACCAAAATGAAAAGTACGAAAAAATATAATGAAGTACTAAAATTATATACATACCAAAGATGAAAAAATTAAGAAAGCTTAAAAACTGTCAAATATATACAATCATCCAACAAATCACTGTATGGCCTACCCCCTCAAATGAAAGTTGGCATTGTCCTCAACGTCAACCAAACCAAATAAGCACCAAAAATAAAAGGGAAAAGGATATAGAGACTCCCTATGGCCCGTCTGTCTGCATGGGATCTTGAGTGGTCCCTGGGTCCTCAATATGCTCGGGAACCTCATACTGGTTCCCTATGGCCTGTTGCTCTGCTGTTGGGACCTGGACCTGGACGGGCTCCTGGGCTACATCCTGTGGCTGACTAAAGGAGGTCTCCGGTGGTTCTGCTAAATGGATGACTGCATCATCTGCTCGGGGAATCATCTTCTTCCTCTTGGGAGGCCTCTAGGACTTCTCTGGATGGGGATGAGCTGCTGGCATCGGGTCCTGTAGCAATAAGTCCAAAGGCAAATGATTCGCCTTCATCCTGTCAGCCTCAACCCTCAGCTTTTTTATGGACTCTTTGGAAGCCCGCATCTTTCTCATCTTCTTAGCCTCCTTCGCAAGATCCTTGAGATCTTTCCCATGAGACTCCACGGCGTCCGTAAGAACCTTTTGTGTGTCAAGGATTTTCTTCTGGTTGACTAGAATATCCTTGAGGGCATCCTCAATAGACTGTGGAACCTGTAGAGGTAGAGGTGGAGGTGTCGACTGAGCTTCCACTGTAGTAGTGAGGATAGACAACTTGGATGAAGCTGACTGCATCCAGTTGTTGATGCTGAGAAGAGCCTGGCTTAGTCGATGTTCAGTCACTAGGTAGGCTCGGGTAGAGGGTATATCTGGATCTGCTGAAGTGGATGGACCAGGGGGGATGTCCGTTGAGGTGGAGGCAGACTGAGTAGGAGCCACTACCACAACTGGCTCTTCAGACTGGCCAGTTGGTGTAGTAGTTGTTCCCTTGATGTTCTTGCTTTTTGGGTTGTCATCCCCCTGCATGATGTACCATGAGAATGGGGCCTTTGCTTTCACTTTGGTATTAAACGACCACTTTTCTACCTTTAAGTCCGTGAAGTACATGGATAAGAAGCTGGGGAAGGGGTAGTTTCTGTCACCTTCACTGCCTACCTGTGTAATCACCCGAGACATCACCTTCCCGACATTAATTGGGGACTCCGCCATGATTGATGCTACCAATACTTCCCGGTGAAGAGGGAGTGAGTTGTCATGAGTAGTGGGATCCAATCTGTTGCACACGAATGTTTCCCACCCCTTGGCCTCAAAGTTCAAACTTCTTCTCAAAATCTTTACGCCCGCATTCAACCAATCGAGGGTGGTACCTGGGATTGCCAGATATTGTGCCAACCAGGGACGGATCTCCTTACCTAAATCCATCTTTGCCAAATACAGCGACCCATTCTCCTCATCAAAGCCCAAGTAATCATTTATGGTTTCCCATCGAACATCACTTTCAAATTACGCACATTGGTCACTTTGGTTCCCTTCTTGATGTGGGAAACATTGATGTAGAATTCCTTGACTAGGTGCTCATTTGCATCCTTACAGTTGTTTAAGAAATACTCCCAGCCCACTCTCTCTCTAAACTGCCTTCTCACATTGGGGTGGGCTTAAGAAATACTCCCAGTTGTTTAAGGTCTCTATCTACAAAACTTCTCTTCGGAATTAATTTTCTCACAAACAACCATTCTCTGAATTTACGGTAAGCTACCTCACTCACAAAGCGGTCTTGCCACACCTCCGGGTTTCTAGTTCATTCTACCCCGCCAACCTGGGGCTCACCCCCTTCTCCTACTACCTCTTCTTCTCCTACTGCACCCTCTCTGGATAATGAAGCTGTGGAAGAGGTGGAGTATTCATCCCCATTGCCTTCAGCTGAGCCCTCAGACGACTTAGAAGATACATTTACTGACACTTGGGCAGCTGGGGGAGGTGGAGGAGTGTCTCTTAGTCTATTTCTCTCCGGCCAGTCAGAGGTGTACTCTGGGATTAAGTCTAAAGATATATCCCGGGAGGGCTCTTATTAACTCCTAGACTGGTCAATAGCCATATCAGCAGCTTTAATGATCTTCCTCATGTTTTTAATGTTTTCCTGGGCTTGAGGAGTCAGTCTTATCATTTTCTATTTCCCTCTCTGGGAGGATTCACCTCGACCAGCTTATTTAGAACCCTTGCCTCTTTGTTTCACCATTGTCTACAAACAACATCCATTAGGCTTGTTAGTATGAGTAGAAGTAATTAAGATCAGGGTTGCAGAAAGAAAAGGTTACAGACAGTTGCAGATATTACATAGTGAGGACCGCACAAAATATAGTGCGGTCACACAGAAGTTAGTGCGGACCACACAAAATGTCAATGTGGTCCGTATAGAGGTGGGGTTCAGACTACCCACTCTCTGAACAATTGCTTCGCGGACCGCAAAAAATGACACTGCGGTGCGTATTGAGGCACCGTGGACTACACAAAATGTAATGCGTCTGCGGTCCTCGAAGATCAAGTTTTAGGACTTTCAGCAATGTGGTCCGCACAAAATGTCATTGCGGACTGCACTAGGGCACCACAAACCACACAATATCTACTGTAGTGTTTTTAACTACCTAATCCTATCTTAAAAAAGAATTTAACTACCTTAACCTAACAAAATTAAAGAAATACGGGAAGAACAGAATAAGAAACAAGAAAAACAAAAAGTAAAAGAAAAATAACAAAATTTAAACAATTAAAAAGAAGTTAATGTTACCAGATGTGAGAAGAACTGAAGATTAACAATTCCAAGCAGTTAATTACGAGCAAGAGGAAAGATGAACAGTGATTTTATGAGTTCTGAGAGTCAACAGATCGAAAAGTGTAAAAGGAGGGCCTCAGGTCCTATTTATGAAAAAAGACCCGGGGCCCAGCTTACCAACCTAATGCAAACCGGACAAAATGGCAATGCGGTCCGCATTGCTCCAAGTCATGAGGTACAGACCAAGGCAGCCATTGCGGTCCGCACTAAATGCACTGCGACCACAGTGGACCACCGCAGATCACATAAAATGCAATGTAGCCGCGGTGGCAAACTTTAGAGAGCTGTTAATTTCATCCATCATCAGTGCGGTTTGCATTGATTTTGTGACCCCCTCACTGAGTTCTTTGTGTCTGCACACAATGTAGTGCGGTCCGCATAGAAAACTTCAGAGACTTGACAATTTTTTCACTGTGTCATGCACTGCATCAACACAAACCTGTAACACCTCACAACTAGTCAGTCCAAAAATAGATCCTATCTTACAATGAAAAACAAAGAAAAAGAAAAAGAAAACGACATGGAATGCCTCCCAAAAAGCGCCTGATTTAATGTAGCGACATGATGCAGGTTACCATCAAATCATTTGAGATGAAGAAGTGCCACCACGTGGCTATCATCAATTTTTCCCAAGTAGTGCTTGACCCTATGCCCATTCTCTCTGAAAACTTCCCCATTTTTGTTCTTTAAATCAAGTGCACCAAACGGGGTCACACACACCACTTCAAAAGGTCCACTCCATTTTGACTTGAGCTTTCCCAGAAACAGACGTAACTAGGAGTTGAACAAGAGAACCAAATCACCCATTTTGAACTCCTTGCGAAGAGCATATTTATCATGAAGGTACTTTATCTTGTCCTTGTACAAGGAAAAACTGGAGTAGGCATGGAATCGGAATTCATCAAGTTCATTAAACTGCTCCACGCGAAGATTTGCTGCAATATCCCATTCAAGATTTAGCTTCCTCAAAGCCCACATGGCCTGGTGCTCTAACTCAACCGGTAGACGGCAAGCTTTCCCAAACACCAACTGATACAGAGATATACCAATTGAAGTCTTGTAACCAGTCCTATAAGCCCATAGAGCGTCATCCAACTTCTTTGACCAATCGGTCTTATTTGCATTGACTGTCTTTGACAATATGCTTTTGATTTCCCTATTGGAGACTTCAACTTGACCACTTGCTTGAGGATGATAGGGAGTAGAAACTTTGTGATTGACACTATACTTTGCAAGCAAAGTGTCAAAAGCTCTATTATAAAAATGAGACCCCCCATCACTTATCATTGCTCGAGGAGTACCAAACCTTGTAACAATGATCCTCTTGAGAAATGCAACAACACTCCGGGCCTCATTGTTGGGCAAAGCCACGGCTTCAACCCACTTTGAAACATAGTCCACCGCCACAAGAATGTATGTGTTCCCATACGAGCTAACAAACGGGCCCATAAAATCAATGCCCCATACATCAAAAATATAAACCTCAAGGATGGTATTGCAGGCATCTCATCTTTCTTCGAAATTCCGCCCGCTCTTTGACATTCGTCACACCTCTTTACAAGTTCACTTGCATCTTTATACAAAGTTGGCCAATAAAACCCGCAACTAAGAACTTTGGAAGCCATCCTTGCCCAACCATGATGGCCAACATAGGGAGAGGAATGATAATCCTCCAAGATACTCAATTGCTCTTCCTCCAGGACACACCTTTGGATCACACCATCCATGCAAATTTTGAACAAGTACAGCTCATTCCAATAGAAATCCAAACTATCCCGCTTGAGCTTCTTCCTTTGGTTAGAAGATAGCTCACATAGGATTATACCAGTCACAAGGAAGTTAGCAACATCAGTACACCATGGCATACCATCCATTGACACCGAGAGGAGTTGTTCATCGGGAAATGAATCATTGATCTTTAGGCCATCACGAGGCCTCCCCTCCTCCTCCAAGCGGGACAAGTGGTCTGCCACTTGGTTCTCCCTACCCTTCCGGTCCACAATCTCCAAATCAAACTCTTGAAGTAACAAGACCCAATGCATCAGTCTCGCTTTGGAATCCTTCTTCGTCATTAAGTACCGGAGTGCGGCATGGTCGGTATGAATAATAACCTTATAAGTTACGGCCAGAATTTTCCATTGCGAACACAATAGCCAAAAGTTCTTTCTCGTTCACCGTGTAGTTCACTTGAGCATCATTCATTGTCTTGCTCGCATAGTACACCTGGTGAAACATTTTGTTTACTCTTTTACCCAAAACCGCCCCAACTGCAATATCGCTCGCATCACACATGAGCTCAAAGGGTAAGCTCTAGTTAGGTGCGGTAATGATAGGAGTGGTGGTCAACTTATGCTTGAGAAGTTCAAAGGCTTGCATACATTTTTCATCAAACACGAACTTGTCATTTTTTTTCCAACAACTTGCACAAGGGATTCACTACCTTCGAAAAGTCTTTGATAAATATCTGGTAGAACCCGCATGCCCAAGAAAACTTCGAACTCCCTTGACAGATATAGGGGGGAACCTTGAAATCACATCAATTTTTGCTTTGTCTACCTCAATACCATGCTTTAAAATTTTACGCCCAAGAACTATGCCCTCTTCCACCATAAAGTGGCATTTCTCCCAGTTGAGAACAAGATTAGTTTCTCCACAAGGGGACAAAACTCTATCAAGATTTTTCAAGCACACATCAAATGAATCACCCACAACACTAAAGTCGTCCATGAACACCTCCAAAATGTCTTCCACCATATCAGTGAAAATGGCCATCATACACCACTGAAATAGAGCCGGTGCATTACACAACCCAAAAGGCATCCTAGAAAAGGCAAAAGTGCCATACGGGCAAGTGAATGTGGTCTTCTCCTAATCTTCCGAAGCAATCAAGATATGGTTATACCCAGAATACCCATCCAAGAAATAGTAAAAGGCACGCCCAGCAAGTCGGTCTAACAACTGATCAAGAAAAGGAAAAGGAAAGTGATCCTTGCGAGTCACTTTATTCAACTTGCGGTAGTCCATGCATACCCTCCAACCGGTGACGGTTCTGGTAGGAATCAACTCATTTTGTGAATTTGCAACCACGACCATGCCACCCTTCTTGGTATACATTGCATCGGTGAAGTCCACGAGCTATCAGAGATGGGGTACACAACCCCGGCATTCAACCACTTGATCACTTCCGTTTTCACAACTTCTTGCATTGCCTCGTTCAACCTCCTTTGATGCTCCAAGGAGGGCTTTGCATCATCTTCCAGAATAATCTTGTGCATATAGAATGCGGGGCTTATCCACCGAATATTAGCTAAAGTCCATCGAATTGCCTTTTTCTGCTTTTGAAGCACCGCCAATATGGCATCAACCTGCATGTTAGTAAGGCAAGAGGAAAGAATAACTGATAAAGTAGAATTTTAGCCTAAGAACTCATACCTGAGGTATGGAGGCAGTGGTTTAAACTCCAACACCGGAGGCTCCTCAATTGAAGGTTTAGTTGGTGGAGTCTTTCTATTCTCAAGGTCTAAAGATAATTTCCTTGGCTCATAAGAGTAAGAGGTCATTCCATGTAAAACATTCAAGCATTCCACGCGGCCCTCATCATCATTGACATCAAGGTTCAGCAATACGGCCTCCAATGGATCCTCCACATTAATCATTGCACTGGTGTCATCAACTATCACTGTTGTGACGAGGTCCACAAAAGAGCACACCTCGGTACTGTTGGGCTGCTTCATTGATTTGCAAACATGAAAGACCACTTTCTCGTCACCCACCCGGAAGGTGAATTCCCCTGCTTCCACATCAACTAAGGCCTTCCATGTAGCTAGGAAAGGTCTTCCCAGTATGATAGGAACTTTATAATCCACCTCGCAATCCAAGATCACAAAAGTCAGCTGGCAAGATAAATTTGTCCACCGGACGAGCACATCATCAATAATACCTAATGGTCTCTTCATCGTTCTATCTGCCATTTGTAATCTCATGGAAGTCGGCCTCAGCTGCCCAATACCCAAAGTCTTGAAAACAGAATAGGGCATCAAATTAATACTAGCTGTGAGCACGTAATTTTTGCCCTATATGAATTACTCCAACAAATTCAAAACAAAATAATTTCTTTCAGTGTTTGCAATTTTGTTGGATTTCGTGGCATTTTCTGTTAATTATTTGCATTTGTCTGTGCACGTTTATTTAATTTAATTCATGAAAAATACAAGAAAATGTGTTGCATCTGCATTTAGGATTTAATTTTATATTTTTTAGATTAATTATCAAATTAGTTTGTTTTATAAAAAAATGAAAATCACAAAAGTAATTCATTTTACATTTTTACTTTTGAATTGTGTAAGTTTTCTTTAAATTTAGGATTTAATTAATTATTGTAAATACCATGATGAGTGATTAATCTAATTGGGTAGGTAATTTAGTTTAAAAATTAATATTAATTAAGTTAAGATTTATTTTAATTTTGGAAAAAGAAAAGAATTTTGAAATTAAAAAAGAAAAAGAAAAAAAGTGAAAGGAGATCTAGATCTGGGCTAAAACTCATTCAATTGTCCCTAGCCCAAACAAAATTAACCAATACCCGGCCCAAAGTCCTTTGACTTACCCGGTCCAAGTAACCCATCACCCAGGCCGTTGAAATGATGTCGTAAGGGAGTGGAACGACGTCGTTTCGAGTTCAGTTTACCTTGACAAATCTTGGCCCTTCATCTTGCTTCATCCGATGGTCTGTAACTAATTGGGTCACACCTATAAAAGTGTCCAAATGCCTTGCACCACCCCCCTCCCCCCGATCTCATCGTCCCAACACACCCCAGAAAATCCCTCGTCGCCTCCACCCTGAACTGCCCGCCGGAAATCGTCTCCGGTGGCGGCGTTGGTCCAATCGTTGTCAGATTAACACCATAGATTCCCCTCCTCCTACTCTTTCCAAGTCTCCAAATCCCCACCCTCAAATCCTAACCTAGCCTCTCGAATCTTGAATCAAAAGGAATGACCAAAACCCTAACGTCTCCAATCAACCCCAAATTGACACCACATAACCACCACGACCCCTTCATGCCAAATCCTCACTCTGTTTCCCTCGAACCTTGCCGGAGCTGCTCGAATCCTAAATCTAAGATCGACCCCTGAAGTTCAGAAATCATTTTTTTATCAGACCTGGTACATGCATGGTCCTAAGGCACTGTTCTTCGAGTCTTGAAGTTCGGATTCAAATGGTTGACCCTAGCTTTGTTAGGGCTTTTGTCTCCGATGGATTTCGACTCTGAATCGGTAAGCTCCTTTCTACTCTTGCCTTCTCTTCTTTTTTCTTTTTTTTGCTGTATTGTTCTCTTCCTCCTTCCCATTTTTTTTACCTTAGTCTAGTCCGGCTGAAACTCGATGAATCTTTCGAGTTTGAATTGGTCTTCTATTCATTGTCCTTCTCTTCTTCGTGAAAGTTGTTCTATGTTTCCTTAGTTGTGTTATCAGCCCGTTTAAAGGTCTAACTTTATATCTCGTTTAGTCACCTAGTTAAATTAGGGTTATTTTAATGACTTGGCTAATTTCTTTCTTATTTGCGTATATCAGTTGACTAGTGTAGGTTTTGATTATCGAAATCTTTCAAGTGTTTGCCTTTTGTTTGTTAACTGATTTGATTTAGTTTGGGCTTTGAAGCCATTGCAGACCTCACCCCAAAGGGGTTGATTTAGGTCATTGGGTCAGAATTTAGCCCAAATTTTGGTTTAAATATCGGGCCAGTCTGACCTAGTTGGTTTCCTAGAGTAAATTAACAGGGCATTCGGGGGCAGTTTAGGAAATAGGGGAAGGGGAATCTTTTGTAACAAGAAGGGGAAGCTTCTAGGAAGCTGGGGTAGGCGCTGTTTTGGTAATTGGTTAATCACGTTAAGGGTAATTCAGAAAAAAGGGAAAATCGGGTAAGGATTAGTTAGCTAAAAGCAAAATTTAAAAAGGACTGAATGGTAAAAAATATTTCCTTGGGTCTACCCTATTTGCTTACCTATAAAGGCATCTTTTCCTTGCCATTCAAGGAGATTTTGAGATAGCTAAGAAACTCAGAAAAAGAGAACGACTAAAATTTGAAGAAAAATCACTGTTCCATTGAATACATTTCTGATTTTTTTTTTAATTCCAACTTGCTTAAGGCAATCTTTGGTTCAGTGGGTGTATAAAATGGCTTGAACTTGTTCTTCTTTTAAATTCTGGGGTTGAGTTCTAGGTCAAGGATGTTGTTTCATTGATTATTCTTGAGCTGATTTCACTGTTCTACTGCTGAATCTGGGACTCTGTTCTGTTGCTGTTGCCTACCGATCCTTACTCCTTCTTGCTTTCCCCTTATTCCCACGTACATGATCTCTGAATTCTACCTCATGTAAGGCCTGACTTGAAGAGTGAAATGGAAAGCAAAGTTTAGAGCATATCATCAGTTATTTTGTGACTCAGTTGTATTGTTTTGTTATGTTGTTTTTCAGTAACTTGATGTGTACATCGTCTAGTTGAGCTTCTGTTTTGGATAGTGAACTTTTACTATTGTAGCTAACTTGAGACTATTACGAAAACATGGGGAACAATTTGTTGTGTTGAATCAGTAGTTGGAACCTATATGCTAAATCCTATAATGTGGACTACATTGGAAACTTGTCCGCTATAATAAGTTCGTTTAAGTTGATACAACATATTAGTTGTGTTTGGATGGTGTTGTGTTAATGTAATCGTAGTTAAATGTGTTCTTAACTTTAGTGAGTATGAAGTCATGCTTAAAAAGGGGAAAATGGTCCAGAATACTCTAAAATTGAACTATGCGTTGATTTGATCCTGGTTTGTTTATGAGAATGTTTAAGTTGAATTTGTGGCTTAAAATTTAGAATGTTTAGCTGATTGCTATGTGCTTGAACAGATGAAATGCATAAGCAAAAATGTTAGTCTAATTTCACGTTTCATGTAGTATTTGTTGACTAGCATTTAATGGGTTACGTACAATTGCTGGTTTCAAAAAGTGGGCCTAAGGCTGGCCCATTTAATGAGAGTTCAATCTCAGACTTGAAGGAATGATACTATGCCTTTGGGCGTTCATTATCTCACTGTAATTGGGCTCGTTTTGGGCCCAAGTATGAAGGCATTCACGAAAATGGGACTCAGACCCGCTTCGTCCTTGTTGAGCCCGGTTTTCCCGTTAATTATCTGCGATATCCCAAGTCGTTTGCTTAAATAATTGAACCTTTTCTTTAACGCAAGTCCTTTAGCTAGTTCGCATAAAATCCCAATTTCATTAGTGCTTAATTAATTGGATTCCGTCAAATAGATTTGAGGCACCATATGAAGATAAGTTTTAATTTATATCCCTAACAATTAAGTTTAGAAATACCTTTAATAAAAATCGAGCCGCGCCATTTAGCGAATTTTCATGGCCCTCGCAAATTCAAAACGCGTAGTTGCTTTAGGCACGTAATTTGATAATATTACCTTCCTAAATTCAGGTGTGCATTTCATGTGACCCAAATCAAATCTTAAAAGATTGAATAAAATACTTTTAGGATTGCGGGTGCATTTCATGTGGCGCGATCCAAAGACGTGTTTTAAGCGACGTTCAATCTTCTTTAAAATTGAATAAGAGCAGTTAAAGTTAACATTGCACATAGGATTAAACATGTTAAAAATCAGATAATAGGCCAATTATAACAGTTGAGCAACCGTGCTAGAACCACGGAACTCGGGAATGCTTAAAACTTTCTCCCGGGTTAACAGAATTCCTTACCCGAAATTCTGCGTTCGCGGACTGTTAAACAGAGTCAATCTTTTCCTCGATTTAGGTTTTGAACCGGTGACTTGGGACACCATAAAATTATCCCAAGTGGTGACTCTGAATCTTTAAATAAACAAATCCCATTTTGATTGTCCTTTAATTGGAAAAACTCCCATATATTTATACCCTTTACGGGGTGTAGTAAAAAGGAGGTGTGACAGCTCTAGCGACTCTGCTGGGGAACGAACCCAAAATCTAATGTTCAAGGTTCATGAATTCGAGCTTAGAATAATTGTTATAGTTGGCTTTATCCATTATCTGATTTTGTTACCTGATTTGGGCTAATGTGCTAATTGATTGCTTTCACCGCTTTGATATTCCGTGAATTGTATATAAATTGTTGTGAAATCCCCCTTCTCTCTGAGTCTTCTAAATCATGAAAAAGTGTGTACTTCGTGTGACTTTTTTCCGTTAGAGTCATATTCCAAATTTAGAACGAGGTTTGGACAAGTTGCCAAGCCGGCGAAGCTTCTGTATTCCCGGTACGCTGCCCCCCTCGGCTCGAGCTGTCCGCTCGGGTAAGCCAGGTCTAGAACAATAAGCCCCAGGATTTAAGCCCAGTATAACAAGATCTCATGTCGGATCCCTAGTAGGAACGGTTGTTTGCATCATGTGCATTTTGACTTTGGAGACTCAACACAAGGATTGGGTCTGTCTAGGACAGGTGCACCCGAAATAAAAAGACCATCCTGATGCATCTTACTTGCTACTTGTGCATTTATTTGCTTCGGACTTGCATGCTGACCGGCTTATGAATATTGGGAAAAGTTGAGGAAAGAGAAATAGCAGTATGAGAGTTAATTGCCCGTTCTGGAAAAAAAACCAATATCCAAATAGTGTCGAAACTCTGCCGAATTTTTGAGGAAAAAAAACGTTTTTTCAAAATATAGTTTTATTTGCCAATGAAATAATAAAAAAAGAGTCTTGTTTTCAAAAATAGTTTGTTTTATTAGCCCGAACTATGCCAGTTTGATTCTCATAGGGTGTGAGATACGTAGGCAACCCTTATCGGGTCCAACTTCCTTTTTGCAAAAATAGCCCAAAAGCCCAAAAATTCTACTTTAATTTGAAAATAATCAGGGCGATTCCATTCTTGTCAGAAACAGCCGAATGTCCCTAAACGGGCGCCGGAAGGCTGTTTTTGCAAGAACAACAACTTTTGGTCACTTTTAAAGGTTTTGACTGGTTAGCCGACACAGCTTTAAAATCTTCGTTTTTGAAGTGCTGAAAGGCTGTGTTGGTAAGGCCGGATGTTTTGTGGAAATTTTGAAAAATGGTCATTTCTCTTAAGTCAAAACGTGGCATGGTTTTATTTTAATTAAAATCACCTTAATAAATGTGCAGGATAAACACAAATCAAAATGAACCTTTCTCAGTCTGGGAAGAGATCCCTTTGGAGCTACACATGTGGTGGCATGATTTGGGGGGCGACAACAGGAAAGTTGTGACAAAAGCATTGGGCGGTCTTATTGGGCTTTTGAAGGTCAAGCCCAGAACAGACGTGATTGAGGCCTTGATACCATTTTGGGACCCAGCACATAATGTGTTCCATTTTGCAGATTTCGAGTTAACTCCTATGCTATAAGAGATAGCAGGCTATGCCGGTTTCGAAGGGAATCTTAGAAGTCAATATCCGATAGCACCAAGAACAGTGACCCCCCACAAATTTTTGGATTTGTTAAGCATCAGTCGGGACATCCGAGACGGAAATCTGGCCAAAGGATTTTGTACCTTCTACTTTCTGTATCGACGTTACGGGAATCCTCGTGGCTTCGAAACACCAGATATCGGTCTTACTCACGCTGGAAATCAAGACAAGTGGGAAGCGCAAAGAGGTTTAGCTTTCATAGTGGCGTTCCTGGGTATCTTCGTTTACCCAACTAAAGACGGGAACATTGAGATGGGACTAGTAGGGATAGACCGAGAAAGGAGCAAAGTTCTTTGAAGGGTGCAATATGTTGTTACAAATATGGATGGAGGAACACACTTGCCATCGTCCCGTCTACTTGAATTGCGGTATGACCAGCCTTGAGTGCATTGAAAAACATGAAAAGCGAGTAGAGGGTTATGAGTTTCAGAATGTACGGAAGCATGGCATGCTCATTTGAGATCTTTGACCACAAATAAGATCGAATGGACATTTGGGTGGCTCACGGTCAACGAAGTAATCTATATGTCGGCTGAGGTATGTTTATTGCTGTTGATGGGTCTTCGGAGTATCCGGCCTTATGCTCCGCACAAAGTCCTGCGTCAGTTGGGCCGATACCAGACCATCCCACACGATGAAGATCTGAGCCAGCAAGTCATTGAGTTAGATCCAAAAGCTGCCTTCCCAGAAGAGAAAGTGGCCGAATTTGGCATCAGTGCAGATTCTTAGGGCCTAATACTCAAGTACGAGACCTATCCAGAGGCGAGGTGGAGCCTAGTTATATTGCTTGGTATGGTAAAAGATCCTGAGCGCAGCATGAACCTGACAGTCCCGCAAAGAGGCCCCATGTCCAACAATTTACCGACGGAGCACAAGTGCAATGGGACTGGCTGACCAAAGAAAATGAGTACAGGGCTACCATAAGCAAATTAGAAAAGCAAGTTAGAGAACTTCAATTTGAGAATAGCCTGCAAGTCGCGACGGATAAAGGAGAAAAGAAAAAGATAGCCAAAGAAAATGAGGCCCTTCGAGCTCAAATTCAGAAGATGAAAGTAGCGGCAGAAAATCTAGCCCGAAGCGACAGGGATGAAAAACGCATAGCTAAGCTAAGGCAGAAAGTGAGTGACTATAGTTTTGTTTTGAACAAAGCAAAAAGTGAACTAGCCAAGGCTCAAAAACAATTGGCTAAAAATGCAGATGAACGGGTACGCCTAGTTAAGAAGTTGAGAGAAGGGTACGACGATGAGGTCGTAGAGTTAAAGAAAAGGGTCATCGCCACGGAAAACAAAATGATCAAGCAGGAAAAAGACTTCAAAGTTGAAAGGGAACATTGTTATATTGCATTGGCGCGATTAGAAATAGATTTGCAACAACTTCAGGAGCAAAATCATGTAGTTGAGCAAACTTTGGAGGCCAGGGCCCAGCAGATTGGGCGTTCGTTACAAGAAAAGGGCGTCATAAGAGAGAGAATTAGAAATATCGCTGACTACATCATTATGAAGTCTCACATCTGTGAGGACATGACTCGCACTACATTCTTTGCAGCAGTGATGATCTTTGTTAAACAAATAATGAACGACTTGGACCGACTTCAAAGGGATCTTGCACATAGGCCCGCGGCGAGACCGAATGATGTCCCGCGGGCACCAGGAGCATTGATGTACTCGTGATTTTTCATTTGAGTCTGTATTTCCTTTTTGTCAGAGTCTGAAAGTCATGTTGGCTTTGTATTTTCTTTTTGTTTTTGAGTCTGTATTTCTTGGGAGTATGATAGCCTATTTTCAGAGTCGGTATTTCATCTTTGCATCAGGGTCTGTTAGTCTTTTGGATTTTGTTAGTATTGAGTCTTTGTAATCGAAACATCTATTTTTATAAAAACTGAAAATCCAAAAAAAAATGTTTTATTTACTTTCACACTTATCTCCAAGAACTACGCTTGGTCTGATTCATACGGGGTCATGATACATAGGCAATCTCCATAGGATTCGACCGTAACCAAATAAAAGAGAGAAAGAAAGAGCGGAAAAACAAGAAAGAAAAAAGAGAAAATAAAATCAAGAGAGAATAAAAACAAAGAGAGAATGAAAGGAAGGAAAAGAAAAAGAAAGAAAAGGGGGAGGTTTGCAATCGGAAGTAAGAAAAGGCCGGAATTGCGCATGCAACCGATCAAATACATAATAGAGACGGTTAACTGTTTATGTGCATTCATTCCCAATGTGCGGTTACCAATTTGTTAAAGCCTAATCTCTAACAAGGTTGTTGCTTGATGTATTAAGTCCAGGCAGGTGGTTAGTTGACTGGCATTCTGGCAACTCACTCCTACAACACCCGATCAAAAGACAGGCTGAATATGGTCGACCAGGAACTGGAAACAAGTATTGTCGACCCATCAAAAGAGGTGGAAGAAATGGGCGTTAATGCGATGAGGGAAGAAATATATAAGCTGAAGCAGCAAATGGCTGAAATGTACCAAGCCTGGGCGAAGGGGCATCCACCACCAGTTTATCCCGCCAACCCTGCTTATATCCTACCATCAGCCCAACCTCTGGAGCCTCCCACTGTGAACTCATCTCTAGCCTTTCCCCTCTACCAACAATGCCATGGCGCCACTTCCCATACTTCTCAAGCTCCACCACCCAAACAAGTCTCATACCCTACCCTACCAATTACACCTATTTTTGTGGCACCTCCACCTGCTACATTACACCGATCTTCCAGTGAACCCCTGTTCCAAACTCACGACAACCAGTACTATCCCCTTAAACCCACCTTCAAAGTTCCAGAACCATATCCTTACACCCCTCATCTTGATATCCCGGCAGAGACCGAGAAACCGCCCAAAAATCCCTAGCATGAAGAGATGATCAGAAAGGTCAAATGCTTAGAGCAATCGTTCCGAGATATGAGGGGGCTAGGAGGTCAAGTGAGTGTGGCCTATAAGGATTTATGTCTATTCCCAGATGTTCAGTTGCCAGCAGGGTTCAAAATGCCCAAACTTGATCTTTACATGGGCATGGTGACCCAGTAGCACACTTAAGAGGATTTTGTAGAAAAATGAGAGGAACAGGTGGAAGGGATGAATTGCTGATGGCATATTTCAGCCAAAGTTTAAGTGGATCGGCCTTAGAATGGTACACCAGACAAGATCAGAACAGGTGGTACAAATGGGACGATTTGGCCCAAGCCTTCGCCTGCCATTTTCAGTACAACCTCAAAATTATCCCAGATCGCCTGTCGTTGATAAAGCTGGAAAAGAAGCCCGGTGAGAGCTTCAGGGAATATGGATACCGCTGGAGAGAGCAAGCAGCGATGGTTGACCCTCCGATGAAAGAAAGCGAGATGGTTGATTATTTTTTGCTGGCCTTGGAACCCACTTATTTCGGTCACTTGGTGTCAGCAGTAGGTAACTCCTTTAATGAAGTCATGAAAATAGGAGGCGTGGTTGAAGAGGGACTCAGGTCCATCAAGATCATGAGTTATTCAGCAATCAAGGCATCCACTCAGGCCATTCAAAACTGTACTAGGGGTGTGCTCGGAAAGAAGAAGAAGGAGGATGTTGCGACAATTGAGTCGGGAGCTTGGGTTGGATCCAGGAACCTTCCCCGTTACTACAACCAACCGCGACCCTATCTCCAAACTTACCCCCATACTCCATATAACCCACCACAACACTATTACCCACCGCCAGATCCCCATTTTTCTGTCCATCATACACAAACCTATACCCAGCCGCCCGCTCACTCACAATGGCGTGTGTCAGCTCCACAAAACCCATACCAAGCTCCACAAAATAACTACCCAACCCCAAAAGCCCACAGAAATCCTCCTAGAACGGGTTTTCGACCCAACCAAGCCTTTAAGAATGAGAGGTTGCAGAAGCAAAAGACTTTCACTCCATTGGGAGAATCATATGCTAGTCTATTCGACAGACTGAGATAGTTGGGTATGTTGAATCCGATCGAGGCTTAATTACCGAATCATCCTCCCAAAAATCTTGATCGCTCGTTGAGTTGTGAGTATTGTTCAGGGGCCCCGGTCCATGACACAGAGAAATGCTAGAAACTTAAAATAGTTGTACAAGAGCTCATTGATACTCATCGGATCGAGGTTCAGGCCCTAGAAGCACCAAATATCAACCAGAATCCGCTGCCAGCTCACCATGAGACCCATATGATTGAGTTGATACACAAGGAAGGGGAGGCTAAGAAACTCTCGCAGATGGTGATGATGATCCGCTCCAGTGAAACCAGTTCAAAGGAAAAGGTAACCAATGGGAAATCAGTGGTCCAGTTGAAAGGGGTAGACAATAAGCCAGTTGTGGTAGCCGGGAAAGGGTCGTCAAGCGCTGTCATAGTGAAACCAGAGAAAGCTAAAGTGGTGGTACCAGGGGTTACAGGTAAACCTGTTGTGGTCGTGATGGGTGCTCGCACAGAGCTTGTTATTATAAAACCAGTAACTCAACTTCCAGTGATCAACAGCAAGGCGTTCCCGTGGAATTATGAACGAGTAACAGTAACTTACCAGGGGAAAGAGGTTAAAGAAGAAGTGTGTGAGACCTATGGTTTAACTCGATCGGGGAGATGCTTTGCCCCCGAATAGTTGAGGAAAGCTAAGACATCAAAAGATAACCCAGTGTTGGTGAAGAAAGCCGTGACCGAGGAAGAAGTAGAGGAGTTCTTGAGAAAGATGAAAGTGCCGGATTATTCTATTGTGGAGCAATTGAGAAAAACACCGGCTCAGATTTCATTATTGTCGTTATTGTTCCATTCCGACGAGCACCGTCGGTCCTTGATGAAGATCTTGAACGACGCTCACGTCCTTGACAAAATCTCAGTAAACCATTTGGAAAATATAGCTAACAAGATATTTGAGGTGAACAGAGTCACGTTTTCTGATGATGAGCTACCCACGGAGGGCACTGAGCACAATAGAGCCCTCTATCTGACAGTGAAATACGAAGATTCCGTGGTTACTCGGGTACTGATTGATAATGGGTCTAGTGCAAACATTTGTTCTCTCTCCACGTTGAACAAGCTGAAAGTGGAAGGTGAAAGAATTCACAAGAATAGTATTTGCGTTCGGGGATTCGATTGTGGAGGGAAAGATTCAGTTGGGGACATAGTGCTTGAGCTCACCATAGGGCTAGTTGAATTTACTATGGAGTTCCAGTTGCTCGATATGGTTGTTTCATACAATCTGCTGTTGGGAAGACCTTGGATTCATGCTTCCAAGGAAGTCCTGTCTACTATGCATCAAATGGTCAAGTTTGAATGGGATCGATAGGAAATTGTTGTACACGGCAAAGACAATTTATGTGTGACCAATGATGCCATTATTCTGTTCATAGAGGTCGACGACGACAAGGGACCCTGGGTTTATCAGGTTTTCGACATAGTATCAGTAGAGAAAATTCTGGAAGGAAAGAGCATTCCAACTCCAAAGATGGTTGCGGCATCAGCCGCTGAAATGTTGAAAAATGGTTTTGTACCGGGCAAGGGTTTGGGTGTATCTTTGCAAGGTATTGTGCAACCAGTTTCTCTTCCAAAGAATCTGGATACTTTTGGTCTTGGGTTAAATCCTACAGTTGTCGACGTGAGACGAGCCAGGAAAATGAAATAGAAAGCATGGGCATTGCCAAAGCCAATCCCGCATCTGTCCAGATCATTCGTCAAGCCGGGTATAAGAAAGCAATTGTTGTCAAAGTTTCCTGGATCATTGATTGGTGCTGATGGATACTTGGAGAAGGGGACCGAAAGGTTATTCATCGAGGTTAACATGGTTGAGGCTGGGGAAGGGTCAAGCAAGGCAGATGTGCAATTTGTGGGACCACATGCAAAAGTCAACAACTGGGAAGCTACTCCTCTTCTTATCCGGACGGAGTCTTGGTAGTGAGTTTTGATTTTCTTTTAGTTGTCTAGATTATTCCAGGATCTGTAATTCAGATATTATGTTCCGTCCAGTTGGATGTGTCAAAACCCTGTTATCTTTAAATTCAATGAAATGCAATTGTCCCTTTTCCTTCACTCCTTCTAATTCTATTTTGTTTTCTTCTTTTGTACAGTTCTTTTTATGCTGATATCAATGACATGACATGCATGAGGAATCTTCAGCCCAGTTTTAAAAGCCAATCTAACTCTGAAATAATAATACAAGAAATTGAGTGTGATGACGAGTTGGAATTTGATGATGATGAGGCCTATGAAGAAATCAGTAAAGAATTAAGTCATTTTGAGGAAAAGCCCAAACCTAATTTGAACGATACAGAAGCTGTTAATCTAGGGGATCAAGAAAATGTTCGTGAAACTAAAGTAAGTGTCTATCTGGAACCACAACTCAGGGAGGAGATAATCAAAGCACTATTTGAATTCAAATATATTTTTGCATGGTCCTATGACGACATGCCGGGTCTAAGCACTGATTTAGTGGTTCACAGGTTGCCCACTGATCCGGCATTCCCTCCTGTCAAACAGAAGCTGAGAAAGTTCAAAACGGATATGAGTGTAAAGATCAAAGAAGAGGTCACCAAGCAGTTCGATGCGAAAGTTATTCTGGTCACGCGGTATCCCACCTAGTTAGTCAATGTTGTGCCTGTGCCAAAGAAGGATGGCAAGACCAGGGTGTGCATTGATTATCGGGATCTCAACAAAGCAAGTCTGAAGGATAATTTTCCCCTTCCAAACATCCATATATTGATTGACAATTGTGCTAAACATGATATTGGTTCTTTTGTGGATTATTATGCAGGTTATCATCAGATCTTGATGGACGAGGAAGATGCATAAAAGACGACATTCATCACGCCGTGGGAAACATACTATTATCGGGTCATGCCATTCGGTTTGAAAAATGCTGGGGAGACCTACATGAGGGCAATGAAAACAATATTCCATGATATGATACACCATGAAATCGAGGTGTACGTGGATGATGTGATCGTAAAGTCTAGAAAGTAGTCTGACCATGTCAGGGATCTGAGGAAGTTCTTCCAAAGGCTTCGCAGGTACAATCTTAAGCTCAACCCGGCAATGTGCGCTTTTGGGGTGCCGTCTGAAAAGTTGTTGGGGTTCGTGGTCAGCCATCGGGGAACTGGATCCATCAAAAGTCAAGGCCATCCAGGAATTGCCACCTCCGAGGAACAAGACCGAGGTGATGAGTTTGTTGGGGAGATTGAATTATATCAGCAGGTTCATCGCTCAGCTCACGACAACCTGTGAGCCAATCTTCAAACTGTTAAAGAAAGACGCTACAGTCAAGTGGACAGATGAATGTTAGGAGGTGTTTGATAAGATAAAAGGGTATTTGTCAAATCCACCCGTGTTGATCCCGCCAGAACCAGGGAGACCTTTGATCCTATACTTGACAATTTTGGACAATTCATTTGGCTGTGTATTGGGTCAACATGATATGACTGGAAGGAAGAAATTCACGCCATACGAGGTTAAGTATACTCATCTTGAGAGGACATGTTGCGCCCTAACCTGGGTGGCACAGAAGCTGAAACATTATTTGTCATCGTATACTACTTACCTCATATCTCGCTTGGATCCTTTGAAGTATATATTTCAGAAGCCTATGCCCACAGGGAGGCTTGCAAAGTGGCAGATCCTGCTCGCAGAGTTTGACATCGTCTATGTGACTCGAACTGCAATGAAGGCACAGGTCTTGGTGGACCATTTGGCCGAGAACCCGGTTGATGAAGACTGTGAACCTTTGAAAACTTATTTCCCCGATGAAGAGGTGATGTACATTGATGAGTTGGAGCAAGTTGAGAAGCCGGGATGGAAACTTTTCTTTGATGGGGCTACAAACATGAAGGGTGTGGGGATAGGAGCAGTACTTATTTCCGGAACAGGGCAGCACTATCCTGTTATGGCTCAGCTTCATTTTTACTGCACCAACAACATGGCTGAGTACGAGGCATGCATTCTGGGTTTGAGGTTAGCTGTGGATATGGGTGTCCAGGAAGTCTTAGTCTTGGGAAACTCAGACCTCCTGGTGCACCAAATTCAGGGAGAATGGGAAACACGGGATTTGAAACTCATACCATACATACAATGTTTGCATGATTATTGTCAACGGTTTCAGTCAATAGAATTCAGGCATATCCCAAGGATCCATAATGAAGTCGATGAGGCTTTGGCTACTCTGGCGTCAATATTACATCATCCAGATAAGGATTATGTGGACCCTTTGCAGATTCAGGTCCGTGATCAGCATGCTTACTATAATATGGTAGAAGAAGAACTTGATGGGGAGCCATGGTTCCATGATATCAAAGAATACCTCCGGATGGGGGTATATCCGGTAAAGGCCATAGGTGATCAGAAAAGAGCAATTCGACGATTGGCAAGTGGATTTTTCTTCAGTGGAGGGGTGTTATACAAAAGAACTCCAGATCTTGGATTGCTAAGATGCATAGATGCCAGAAAGGCCACCACTATCATGACTGAGGTACACTCCGGAATTTGTGGACTGTATATGAGTGGGTACGTTCTGACAAAGAAAATTCTCCGAGAAGGTTATTACTGGCTAACAATGGAGCGAGATGAATTAGTTTTGTGCGCAAGTGTCATCAGTGCCAGGTGTACGGAGATCTGATTCATTCCCTACCATCGGCACCATGGCCCTTTGTTGCTTGGGGAATGGATGTCATTGGGCCAATCGATCCAGCAACATCAAACGGACATAGGTTTATTCTGGTAGCCATTGATTATTTCACCAAGTGGGTTGAAGCGAAAACTTTCAAATCTGTGACCAAGAAAGCAGTGGTCAATTTTGTGCATTCAAATATCATCTGTCGGTTTGGGATTCCGAAGGTAATCATCACGGACAATGGTGCTAATCTCAACAGTCATCTGATGACGGAGACCTGTCAGCAGTTTAAGATTATACATCACAATTCCACCCCATATCGCCCTAAAGAAAATGGAGCAGTCGAGACAGCCAATAAGAGCATAAAGAATATACTTCGAAAAATGGTGGAAGGGTCCAGACAATGGCATGAGAAGTTACCTTTCGCATTGTTGGGTTATCGCACTATTGTTCACACTTCAGTAGGGGCCACTCCTTATTTGTTGGCGTATGGCACGGAGGCAGTAATACCCGCAGAAATTGAAATCCCATCCCTTCGGATTGTCACTGAGGCAGAAATTAATGACATTGAATGGGTCAAAACCCGCTTGGATCAATTAAGTCTGATTGATGAAAAGAGATTAACAGCAGTGTGTCACGGCCAATTGTACCAATAGAAAATGGAGAGAGAATATAACAAGAAGGTATGTCCACGGAAGTTCGAAGTGGGTCAGTTAGTGTTGAGACGTATCTTGCCTCATCAGGTTGAAGCAAAAGGGAAGTTTGCCCCAAACTGGTAGGGGCCATTTGTTGTAACTAGAGTGTTGTCCAATGGCGCATTATATTGACAGATGTAGAAGGGAAATGTGTAGAAATGGCTATCAATTCTGATGCAGTCAAAAGATACTATGTATGATTTCTTCCTTTGATTGTACTTGTTTGTATTTGGCATATTTTGAAGATTGAAATGACGAAGGCGTTTTGTTCTTCTATCTAAACACTTTATCCTTTGTTACCCCTTTTGAGCCTTATTTATTTTCTTTCATACCCCTCTTTCGGGATCAATGGCACAATATCAGAAACACAAGTGTGAAAGATAAGAAAAGGAAGAAAAGAAAAAAAGGATGAAAGGAGAGATAAAGAAAAAAAAAGGGGGGGGGGGAAAGAAAGAGGAAAAGTGAAAAGAAGAAGAAAAACAAAAAAAAAGAAAAGCAAAAGAGAAAAAAAAAGAAGAAGAAAGAAAAATCACAACAACAAAGTAATTTCTATGACATGAACTACGTTCGACCTGATTCTTTTTAAGGATATGTAGGCAGCCTCACGGTTCGGTCTCATCAAACAAAATCCAAAAGCCCCCAAGCAAGAAACTAGGGCAGAAGTTGTGGTTGTTGTGAGAAACCTGATTCTGAAAGTTGTGATTCTAACCCATTTGAATTGTTTTGAGCCTTTTATACCTTTTCTTTCCAACCCGGTCCAAAATCCCACATTACGGTCCGAAGAAAGACCTTCTGATCAATCTTCGGGAAATGCCAAGTCGAGCAGGTAAAAGTAATTTATTTCAAGGGCAACACTCTGTTTCAAGCAGGAAAAATAAAAATGAGGAGTCTTATTGGTGAAACCCTTCACAGCCACCGTAAGGCGACGGGATTTGAGAGGAATAAAATGAGAGAGTCTTATTGGTGAAAACCTTCATAGGCACCGTAAGGCGACGGGAGTTGAGAGAAATAAAATGAGAGAGTCTTACTGGTGAAAACCCTTATGGGCACCTTGAGGCGAAAGTGAGTTGAAGAGTCAACAAGTGAGAAAGGCCTATTGGTGGAAAACTGTTTCAAGGCACCGCAGGATAAGTAAGGTCAAGGTTTGGGTAAAGTAATCCGGTCATGGAAATTCTGAGGCAACAAAGTACGGCAACTGAAAGTTGATTGGTTGGATAGGTTGAGCCAATTAATCTGAAATGCATGTCATGATCATTGGTACCAGTTGTTCCACTCAGATAAGTTTCTTTTTCTTTTTCTTTTTCCCTTTGTAGCAGTTATTTGGTTTTGGATTCTTCTTATCCTTAACCCGCAAAGTCATTGCATTTCACTTTCTTTTGGGTTTATTTGTCTAAGAGGTTTTAATGTCCTAAGCAAGTGTAAAAGAGTTTCAAAGCTCACTACCAACTCCCAAAAAATTGCAAATCACAATGTGGTTAGAGCAATACTAAAAACAGCATGATGTAAGGGGGGAGGTACAAGGAATCACCGGAAGTTTCGTCGGTGGAATGATTTGGTAATGTCATGGGAGATGCAAAGGTTTAGATAAAGGGTTCAGAGGTGTGAAACAACAACACGGGTATAGAACACTCGGTTTGTCAAAGGTCGTGGGATTTGAAAGTCAGTCAGAAAGGCAAAACGGTTCGGGAAAGCCAGTCAGAGCAAAACAATGCAGTGGAGAGATCTTCAGCAAGAATGCCATCAGCTAACCACCAATTTAAACTGGCAAATCTTTCTTTGATTGAAACAGGGACAGAAAATTTGTTTGCTTCGGAGAAACTCTCCGCAGGGGAAAGAGCAAGCATCAAAACAGGTTTAACCGTAAACTTTCAGGACCCTGCTGGAAAATGGAACCTAGTTTAAAGTTCAGAAATAGCATAATCTAGCATAAATGTATCCCAAGGGAATATAAGTTGGCTTAGAAGTTTTCATGTTCGAGAGATGATTCAATTAGGAGTTTCCAGGACCCTCCTGAATAATGGGACTTAGCTTTAAGATTTCGATTAGATAATATCAATTTAGCGTAAACTCTGTTGTATGGTAGTATAATTCAGCCATGAAAGTTGTCACTCTTAAGATAAAACTTGACTTTTGATTTTCAGGACCCTCCTGGATAATGGGGAGTAGTTTAAGACCCTCTTAGATTACAAGACTTAGCAGAAATCATACCGGTAGAGGACATAACTTAGGTTTTAAAAATGGTCCTTTAAGAGTTGTCAGGACCTCCTAAATAATGGGATCTAGCTTTCAATTCTTAGTATACTTGGTAATATGATTTAGTTTTACACTCACATCTGTGCCCAGCCACCAAACAGGGGCAGGAAAATTTTCTTTGTTTTGTCTATTTTGAAGTCAGGAGCCCGCCTGGAGAGTAGGGAATACTTTCAAAATATTGAAGTCAGGAGCCTGCCTGGAAAGCAGGGAATATATTTCAAGTTAAAGTTAGGAGCCCGCCTGGAGAGTAGGGAATACTTCCAAATGTTGAAGTCAGGAGCCCGCCTGGAGAGCAGGGAATACTTTCAAGCGTAGCAATCACGAGACCGCCTGGAGAACAATGGAGTACAATTTAAATTTTAGCTGTCAAATTCTTTGTTGAAGTCAGGAGCCCGCCTAGAAAGCAGGGAATACTTTCAAGCGCAGCAGTCAGGAACCCGCCTGGAGAACAAGGGAGTACAATGTAAGTTTAGCGTTCAAACTCTTTGTTTTGTCTATTTTTGAAGTCAAGAACCCGCCTGGAGAAAAGGGAGTACTTTCAAGTTGAAGTCAGGAGCCCGCCTGGAAAGTAGGGAATACTTTCAAGTTTAGCAGTCAGGAGCCCGCCTGGAGAACAAGGGAGTACAATTCAAGTTTTGGTTTTTCGAAATTCTTATTGATATCCGGTAATGTGATTCGTTCTACACTTACACATGGGCCTAGCCACCAAACTGGGGGAGAAAAATTTTCTTTGGTTTGTCCTGTTGAAGTCAGGAGCCCGCCTGGAGAGAAGGAAATATATCTCAAGTTGAAGTCAGGAGCCCGCCTGGATAGCATGGGAATACATTCAAGTTCAACGATCAGGAGCCCGCCTGCATAGCATGGGATTGCATATCAAGTTTAGCAGTCTGGCATCTGCCTGGAGAAAGGGAAGCATCTCGGTTTACGATTCAATACGGCAAAAAGGAATTTTACCAAGAGAATACAAGACAACAAGGCAACAAGAAACACAAGATCAAGTTTGAAGATCAAGATAGGATTTTGTAAAAGCATAGATCGTAGTCTAGTCTAGCTCCTTTTATTTTTTTTGACACGGTGTAATAAGGGGTTCAGTGAGCAGCAGCAACAACAACAGTGAAATCACTGCTCCATGGTAGTCCCAGCTACCAGACATTCCTGAACTACACTTACCTGATTCCTTTTCAGCCAAGGATATGTAGACAACCTCGGAAGCAGGGTGCGGCCAAATCATTCAAAATGCTTCCCATGGAGTATTCAAACGGGCAAAGATTGCTCGTATCTGCTCACTTATCTTTGCACGAAAACTCTTCGTGTTTCTGGGCAAAGAGGGGCAGTTGTGAGCACGTTATTTTTGCCCTATATGAATTACTCCAACAAATTCAAAACAAAATAATTTCTTTCAGTGTTTGCAATTTTGTTGGATTTTGTGGCATTTTCTATTAATTATTTGCATTTGTCTGTGCACGTTTATTTTATTTAATTCATGAAAAATACAAAAAAATGTGTTGCATCTGCATTTAGGATTTAATTTTATATTTTTAGATTAATTAGCAAATTAGTTTGTTTTATAAAAAATGAAAATCACAAAAGTAATTCATTTTGCATTTTTACTTTTGAATTTTGTAATTTTCCTTTAAATTTAGGATTTAATTAATTATTGTAAATACTATGATGAGTGATTAATCTAACTGGGTAGGTTAATTTAGTTTAAAATTTATTATTAATTAAGTTAGGATTTATTATAATTTTGGAAAAAGAAAAGAATTTTGAAATTAAAAAAGAAAAAGAAAGAAGTGAAAGGAGATCCAGATCTGGGCTAAAACTCATTCAATTGTCCCTAGCCAACACAAAATTACCCAATACCCAGCCCAAAGTCCTTTGTCTTACCCAGTCCAAGTAGCCCATCACCTAGGCCGTTGAAACGACGTCGTAAGGGAGTGGAACAACGTCGTTTCGAGTTCAGTTTGCCTTAACAAATCTTGGCCCTTCATCTTGCTTCATTCAACGGTCCAGAACTAATTGGGTCACACCTATAAAAGTGTCCAAATGCCTTGCACCCCCCCCCCCGGTCTCATCGTCCCAACACACCCCAGAAAATCCCTCGTCGCCTCTGCCCTAAACCGCCCGCCGGAAATCATCTCCGCTGGCGGCGTCGGTCCAATCGCTGTCAGATTAACACCATAGATTCCCCTGCTCCTCCTCTTTCCAAGTCTCCAAATCCCCACCCTCAAATCCTAACCCAGCCTCTCAAATCTTGAATCAAAAGGAATGACCAAAACCCTAACGCTTCCAATCAACCCCAAATTGACACCACATAGCCACCACGACCCCCTCATGCCAAACCTCACTCAGTTTCCCTTGAACCTTGTCGGAGCTGCTCGAATCCTAAATCTGAGATCGACCCCTGAAGTTCAGAAATCATTTTTTTATCGAACCTGGTACATGCGTGGTCCTAAGGCATTGTTCTTCGAGTCTTGAAGTTCGGATTCAAACGATTGACCTTAGTTTTGTTAGGGCTTTTGTCCCCGATGGATTTTGAGTCTGAATCGGTAAGCTCCTTTCTTCTCTTTCTTTCTCTTCTTATTTTTTGTTGTCTTCTTCTCTTTCTCCTTCCCCTTTTCTTTAGCTTAGTCTAGTCCGGCTGAAACTCGATTAATCTTTCGAGTTTGAATTGGTCTTTTATTCATTGTCCTTCTCTTCTTTGTGAAAGTTGTTCTCTGTTTCCTAAGTTGTGTTATCAGCCCCTTTAAAGGTCTAACTTCATATCTCGTTTAGTCACGTAGTTAAATTAGGGTTATTTTAATGGCTTGGATAATTTCTTTCTTATTTGCGTATAATAATCAGTTGACTAGTGTAGGTTTTAATTATCGAAATCTTTCAAGTGTTTGCCTTTTGTTTGTTGACTGATTTGATTTAGTTTGGGCTTTGAAGCCATTGCAGACCTCACCCCAAAGGGGTTGATTTGGGTCATTGGGTCAGAATTTAGCCCAAATTTTGGTTTAAATATCGGGCCAGTCTGACCAAGTTGGTTTCCTAGAGTAAATTAACAGGGCATTCGGAGGCAGTTTAGAAATAGGGGAAGGGGAATTTTTTGTAACAAGAAGGGGAAGCTTCTAGGAAGCTGGGGTGGGGGCTATTTTGGTAATTGGTTAATCACGTTAAGGGTAATTCGGCAAAAAGGGAAAATCAGGTAAGGATTAGTTAGCAAAAAGCAAAATTAAAAAGGACTGAATGGCAAAAAATATTTCCTTGGGTCTGCCCTATTTGCTTACCTAGAAAGTCATCTTTTCCTTGCCATTCAAGGAGATTTTGAGAGAGCTAAGAAACTCAGAAAAAAAGAACGGCTAAAATTTGAAGAAAAATCATTGTTCCATTGAATACATTTCTGATTTTTTTTGAATTCCAACTTGCTTAAGGAAATATTTGGTTCAGTGGGTGTATGAGATGGCTTGAACTTGTTCTTCTCTTAAAGTCTGGGGTTGAGTTCTGGGTCAAGGTTACTGTTTCACTGATTATTCTTGAGTTGATTCCACTGTTCAACTGTTGAATCTGGGACTCTGTTCTGTTACTGCTGCCTACCGATCCTTACTCCTTCTTGCTTTCCCCTTATTCCCACGTACATGATCTCTGAATTCTACCTCATGTAAGGCCTGACTTGAAGAGTGAAATGGAAAGCAAAGTTTAGAGCATATCATCAGTTATTTTGTGACTCAGTTGTATTGTTTTGTTATGTTTTTTTTCAGTAACTTGATGTGTACATCATCTAGTTGAGCTTCTGTTTTGGATAGTGAACTTTTAATATTGTAGCTAACTTGAGACTATTATGAAAACTTGGGGAACAATTTGTTGTGTTGAATCAGTAGTTGGAACCTATATGCTAAATCCTATAATGTGGACTGCATTGGAATCTTGTCCACTATAATAAGTTCGTTTAAGTTGATACAACATATTAGTTGTGTTTGGATGGTGCTGTGTTCATGTAATCGTAGTTAAATGTGTTCTTAACTTTAGCGAGTATGAAGTCATGCTTAAAAAGGGAAAAATGGTCCAGAATACTCTAAATATTGAACTATGCGTTGATTTGATCCTGGTTTGTTTATGAGCATGTTTAAGTTGAATTTGTGGCTTAAAATTCAGAATGTTTAGCTGATTGCTATGTGCCTGAACAGTTGAAATGCAGAAGCAAAAATGTTAATCTAATTTCACGTTTCATGTAGTCTTTGATGACTGGCATTTAATGGGTTACATACAATTGCTGGTTTCAAAAGGTGGGCCTAAGGCTGGCCCATTTAATGAGAGTTCAATCTCAGACTTGAAGGAACGATACTATGCCTTTGGGCGTTCATTCTCTCACTATAATTGGGCTCGTTTTGGGCCCAAGTATGAAGGCATTCGTGAAAATTCGTTTGTTTAAATAATTGAACCTTTTCTTTAACGTAAGTCCTTTAGCTAGTTCGCATAAAATCCCAATTCCATTAGTGCTTAATTAATTGGATTCCGTCAAATAGATTTGAGGAACCATATGGATAAGTTTTAATTTATGGCCCAAACAATTAAGTTTAGAAATACCTTTAATAGAAATCGAGGCGCGCCATTTAGCGAATTTTCATGGCCCTCGCAAATTCAAAACGCGTAGTTGCTTTAGGCGCGTCATTTAATAATATTACCTTCCTAAATTCGGGTGTGCATTTCATGTGACCCAAATCAAATCTTTAACCGTTGAATAAAATACTTTTAGGATTGCGGGTGCATTTCATGTGGCGCGATCCAAAGACGTGTTTTAAACGACGTTTAATCTTCTTTAAAATTGAATAAGAGTAGTTAAAGTTAACATTGCACATAGTATTAAACATGTTTAAAATCAGATAATAGGCCAATTATAATAGTTGAGCGACCGTGCTAGAACCACGGAACTTGGGAATGCCTAACACCTTCTCCCGGTTAATAGAATTCCTTACCCGAATTTCTATGTTCGTAGACTGTTAAACAGAGTCAATCTTTTCCTCGATTCGAGATTTGAACCGGTGACTTGGGACACCATAATATTATCCCAAGTGGCGACTCTGAATCTTTAAATAATCAAATCCCGTTTCGACTGTCCTTTAATTGGAAAAACTCCCATATATTTATACCCTTTACGGGGTGTAGTAAAAAGGAGGTGTAACACTAGCCCCCAAATCACATAGAGCTTTAGCAAAATCTACACTCCTAATGGTTCAAGGAATGGTGAAATCATCGGGGTCTTCAAGCTTTGGGACCATTGAGTGCACTATTGCACTAACTTGGTGAGTCATCTTTATAGTTTCACAATCCATAGACCATTTCTTTGTTACCAAGTCCTTCATGAATTTAGCATAGCCCGACATTTGTTCAAGAGCATCTACCAAAGGCACATTGATGGATAAGCTCTTCATCATGTCAATGAACTTGTTAATATGATTCTCATTTTTCTGCTTCGTGAGCCTTTGAGGATAAGGTAGAGGTGGCCTTGGCAAAGGGACCTTGGCTTTAGGCACAACTGGCTCTGGCATGTCTATTATGTGTTCCCTAGACGGGTTCACTTCATTTTGAGTTTCCACCTCGACATCTTGAATATCAATCCTCACTTCTTCGTTCACATTTTCATCAATCACATTTTCAACCACCAAAGGAACTTCATCTTCTTGCAACTCAACATCATCATCCACAATTTGCTTTTGTTTAGAGGCATGCACATCGATGCCTCTCCCATTTCTTGTTGTTACTGCCATAACATGATTGTTCCCACCCTTCGGGTTCACTACCATATCACTTGGTAGAGCACGCTTGGGGCGAGTATTTAAAGACTGTGAGATTTGGCCTAACTGCACCTCCAAGTTTCTGATAGAGATATTGTGGGAAGTCAACTGAGCATCCGAGTCCGCATTCTTCTTCATCATCTGTTCGAACATCATTTCAATTCTACCTATATCATTGTTAGAAGAACTAGGACCTTGAGATGGAAATGGGGGTGAATTGTTCGGTTGTTGGAACATTGGGGGCCTTTGAAAGCCTTGACCCCGGTTTCCTTGGTTTCTATTATTCCATCCACCTTGATTCTTATTACCACCCCAATTGTTGTTATTACCATTCCAATTTCCTTGGTTGTTTTTATTGTTGTTCTAATTGCCGCAGTTGTTGTTTTGGTTGTTGTTCCCTAATTACAATTGCCTTATTGTTGATTTCCCCAGTTGCCTTGGGGTCTCTATTGTTGTTGGTTGGAAGAATTGCCACTTTGGCCTTGATAGTTATTCACATATTGCACCTCCTCATTTTGTTTATCATAACCATCATTTTGGAATCCACTACAATCATTGTCAAATTGCTCTGAATTCCCTTGGTTTTGTTGCCCTCTTTGTCTTCTTTTGTTGACAAGCATATTGACACCCTCCATAGCATTCACTTGGCGAGGATTTTGAACTTGTTGCAACTGTGCCTTCGCTAGTTGGTTCATTGTAGTTGTCAGCTTAGCAATAGCCTGCTCATGATCATGTAACTCTTTATGCAGATGAGTAACCGTGGGGTCACCTTGGGGCATATTGGCTCTACTTTGCCAAGCAGAAGAAGTGTCAGCCATCTCGTCAAGAATGTCACAAGCCTCATCATAAGACAGCTTCATAAAGTTGCCCCCAGCAAGTTGGTTCACTATGCATTGGTTTGTTGTATTAATGCCGCGGTAGAAGGTTTGTTAGATCATCGCCTCAGTCATATCATTGTTGGGGCATTCCTTCACCATTGTTCTATAATGCTCCCAAATCTCATACAAAGGTTCCATGGGTTCTTTCTTGAATGCCAAGGTCTCATCTCTCAATGCAGCCATATGCCCCGGTGAGAAAAATTTCGCAATGAACTTATCCACCAACTCATCCCAAGTAGTGATGGAATGGTTGAGAAGTTGCTCAAGCCAATCAAGTGCTTTCCCTCTAAGTGAAAATGGGAAGAGTCTCAACCAGAGAGCATCCTCGAAAATGTTAGTTTGCTCACTCCCTCAACATGTATCCACGAACCCCTTGAGATGTTTGTAAGCATTTTGATTTGCAGCGCCCGTGAAATACCCACGCTGCTCTAGCAAAGTCAGCATCACATTGGTTATTTAAAAATTGCCCGCCCGGATTCAGGGTGGGACAATAGTACTTGCATAGCCTTGGTTCGGAAGCACTCTAGGAGCCATTGTTGGAGGTGTCGGAGGAGGGTCTGGAATATTGTCATTTGCATTAGCATTGGCCTGGCGGCCTCTACGATGTCCTTGAGGTACAGGAGGCACCTCATCATCTCCAACATCATCTACCTCCTCCCCACAATCACATTTCCAAGAGGGTCATTGACGTTATTTGCTGACATTTGGTACCTGAAGTTGTGACACACACAAATTAGTAACAAAGAAGGAAAGAAGAACAATACACAAAACTATTTAGATAGATAGCCAAAAACTGTTAGCTCCCCGGCAATGGTACCAAAAAGTGAGCGAGGCCAGCCCTGCACTACTATTGAGTAGCGACAGAGGGTAGAAGCAGTTTTACCCGATTAAGGTCGGGATCGATTTACACAGAGAGCTAGATAGTGGAGTCGGTTGTCTATCTAAAGCGGAGTTGTGTACGTGTTCCAAATTGCACTTCTAAATATTTTGGGTTTTGATTTACTTATAATTTTATGAATCTACAATGCTCAATTAAACTAAAGTAAGCTAAACGTAAACTATTGCGAATTGTTCAAATGGTTAAAAGGCAGTAGGGTAGTGACTTTCGACTAGGTGATCAATTGACGGATACTTGAGTCTAAGGCATGATTAACACATTTGGGGAGTATGATATAACCGTTGCATGATTCTACCCACTCTACACCTCTCGGTGGTTTGAGTGATTTTGCCCAAATTGACTTTCTCAAGACCAATTGGGTATGCAAATTTGCACAAGCAATCAAGGTTCAAGTCGGGTATTACTATCTCTAGATTTAACCCTTTAATTGGGGATATCAATCTCTTGAGTACGCCCAAATTCCTTATTAGACTAATTTCAGAGACTTAGGCTCTCTTTCTCAAGAAGAGACAAAGTCATCTAAACACAAACTAGTGTTTGCAACCACTAATTTAGCAATTAAACATGAAATTATTCCAAATATTAAACACCCATAGACAATCAAGCATCAAAACACAAGACCCATCAATTACCACACTATAGTTGAGCCACAACCCTAGCTTATGGGTTTAGTTACTCATAATTGAAGAAGCAAATAAAGAAATAGATGAAGAAAAACTCATATTAATTAATTGCTAAGATAAACTAGAAGATTCAATGTTTAAATAAAGCTAAAATTGCCCAAAATAGCTAAAAGGAACGGAAGTCACGAGCGCAGCTCAGTACAAAAACTATCTGATAACCTAAAAATGGGAAAAGAAGCTATTTATACTAAGCTGAAAAATTTGGACAAAAATACCCCCGCGAGCCTAGTGCGGACCGCACAGAATGGAGTGCGGCCGCGGTGGCTTCTATTGCGGTTCGCATTTAATGGAGCACGAACCGCATTGGGCTTCAAACTCCAAACTGGCACTTCTCTGGTTCTTGGCTCTGCGAACCACACTAAATCGAGCGTAGCCGCAGTGACTGCAATGCGGATCGCAGTAAATCCCATGCGGCCGCATTGCCTGTTTTGCCTGAGTTGCATACTCTCTGAACCTCACTTGTTCGGACTACACAGAATCGTGTGCGGTTGCACTGGCCCTATTTTGCCTGAGCTTTGTCTTGTCTTGATACTTGTGCAAGTTTCACTCTTTTTTGAGCTGATCTTTAACATCTTGTCACCTTGTTGATCAAACCTGCAATCAAGCACAACTTGTGAGGCTTTGGGACTATTTTGTACACATTTCTAATCAAAACTTAAGCAATAAAGAGTATAAAATGTATCAAAATCCCTAGATATCAACTATACTATTGTGATTTTTGCCTTATTTTACCTAGTTTCGTACTACTATATATACCTACTCTCTCATTAATAGAGACACGAACACATTTTTATTCAAAAAAGCTCTTTCACACTCAAAACCTTTCTGCTATCTCTTGGTTACTTGCTATTATTCTGAGTTAGTCGGCTGTAAGCCAAGGCTAACTATTGTATTTTCCTACTCCTCACTTTGTGTTTACCATCTCTCTACAGGTATGTTCTGATTTTAATTCAAGACCCCAAAAAAATATGTTTCTCTTATTACTTCAATTTGTCATGTTTCTAATATGCTTCTATCTATGGTTTTGTTGTTCAACCTGCAATTAACATGTCTACTTCACTGTCTTCTTTACTGCATGCTATATACCCTTAGGATTAGCCTGCTCATCAATCCCTTTCTAATATGCCCCAATGTGACTATGTTTCTCTGATTCCTAGCATGCACCTTCCTGTGTGAAGTAATTGGCTATCCTAGGCCTGTTTGACTATGTGCTAACTCTAAAGTTCATGCTGTATTTTTAAAGCCCTTGACTCCATTCAAGGCTCTTCTGATGCTAAACCTATGTGCATATGTGCTTATTATGTGCTCTATGCTTACCCCCAAATCCCCATTACCCCTGAGTGGATGTGTGTACCTGTTTGACTCCATGTTTTGAAGTGCTGATGAAACTTTTCTGGTTCTGCATTGATTGTTAGTCACCTAACCCTTTTCAAGTTGTCTTATTTAATAACTCCCTATGGTTTTTTACAAAACTATTACAAGCAAATCTCTTTTAACACTGTTTTCCTACTGAAACCTTTTTCAAACTATGTCAAGTACTCTCACTCTACTCCTAAGTCACTAGGATCTGCCCCCTCTAGTGTGTGTACTACCTTGGGATCCTCTTGAGAACCCTCTGAACTTTGGCACCTGAGGCTGACCCTTCCACACTAAATTACTCAATTTGGTTGCAAATTCTAGGTGTGAGCACTGCCGAGATCCTTGAGATCCTCAGGGAACTATAACGCACCTAGACAATGATATTGTCTAAGAAATTGGCATCTGAGGCTATTGGAGGTTTTGGGAAATCACTTGGGCCTGCTTCAAGCTCACTATAGTGTAACTTCTTCTTTTTCTTTTATCCGTTTATGTAATTCATTCATCTGGTTTGTAATAATTTGTAAACAAATATTGGGGTGACTAGTGAAAAGGGGTGGGTAGCTACATATTTATGGGGTAACATGGGTAGAAACCATGCTTATAGGGTTTTATATTTGCTTTGTTTGGCTTACCATGTTAGAAATCATGCCTATAGGTCTCAAGTGTTCCAATAATAGAAATCATGTTTATAGGTCTTAAATCAACTTCACCAGCAGATACCATGCCTATAGAATATGATTCAATTCAACTTCTGTTATAACGGGTATTTACATATGTTTTCATTTGTTATCATGCCTACAAGTTTCTAATATTAGCTCTTAATAATTAGATATCATGCCTATAGGGAACAATATCAGAAATTCTACCTATAGATCTAAAATCAGTTTGGTTTAAATAAGTCAATCCAGTTCATGATTAGTTTACTTCAAAACTGGTCTTAATCAGTGGTTTGTTTTCTCTAAAATGAATGCTTTCAAAAACTGCCCTAATCTATCGCTAGACAGCATGCCTATAGGAACTCAAGAGTCTGTTTGAAAATCTGTCCACCTTTTTACTATATCAAACGTAGTATCATGCTCTTAGGATGCCATTATTTAGCGTTTAGGCAAGCCTATAGGGCAAGTTTAAATTCTGCAACTCTGAAATTGTTTCTGCTACTTAATGTTGTTCTGATTTAACAGGCTTAAAAAATCAGTAGGTAAACTGATAAGGCCATTACTTCTGAGTTTATAAAATAAATTGCATATCTTCTCTGTCTTGATATTCACTTAGACATCATGTCTTAGGATACTGTTTAACAATGCGGCCCTTATTTGTGTTTGAGTCGTGATGCTTATGTGCGTTGTTTGTAGAGGTAAACTTGAGCCTATAATTGCTTTTTTTCTACCTTATGTGCTAAGGTCCTATTTGTTCTTGCATGTCACCTTAGTATTTTTTTCCTTTAAACCATAGGGGGTCTGTCTAGAACTGCCTATAGGTAGAGGTCCTAAATTTCTTCCAGGACCATTAAGAAGGGACGGGTAAAAGCTCGCAATAGAGATTGCTGACCAACACTCGCTTTAATAACTACTAAGGGGGTGGGAATGGGTAGATATGGGATATGATGACAACGCACTAATGTCACGTGTAGCCCCTTATTGAGGAGTATTTACCGGATATTGTATGGTGTTATCCTGTAGGCTAACCAATCTAGGACCCCTCCTTTCCCAAATCCCTTTTGTTTTAAATTTTTTTTTTGTATACAACTTGCTCAAAAATCTTTGTCTTATTATTCGAGTTATACAATGAACAACGTGCTTCCTTTGCAATTATTTGCTTCAACTACTTATCTGTTTAAGGGACTAATTCGTAAGTATAAGTTTGGTCGGGACCCACAGTTGTGGACCAAGAGGGGTGCCTAATACCTTCCCTTTAAGGTTATTTCGAGCCCTTACTTTAAATCTCTGGTAATGCAAACCAATCCAAGAGTTAATCGCTCTAGGTGCTAACGCACCGTAATCAGTTAGGTGGCAACTCTTCAAATACGCAATTCCCAAAAGGAAAATGAGTTATTACCCCCATGAATGTCGAAACCCCGGACTCTTTCCACGGAGGAAAAAAGGGGGGCGCGACAGCATAGCGACTCTGATGGGCATACCTTTAGGCTCTTACCATAAAAAACTTGTCATTCTTTATTAGTCCAATCATGCTTTATCCCATACCCTTCTCCCTTATTTGAATTTAACAGCCCATTTTCTTTTAAGCATTTATGATTCTTTATCCCTGAAACTGACTTGTCCCTTTGTTTCTTTTTCCTGTAAATTGTCTTTCAATTATTTAAATACTATATTTATTTTTCCTACATGCAAATAATTGACTACATGTTACTAACTGCTGCATAAATCATGCTCCACATCATCTTCCACTCGTACGTATCAAATCCTATATCAATGCTTTAATGAGTGGTTGCGCTCTTCCTATTTACTACCCTTAAATTCGAAAAGGCTTATTTGCGGTAAAACCAGACGATTAGCAACGTAGTCGATGGTTCCGTGCCTTCCCCCTCGAGTTGTCCGCTTGAGGGTACCGGTCAAAAACCCTATAGAAACCTTACTCTGGTTAAAATTGTGCATGCATCATGGTCAAACCTAGTCGGATCAGTTATGTTGTCCACATAATGATCCTTAAATATAAGCCTTACCCAAAGTCCATCGGGTTTTCCATAATTCCAACGGACACAACCACATTCTGTGCATTAATTTGGAGAACTAAATGCCGATATGTTGATCATAAATGTATAAATAGTCGAGTCCGGTGGGGGTAAGGTCTAACCCTTTTTTTTGCAGAAAATGAGGCACGAGGTCCCCAGATTTGGTGTGGTTAGCAACATCTCACCACTGCTGCTAGATTGGTGGGAGGACCTTTCCTCAAGTGACAAGAAACATGTGAGAAAGTACCTGGCTAACCTGCCTTCCTTGCTAGATATCGAGCCAAACAACAAATTGATCAAGGCTTCCACTTTATTCTGGGATAGTGAAAGGGTTGTGTTTCGTTTTGGCAACATAGAAATGACACCACTCCTAGAATAAATTGGAGGGCTTGCAGGGTTGACTTGGGATAGTCCCGGGTTATTGGTACCAGAAAATCGTACTGGTGGGGGATTTTTAAAGATGATGGGGCTGAAGAAGAATGTCGACCTAGTGTGCTTGAAGGAATTATACATACCTTTCGAATACCTGTATGAGAGGTATGGCCATAGCAAGTCTTTCCGTACCTACCATGATGAGATCTCTCTCACTTCTCTGGGTCACATTCACTGCAGAGTGTTTGTATTTATAGTAAGTTTCTTGGGCGTGATAGTGTTCCCAATGAAAAAGGGAAGAATCCACACTAGGTTGGCCATGGTCGCCAAGACTTTGACGGAAAGGATTAATGAACAAACATATACCATAGTCCCCATGATCATAGCCAACATCTACAGGGCTCTAGAGCGCTGTCAAGGAGGGGTCAAGCATTTCGAGGGTTGTAACTTGTTGTTGTAGTTATGGTGGTTGGAGCATTTCCAAAAGGGTCGCTATCGCCAAGAATTTTCGCGAAGGGCTCGGACCGACCATATGGCCTTCCATCACCCCAAGCAGATGACTTACATTCCAGACAGATTTGCTCAGCCGGAAAGCGCCAAAGAATGGGTAGAGTTCTTCGACAATCTTACCGAAAAATAGGTGCAATAGATGTTTTAATGGTTCCCAACAGACGAATTTATTATCAGATCCGGGGATGCTCTGTACTTGGTGTTGATCTGGTTGATAGAGATACACACATATATCCCTATGCGAGTTATGAGGCAAATAGGCAGAAAACAGGTTGTACCTAGGGTCATCAAGATAAGTCATTTCAGGGTGGACTTTCAAGACGATGACGTCCCTTACAAGTGCCAAGCTCAGCACATGTGGCACTGCAAAATCATTGTGGAGAAGAACATCTTTGAGCCAGACAGGTATCATGTAGGGTGCGAGACTCTCTACCCTGCATGGTTGGAGGACAATCTGAAAGGAATGGTGACACCAGGGGTCGGTCGAGGGAACAGAATCATAGATGAAGAAGCTGAAGCTCAAGTCAAATACAACAGGCTATGCAAAAGGGTCCACGACTCTGAGAATGAGCACCGGGAAATACATGAGAGTAATGCGAGGTTGATCGAAGAATGGAAGGAAATGGTAGTCACTTCCAACAGGAAACTGGAATATATGGAACGAGGAATAGTGGAGCTAGAAGGTAAAGTCATAAAGAGGATTGAAAATTGCTAGAACGCTGAAGGAGGACATCTGGCCAGAGCCTACTTGCTGCTGGGGATGCGCGAACTGGGGGATCTATATGATGGAGTCCGGAAGATCGAATCTAGGGAAGGTTCTTCTGGGACCAAATAGGCTAGATTTATTTGCTTTTCTCCTAAAAATGTATTAAGGCCGAGTGCCAGTAGTGACTTATTTTATTATTATCTTAGTGTCGTTTTGGGATTCGTCTATTTTTATATTATGAAATAAAGCATTTATTGGCATTAAAAGTTCTCCAAGTTTATTTGTCGCTAGGGCTACCCCGGGCACAACGAGGTTCCCAAAGTAGGATATGAATTTACTTTTCCGCAATTTGTGTTTAAATACTGCAAACGTTTCAGGATCCTCACTAACTTGTTACCTTTTTGTTTTTGCTTATTTTTTATATTTATTCACATCCCCTTAGGTTGGTTCACTCATACTGGCCTCATCAGCGTATCACACCAGATCTAGAGGCCCTTTACCTCCTCATCCTCCATGCAACACAAAAGGCAGAGGAAAAGTAAAAATGAACGACTTAAGTGGAATCCGAAAGGAGAATATTGAGAACGCGGAGACTTCAGATGGTCGAAGTACACCGGCCCCAAATGATCTAGTCTTGAGACTGGAACAAAAGATACTAGAGCTACAAGGAGAACTTGAGCAGGTTTGCAACTTGGCAAAGTTGTCACTCACCCGAAATGTCCTCGATATCCACCAACAAAATACAAAGAACTCAACACCTCCTCAGAACATACAAAACCAATAGCCACAAAATCCTATCACACCAAATCAATATACAACTTCACTCCTAAATATCAATCCAGTGTCAATACCAACTCCACCGCCACATCATCATCAACAAATTCAGTACCCACCAACCACCACTTACCACACTCCCTAAAACACACCACAACTCATTCTCGATCCCCAAAACTCCACCAATGACCATCATTACACCCAAGTCCCTGGCACCCAACAAAGCAACCTTATATATGTGGAAATCGTACCTCACTCTACCTCACCCAAGTCCTCAAAATCTTAAAATTTTAGTTAATTCCATAAATTAATTATTAATTATAATTATGATTTATCCGACATGAAAAGCATTTATGAAGGGTGAGAAGATCATCAGTATTTCGTATTAGGTTTTGTGCTTTTATAATATAGTAGATATGTATATAGATATTGATAGATAAATATATTATACTCATATATCAAAAAATATTAGAGCAAATGTAGATCCTCAAATCACATTTCATTAAAATTATGGTAAAACTTAATTAGTTGAACTTAAAGTTTTAAATATTAGATGAATTTTAAATTTTAATATAGCTGATTTATATTAATTTATTTATTGAAGGAATAATTTATTCTTTTAAAGAGTATTGGCCAAGTTCAATTCTGTGCAATAATTAACTTTATATAAGTTACTCCATAATTTTTTTAGGTTGTTAGGTACCTTAAATACTTTTATTACTTGTTAAGTTTTATTTTAGAACTTGAAGGGTTGTTTTATGCTTTCAAAATATTCAAAATCAATATATAGTAAATATTCATTTTAATCATTTAAATAGATATTAATTTTTTAACAACAATTATTATTTTTCACTAATTTATTAGTACTATATACATTTATATTGATTGGCAATGCGCACATGAAATACACGTAATAAAATTGCTGAATTGTTTAGACTTTTAAGCTATATTTATGTTAGCTTGTGGCATCAAACATATAGTCATATTTGTAAAGAAAATAAGTATACGTAACAGTGAGAGGGTTAATTGTTTAGGAAGAAACGTATTCATAATGACAGGCTAATAATTATTTGACCCAAATCCAAATAAGAGATATACTTATATAATTCAAATTGGAATTTTTACATTCCTATACCATATAGGAAACCTTATTACCCTCAATGTTTAAGGTTTGATATAATTACATTTAGTATACCAAATTACCAATTCTATACCATAGTGTATTTTAAGAGTACAATTAATGCAGCGTATATCCCTCCTTAATTCAAGGTACCGTATATCCCACCCCTCCCACGTTTCTCTCTCCCAAACCCTCACCCTCACCCATGTTTTCTTTGCTTATTAAACATAAAAACCTATGATTATGGAAACATAGATTTGCAGCATTAGGTTTATGTAGTCATCAGTTCAGCTCCAAGTCCAACACTTCGTTTTTCCCAGGTCGTTAAAGTCATCTTCGCAAACACCAGCGTGATTACCATCCTGGACTAGAAATCTTTAGATCTAATAGTCTAATACTATCACAAACATAAAAATCCAGAAATAACAAAACAATCTCCATTAGACAATAGATTCTACATGTATAAGTGGGAAAGAGGGAAAGAAAATGCATTTACGGAATAATTGTAAATATTTGGGACTGTCTAAAAAACCTCAAAGAACCATTTACAAATTAGGATTATACTTTATATATATCATGATATTAAAGTATGAGATCATATAGGAAAAGATTCAATCAAATATGAAGTCTTCCAAGTTTGACTACTCCTCAACCGCCAACAATCACATTCAATTGTAGCTTAATTGGTATTTTCGACATAATTGTATTTTTTGCAGAAGATTTTATAGAAGTTTTAATCGTTTTGGATTTATGAAAACAGAAAATAATGTATCTACAATCAGAATACAAATAATCTACAATCCATCCACAAACTGGGTATATTGAATTTTAATATCCCAATTTCCATTCAATTGTAGTTTAATTGGGATTTTCGACATAATTGCATTTTTTGCAGAAGATTTGTAGAAGTTTTAGTCGTTTTTGATTTGTGAAAACAGAAAACAAAGCATCTACAATTAGAATACAAATAATCTACAATTTATCTACAAACTGGGTACATTAAATTTTTTTATCCCGATTACCATTAAATTGTAGCATAATTGAGATTTTTGACATAATTGCATTTTTTCATAAGATTTGTAGAAGTTTTAGCTTTTTTATTTGTGAAAACAGAAAATAAAGCATCTACAATCAGAATACAAATAATCTATAATTTATCTACAATTTCTGCAATATGTCTTCTTCATCTTCTTCATCTTCTTCTTCTTCTTCTTCTTCTTCTTCTTCTTCTTCTTCTTCTTCTTCTTCTTCTTCTTCTTCGAGTTTCAATCTGAAATTCAGTCAAAACCAAGTCTAATCTTCACCAAAACCCCTCAAAATTGAAATATAAACTCCAAACCATATTCCCGATTATTTTCAACAACACCCAATCCAAACAAATAATGATTTTTAAAAACCCAAATTTGAATTCAAAGATTTCAAGCTTTTTAATAGCTGTCAATGGTGAAATTGTTGTTCTCTTTTCATTTGCTTTACAACAATGACCCAGTATAATCCCACAAGTGGGGTCTGGGGAGAGTAATATATACGCAAACCTTACCCCTACCCGAAGGGTAGAGAGGCTGTTTCCAGGAGACCTTCAGCTCAAAAAAAAAAGCAATAGGAGACAACAGGATATAATATATTAGTACCATAAAAATGCATAATAAAATAACAGCAATATTGGAGATATGAAATACAGAATACGAAATACGAAATAGATGGCTAGTATAGTAAAAACTAGCAGGTAAAGCTTTGCATCAATAGACGACCAATGGCATTCTTAGTCTAACTCCTAACTGGCTAGTCTCACTCTATTGTGCTATAGAAATATTCACAATTTTCCCTAACCTACAACCTTAATGCTCGACCTCCATAATTCCCTGTTAAGGGTCATGTCCTCAGTAATCCTAAGTCGCGTCATGTCCTGTCTGATCACCTCCCCCCAATACTTCTTAGGTCGCCATCTACCTCTCCGCGTGCCCACTACAGCCAGTCGCTCCCACCTCCTCACCGGTGCATCAGTGCTCCTCCTCTGAATGTGCCCGAACCATCTGAGTCTTACTTCCCGCATCTTGTCCTCCATGGGGGCCACGCCCATCTTCTCTCGAATATCTTCATTCCTAATCATATCCATCCTTGTATGCCCGCACATCCACCTCAACATCCTCATCTCTGTTACTTTCATCTTCTGGATGTGTGAGTTCTTTACCGGCCAACATTCAGTTCCATATAACATGGCAGGCCTAACCACTGCTCTATAAAACTTACCTTTTAGTAACGGTGGCACTTTCTTATCACACAAGACTCCCGAGGCTAACCTCCACTTCATCCACCCAACCCCTATACGGTGTGTGACATTCTCGTCAATCTCCCCGATCCCCTGAATAACCGATCCAAGGTACTTGAAACTACCCCTCTTGGGAATGACTTGAGAGTCAAGCCTCACTTCAACTCCCGCTTCCGTCGGCTCAACCCCAAATTTGCACTTGAGGTATTCCGTCTTCGTCCTGCTCAACTTGAAACCTTTAGACTCAAGAGCATGTCTCCAAATCTCTAGCCTCTCGTTGACGCCGCCTCGTGTCTCGTCCTCTCTTTTCATTTGATTTGTATTACTGAAATTTGCAATTGAGATGTAGAGAGAATGTCGACGAACTGAGCTTATGAAGAACTGATTTCTACAATTTGATTCGAATTTGTTGACGATTTTATCTTTTTTTTATTTGTGGCTTCAGAAAAAATATCGAAGAACAGAGTATTTGCAGAAAAGAGTCTATATAATTTGATTTTAAATTGAAGATATAGGATTTACGTTTCAAATTTGATCTGAAGGTCGCTAAATCAATTAGAATATTCTGTTCCTGATTTGTAGCACGCCTAATTAGTAAGATTCAGCTACTAATAATTAGTATTTAATGAATGGCATAATAATTGTAGAAAAACTGTGAACATAGCGGGTAAATTAGAAACTATGCACATATTTGGTAATAAAGTTTCATATATGGTATAGGAAGAAAAAAATTTCATTCAAATTTTACTTCTAAATATTAGGACTTTTTATAAAGCCCAAATAAAGAAAGACTTGGGACCCATTTGGCAAAAAAGATTCATTTTTTTCACTTTTTCATGAACTAGTGCCATGAAAATTCCAAATTTTCACTTGAAGTTAAATTTCGGAATCTTTTTGGAATTTGGAAAATTCCAAAAAGTTGTATTTCATTTCACTTGAAAGCACTCACAAAAATCTAAAAACAGTTCCAAATTATATTCACGTCCAAACACAACTTTAATTTTTAAATATCATTTTTCACTTGGAAAAGAATTTTATTTTTTAGAAATTTCACAATTCTAATTTCCAAACGCCCACTTAATATTCAAATTTTATTTAGTTTCAAGCTCCTAAATATTAGAAAAATAGGTAAATGATGATTTTTTTAATTGTGTGTGTTTCTCATGTCATTGAGTTAATAGTTTTTAAAAAATAACATAAATAGTATTAAACGATGTGTTTGAACTATAAGAAAGTGTAACATTCTAAAAATATATTTTGTTGATTCTATTTAGCTAGCCCAATGAAGGATAAATCGTACCACATGGATATTTTCAAATTGTTATAAGAATATCTTGTTAAAATTATTGTTATTTTGTACTCTAATATTGAAAATGAATAAAAACGAAAAAAATAAATACATTTATCATGACATCGTCTCAAATACTACAAATTAAAAAAATTAAATCTTTTAATCTTTTAGAATAATTCACTATGCTACAAGATAAAGCATATAAAAATTCGATATATGAAGGCACAATTTTATGCTTTTGTTACCTTGCTATAGAATCGTAAAAATTAAGGAAATTAGTTTTAGAGTCCGTTTGGCTTAGCTGATTTAATTAGCTAATTTAATTAGCTGATAAGCATTAGGTGCTGAAAAGCACTTTTAAGTGCTGAAGTTGATTTAAAAAATAAGCAATTACGTGTTTGGATAAAAGTGCTGAAATTAATAATAAGCAGCTGAAGAATTGGGTATACGAAGAGTTTTGTTTAAAAAGAATTATTTTAGGGATAGAATAGTAAATATTTTGGTCAAACCTAAAGTGTTTATAAGCTGAAATTTGATAAGCTGGGGGAGACCAACTTATGGCTTTTGGCTTATTTTTGGCTTATAAGCACTTAACTTATAAGTACTTTTAATTTTACCAAACACGTAGATAAGTCAAAAAGTGCTTAAAAGCCAGTTTGACCAGCTTATAAGCTTAGCCAAACATCCTCTTATTCTTTTGTTATTCACTCGTAGCAGGATTTTTCCAATTATTATGTCTTACCTAGTTTAACAATAAAAGATTTAATGACCAAAATTTTAGTTGATTTTAAAGTCATAAAAATTAGGAAATTAATTTAAATTACAATTTTATCTAATGTGAAATATGATTTTAAAGGGTAAAAAAGGCGAACGACATTTCGCTAAGGGCCTTCATACTTTTAATATAGTATAGATAACGTGACGTTAGGGATTGGTTGGTTGTTGGCTAGAGTTATGCAGGTATTAGAATGTAGGGTTTAGTTATGCAGGATTTAATTATGTTGGAATTAATTATGTAGGGTTAATTTAGATAGGCATGAGTAAGTTATGTGCGGATTAATTATACAGGGACTGATTATATAGGGATTAGTTATGTGAAGAATAATTATGCGGTAGTTATATAAGGATTAATAATATAAAAATATAATGTGAGTTATTTATTATTAGTCTAGTTCATTCTATTAAAATTGTTAGTATATTTTAAATATATTTTCTTTCATAAAAAAAATACAAGTTTGAATAGAGGGTATTCTTGTCATTTTGAGTTTTAATACAAGTATTATTAATACATATATAAGTTATTTCATCTTCGCCATGCATAAATAATACATAGATTTCCTTATAACTTATATATCTATTAGTTATGCAGGAAAAAAAAACATAAACCAAACATTATATTAGCAATACTATGTTTTATGTGGAAAAAAAAAGAAAAAATCAATCAAACATTGTACAACTTATGCTAGATTCTTTGAGGAGATTATTTTTACACATTTTTTGTAACCAAACGGTGTATAAGGTTATCCTAGTTTTAATATGAATAACTCATCTCTAATCGTCTGCCAAACAACCCCTAAAAGTTTGTAAAAGATGATTACATGAAAGTGTTAGGGATATAATAGATATGAGGTCCAATCTCAAATTTGATGATTTGAACATATTTTTGTGAACGTTATTTGATATAAAAATATATTGTATTTGATATTCTTTTATCATAGTTATTATTAATTGCGTGATTAATTTGATAAGGTCCTTGATTAAATTTTGAGACTCGTCATCGTAATGGAGATCATGATAATGAGAGTTAAGTGCCTTATATTTTAATCTAAGTTTTTTCTTGATCATAGGATTATTAATTTGGACATTAGTAATCCGATTAGATCAATATTTGTGTGATTGTCTTTATGATATAAAGATTAGTTGATCTCATTAACTAAATCACATAGATAGATGATACATATGGAGATATGATCATTGAACCGACTCATTGGATAATTCCTAATGGTTAGAATTACCATAAACTGTCAATATGATATTCTCTTAAAGAAAATGATGTAAGGGTTTCCTTTATATAGCTATGAATAGTCATCGACTTCCGGGAAATAGTAGAAGAATGGGACCTATTATTAGACATATAACGCATTGCAGACGTATGATCATCCTGAGATCGTCATAGTAATTGACAAGTTATTTATTGTGCTTTGATACTAGACACCTATGGCCCTTGGGCGATAGTTGAAAGAATATTGGGTACGATTAAATACTTGTAGAATTAGTGATTGATCAAGATAGAATATGTCCACTCTTGGTAATGAGTTTAAGCTCCATGTTATCATGAATTATAAACGACCAAATTAAGACCTTGGCCAGGGCAATTGAATGAAAGAAGAAAAGAGTTTCTTAGCTCATTCGATGGTCGATTATATTTGACATGAGCACATAGTTGGTCGCCTATTAGGATTTGACAGTTGAACCATATCCTAAGGTGACTCAGAGCTATAAGGACGGAAGGAGTTACTATATTATTCTTCTACTGGATCTTGAGAGTAAATTGTATACTTCATGTTATTCGGTCGTTAAGGAGTGTTGTTAGACGCCACCTCTGAGCACCTAATTTTTTATAATATTTAATTTTTTATCACTTCTTCTATGTAAATATTTTAGGGGTTTTAACCTACAATTTTTAGCTTTGTTACAATTTTTATTATAGGGTAAAAATACAAAATTTTAAAAGGTGAATTATTACTATTAATATTATTTTATTTTTATTTTTATTTTAAAATAATAAAAAAACTCTGAAAAAATATTAATTTTTTTTAATTATCAGGAGTGATTTAAAAAATAAGAAAAAGGGAAGTACTGAATAAAAAATAAAAGTAAAAGTAGGTGGAATTATCTTTTATAAAGTAAAAGGAAGTAGAAAATTAAAAAATAAAAGTAAAGTTTTGTGAAAATTTTAAAAAAATAAAAAGTAAAAGAAAGTTGGAATTAAAAAATGAATATAAAGGTATCTGAAAATTAAAAAAATTTAAAGTAAAAGAAAGTAGCATTTTTAAAAGAAAAGCAAAAGAAAGTGGATTGTTTTTTTAAGAAAAGTTAAATAAGTGGAATTCTCTTTTAAAAAGTAAAAAAAAAATGGGATTTTAAATAAGATAAAAGTAATTAAAGTTGGAATTTAAGAAATAAAAGTAAAGAAAGGTGACATTTTTTTTATAAAAAAAATAAAAGCAATTTGTAAGTGAGATTTCTTTTAATTAAAAAATAATAAAATAATAAAATATTTTTTTAAAAAAAAATCTGAAAAATCTCGAAAATTTTGTTATAAACAGAAGAGAAAATTTGAGAAGAGAGAAGAAAAAAAAAAGAAGAGAGGGGGAGGAGAGAAATTTAGGTTGAAAACTTTCATTAAATTTTTCTTTCAACATTTCGGGCCTTGAATCTTGGGTTTGAAGAATAGTTAATAGAGATTTTGTTGTTGGTGTTGTATTGACTCTACAACTTTTAGATTTTATTCATTTGAATTCACTCTCTTGTAGGTATGTAATACAAGCTCCTGAGTTAAAAAATGTCGGAGCATCTTTATTGAAGCAGAAGCAAATTGATTTGGTTTTTTTGATTAAGTTTCTTTCGTATTGGATCTGTTCGTATGAATGATGTTTCTTTGATTGAGTGAATTGAGATTTGCAAATGTTAACGTTATTTTAGTTTGTTCATGACTCTGTCTCGTTTTTGTTTTTTTTTTCTTTGTTTTGTTTTTATTTTTCTTGGCTCATGACTTGTAACCAACAGGTATTGTTTTGTTTACATTTAGATTTCAAGCCCATGTAGCACCATGTTCATATTTTGAAATTTAAAGAAGTATGTGAAGTTGAACAATTTGTCAACATTAAGATGTAAAAACAAAAGATTGCGTTAGTGGAAGGATCTTATCTTCAATTTATGTTATTGGCTGCATATTTTCTTAAATTAACCATGTGAAGATTCAACTTCCTCTGCTTTAAAATGGTACTATAGAAGTTATAGTGGTGATACTACAACTTTCTCTTTAGCATAATGTTAAATAAATTAATTACTTTAAGTGTTCTTTGTTATAATCAAGCTAAAAATGCATTTTTGTATGTCCATGTTGGTTTTATTCCTTCTGGTTCATCCGAATAGTTCTCAGCATGGTTTTTTTTTTTTTTGTGCTCATATGGTCATTTAAGATTCATTATTTTGTTATAAAATTTTGTTAGTTTCTTTCTAGAATTTGAAAACGAAAGTCGGTCTTTTGAAGATAATATGGAGATGAACCCAAAGCTGGCACCTGTCTTTTGTTATTTTCACATAAATGCCAACTCCACCTTTCTGAATTGTGGTATGCTATAACAAAAGGCTCCAGTGATATACATGTAGCTAACCCATTTCTTTAGGCCTTTTGTACTTATCAATTTATACCACTCCATCCACAATAAAACCTCAAAACTCATGGCCCTCATTTATTTAATTTTAAATCCTTAGAATTCGAGGCATGCCGTTTAGCGAATTTTTTATGGCCCTTGCAAAGTTGAAAAATGCGTAGTTGCTTTAGGCGTGTAATTTAAAATTACCTTCCTAAACTCGGATGTGCATTTCATGTGACCCAAATCCAAATCCCAACAACGTTAAATAAAATGTGTCGTGGATCGCGGGTGCATTTATGTGATGTGGTTCAAGACATATTTTAAAGGACGTTGCAATCTTCCTAAAAATGAATAAGAGCGGTTAATAAGTTAAAATTGAACCATAGGCTAAAACATGTATTAAAATAAGATAATAGGCCAATTATAACAGTTGAGCGACCGTGCTAGAACCGCGGAACCCGGGAATGCCTAACACCTTCTCCCGGGTTAACAGAATTCCTTACCGAGATTTCTGTGTTCGCGGACTGTAAAACAGAGTCAATTTTTTCCTTGATTCGGGATTTGAACCGGTGACCTAGGATACCATAAATTATCCCAGGTGGAGACTCTGAATTTTTAATAATAAATGAATCCCGTTTCTATTGTCACTTTAAGTTGGAAAAAATTTCCTTATACCCTTTTCCGGGGTGTAGAAAAAAAGGAGGTGTGACAGCTCTAGCGACACTGCTGGGGAACGAACCCAGAACTTCTGGTTCAGGGTTCATAATTTGAGCTTAGATGAATTGTTATATTTGGCTTTATTTATTATCTGATTACATGTTTGGGCCTAATGTGCTAAATATTGCTTTTACCGCTTTGATACTATTTGAACTGTATATAAACTGTTACGAAACCCTTCTTTTCTCATCTTCGGGGATGTGCTCGCTGGTCGAGACTCCCTATTCTGTTAGTGCCATACCTTGAAATAAGAAAGAGGCTCGGACAAGTTACTAAGCCGGATGGCCTTTTGGTTCCCGGTACGTAGCCCCATCCTCGACTCGAGTTGTCCGCTCGGGTACACAGTCTAGAACACATACCCAGGTTTTGAACCTAGAATAACTCAGCCTCATACTGGATCCCTAGTAGGAACGTTTGTTTGCATCATGTGCATTTGACTTTGGAGACTCAATACAGGGGTTGGGTCTGTCTAGGACAGGTGTACCCGAAATGAAAAGACCATCCCGATGCATCTTACTTGCTACTTGTGCATTCATTTGCTTCAGATTTGCATGTTGATCGGCTCATAGAGAAAAAGTTGAAAAGGAAAATGTGGGGACTGAGAGAGATAATTGTCTGTTTTTGAAAACCAATGTCCAAAACATACCGAAACTCTGCCAAAATTTTGAAAAAAAAGAGAAAATTTTTGTGAAAAAAAAAGAGTTGGTGTTTGATTTGTCAGAATTGCCCGAACTAAGCCAGTTTGATTTTCGCCGGATGTGGGATACGTAGGCAACCCCCATCGGGTCCAACTTCCCTTTTGCAAAAATAGCCCAACAGAACAAAAAAATTATTTTATTTTAAATAAGCAGGATGATGCCATTTTTGTCTAAAATAGCCGAATGTCCCCAAAAGGACGTCGGAAGGTTGTTTTAGCAAGAACAGCCACCTTTGGTCTCTTTTTCGAATTTTTGGCCAGTTAGCAAGCACAACCTTAAAATATTCTCCCCAGAAGTGTTGAAAGGCCGTAGTTGCAAAGCCGGATTTCATTTTTAAAATGACAATTTCAAAAATTAACTTTTCTTGAGTCAAATGAGTCATGATTTTGCTTAATCACCCTAATAAATGTGCAGAATGAGCACGAGTCAAAATTTGCCAATAACAGTCATGAACAAGATTCCTTTGGAGCTGTGTATGTGGTGGGAAGATCTAGGTAAATCGGGGCAAGATAAGGTCAATCTATACTTGGGAGAACTCACCTTGTTGTTGAAGATCAGGCCTAGAGGAGACATCATAAAGGCATTGGTTACATTCTGGGACCCGGCCCACAATGTTTTTCATTTCTCAAATTTTGTACTCAGCCCAACTCTGGAAGAAATAACCAGATATATTGGGAGCGCTAAAGTTCCTCAGAGACACAAGTATCTGGTTTCTCCAAGAGTCGTCGTCGTGCACATATTTCTAGATTCCTTAAAGATAAGTAGGGGGTCCATAAGCTAGATTTGGCCGCAGGATTTTCCATTCCGCAGTTTATATACCAAAGATACGGTCATATAGGAGGGTTTAACAATCCAGAAAATAAAATTTGCAGCAAAGGAAACCGCCTCAAATGGGAAGAACACAGGTGTTTTGCTTTTATGGTGGTCTTCTTGGGACTTCTGGTGTTTATTAGGAAAGATGGAAATATCGACATACGAATAGCTGGGGTTGTCAGCACTTTGCTTACTCAGGCCAAAAGCACCCTTTCACCCATGATAGTAGCTGAAAGCTTCCGCGCTCTCACAGCCTGCAAAGCCGGAGGAGACTTTTTTTAGGGGTGCAACTTGTTGCTGCAGATGTGGATGATTGAACATCTATGCCATCGTCCTCAATTCCTGATTTATGGGTCGATAGAGAAAACCAGCATAGAGGAATTTTATACGAGGGTTGATGGGATCAGCTTGCCAGAATGGGTTATAGAATGGGTATCACATCTCCGTTCCATCAGTGCAAGTCAAATAGAGTGGACGTTTGGGTGGCTTCCCGTAGATGAGATCATATACATGCCAGCTACCGGGCCTCATTTCCTTTTGATGGGTCTCAAGAGTATCCAGCCTTATGCCCAATACAGGGTTTTGAGACAATTAAGGAGATATAAAATGGTTCCCAGGGATGAAGACATTAGTCACCATATGGTCGAGATTGGTCCCGATGGTCAGTTTCATGAAGCAGTAGTCCGCCAAATTTGGAGCGAATGTCAGTACTTGACGGCGAACACTCGAGTGTGAGATCTGTCCAGAGTTGAAGTTGCACTAGGATATCTTGCCTGGTATAAAAGGGAAGTTGAGTTTGGAAGGCTGGCCAAACGACCTCATCTTCAAGAATTTGTCGGAGCATCACAAGAGCAATGGGATTGGCTAGCCAAAGAAAAATGAGTACAGAGCCACCATAGGCAGGCTAGAAAAGCAAGTCATGGACCTTCAGTTTGAGAATGGTTTCCAAGCCGCCGCGGATGAAGGCGAGAAGAAAAAGCTAACTCAGGAAAATAAAGCCCTCAAAGCCCAAATTCAGAAAATGAGAACAGCTGCTAGAAACCCGAAAAGAAGCCGAGCAGATGAAAGGCTCATAAGCAGTCTGAAAAAGAAAGCCCTTGAGTGTCAAGATGACCTGGAAAAGTCTGAGGCCAACCTAGCCAAAGTCCGGGCACAACGGGCAAAGGAGGCGAAAGAGCGGGCAAAGTTTGTGCAACAAATGAAAAGAAAGTATGAAGGGACAATCACCATCCTGAAGAGAAAAATGACTACCCTCGAGAATGAAGTAGCCAAGCAAGCCAAGGACTTCAAGGCTGATAGGGAACACTGTTATGATTTGATGGCTCAGATGGAGGAAGAAATGCAACAGTTGCAAAATCAACATCTCCACGACACTCAGGTGTTAGAATCCCGGAATCAACAGGTCGGGCGTCTGCTTTAGGAAAAGGGTAGAATCTGAGAGCGAGTCAGAGTCATCGTAGACTACATTGTTGTGAAATGCCAAGCATGTGAGGATATGCTCGCACCACTTTCTTCGCGGCAGTGATGACGTTTGTCCGACAGATAATGAGTGACTTGGAGAGGCTTCAAAGGGATCTTGCATATAGGCCCGTGGCGAGACCGAATGATGTACCGCGGGCCCTAGGAGTATTTGAGGCATTAATGTATTCGTGATTTTTTTATTTGAGTTTGTATTTTCTTTCTATTAAAGTCTGTTAGTTTCTTTTGAGTATGTTAGTTTTTGAGTCGTTATAATCAAAATATTTGCTTTTTGAAAATCCCAAAAATATTTTATTACTTATTTTTACACTTATACCCTAGAACTACGCTCGGTCTGATTCATGTGGGGTCATGATACGTAGGCAATCTCCATAGGATTCGACTATAACCAAAATAAAAGAGAAAGAAAATAAGAAACCGTGAGAAGGAAACAAAATAAGAAAGGGAAATAAGAGAATTAAAAAAACAAAGAAAAGTCAAACAAAGAAAGTCAAGAAAAAAAGAGAGAAAAAGGGAAGTTGCACATGGAAATAAGGAAAAGCCGGGATGACACAAGCAATCGAGCAAATACACGATAGAAATGATTAATTACTTAGGTGCATTGCATTCCACAAATATGCGGTTACCAATCTGTTAAGCTATAATCACTAACGAGTTTGTTGTTGATGCTGTAGAGCTAAGGCAGGTGGTTAGTTTGTTGAGCATTCTGGCAACCCATCCATACAATACCAGGTCCAAAGGCGAATTGATCATGTCTAACCAAGAACTTGATGCGAGTATGTGACGACCCAAGGGGTCATCACCGTAATTCTTCCTTGTTCCGTGCTCCCGAGACCTTGAAAACCTCGCTTTTAGTTGCCTCGATTGGCGAGCACAGTTCGGGCGCGTAGCTGGAAAGTTTTTATGTTAGAATATGTGAATTATGTGAAACATTTGATGAATTTTGGTATTAATATGCATAATGTTGACTTCGATCAACATATTGGGTAAACGGACCCGGACCTGTGATTCGACAGTCCCGGAGGGTCCGTAGAAAAATATGGGACTTGGGCGTGTGCCCGGAATCAAATTCTGAGGTCCCAAGCCCGAGAAATGAATTTTTGAAAGAAATTATTTTTCTGAAATTTGATATGAAAATTTGAAATGAAAAAAGGGTTAGAAAATATAGGTATTGGGCTCGTATTTTGGTTCCGACGCCCGGTACAAGTCTTAAATATGTGTTAAGCACTATCTGTAAAGTTTGGCTAAAAACGGACATCATATGACGTGTTTCGGACTAAAATGGTGAGTTTGAGTTATGAAAGTTGAAGAAACAAAATCATGTGTTTGAGGCTTGATCCTATGTATATGATGTTATTTTGGCGATTTGATGGCACGAATAAGTCCGTAAGATGTTTTTAAGGTTGTGTGCATGTTTGGTTTGGAGCCCCGAGGGCTCGGGTGAGTTTTGAATGGGGCCCGAGAGGTCTTGGACTTAAGAAAATGCAGGTTCAGGTGTTGCAGACACCAGCGCGGCCGCGGTCATTTCCGCGTGGTCCGCGCTGGAGCCGTGCGGCCGCGATGCATTTTTGTGCGGTCCGCGTGGCTGAGTCTGAGGGTTAGGGTTTCAGGTTAACCAGCGCGGCCGCGCACCAAAACAGTGCGGTCCGCGCTGGAAGGGTTCAGAGAAGCCCCATTTTTCTCCCACTTGGCGCGGCCGCAACACATTTTTGTGCGGTCCGCTCCACGTCCTCAGAAAGGTATACAAGTTCGGAAAATCTTAGTCATTTTTCACTTTTCAAAAACCCAAAACCTAAGAGGCGATTTTCCAGACAACTTTTTTTCTCCAAAACGATTGGTAAGTGATTTCTAACTTATTTTCTTTATTCCTTAACATCTTTTAACATAATTTCAACTTCAAATCAAAGATTTTCATGGGGGAAAATTGGGTGTTTTGGGTAGAACCTAGGTTTTCTACAAATTGAGAAGTTGGACCTCAATTTGGGGTCCGATTTAAAAACAAATCATATATTGGGATTCATGGGGGAATGGGTAACCGGGTTTTGGTCCGAACCTCGAGTTTCGACCACGTGGGTCCGGGGGTATTTTTGACCTTTTTGGAAAAAACCTTGAAAAATCTATTTTCCATGCATTGGAGATGATTCATTTAGTAATTATTAATGTGATTAAGTAACTTATGACTAGATTCGAGCGGATTGGTGGTGGAATCAAGAGGTAAAGCTATACTAGAAGCGTGAGTTGAGTTTGGAGCATTCGAGGTAAGTGTTTGTCCTAACTTTGGCTTGAGGGAATAGGATTAGGATGATATTTGCTACTTGCTAATGTGGAGTACGGTGTATAGGCATGGTGACGGTTATCTATGCACCGGAGTCTAGCATGACCGTGAGTCTTGATTGCTTTTAATTCGAATAATGTGACACAAGCTCCTTGTTTATTTGATGAGTTTCACATAATATGAACGGTTGAGGTAAAATTGCGATTGGTGTACTTTTGGAGCGTTAGCTCAAACATGAATGTGTTAGTTGAGGAAGAATGGATTTAAAAAGGAGAATGTGTTGTGAATACTCCCTTGCCGGGATGTGTAGACTGATATATATATTCTCCCTTGTTGGGATATTTTGGGCTGTTAGATGTACCCTTTCCGGGTTAAAGGTATTGAGTTGTTATTCTCCCCTGAAGGGGTCTACTATATGAAGTCAGATATTATTAACTATATTATGGGATCGTGTGGCACGCCGTCCACTTATATATGATATTATGGGATCGTGTGGCACGCCGTCCACTTATATATGATATTATGGGATCGTGTGGCACGCCGTCCACTTATATATGATATTATGGGATCGTGTGGCACGCCGTCCACTTATATATGATATTATGGGATCGTGTGGCACGCCGTCCACTTATATATGATATTATGGGATCGTGTGGCACGCCGTCCACTTATATATGATATTATGGGATCGTGTGGCACGCCGTCCACTTATATATGATATTATGGGATCGTGTGGCACGCCGTCCACTTATATATGATATTATGGGATCGTGTGGCATGCCGTCCACTTATATATGATATTATGGGATCGTGTGGCACGCCGTCCACTTATATATGATATTATGGGATCGTGTGGCACGCCGTCCACTTATATATGATATTATGGGATCGTGTGGCACGCCGTCCACTTATATATGATATTATGGGATCGTGTGGCATGCCGTCCACTTATATATGATATTATGGGATCGTGTGGCACGCCGTCCACTTATATATGATATTATGGGATCGTGTGGCACGCCGTCCACTTATATATGATATTATGGGATCGTGTGGCACGCCGTAGCATGTCCCCTCCCAGTTTTACTTTGTATTATCTTGTTATTGTTTGCTTGCACTTGTTGTATATATACCTGTACAAGTTAATTGTGGTAGGTACTGTCTAGCCTCATCACTACTTTGTCGGGGTTAGGCCAGGCACTTACCAGCACATGGGGTCGGTTGTGCTGATGCTACACTCTGTGCATTTTTGGTACACAGATCTGGGAGCAGCTTACGGATCGCAGTAGTAGGACTTCTGGGAGCTATCTTCAGCCCAGGGACTCTCGAGGTAGCCTAGCTGGCGTTCGCAGGCCGAAGTCCCTTTCCATGTTTTTCGTTTGTTCATCTTGTATCAGACAAGCATGATGTATTTCCTTTCAGACATTGTTTGTAGTATTCTGTAGTAGTCCGTGAGCTAGTGACACTCGAGCTAGTGATGTGTATTAAACTTCCACACTTTTGGTTTTCAGTTGCTTTAGATTTAAAGTCTTATGCTTAAATTTTGTCTCGTTTATTATATTGTTTGAAAGAACTTGGTATCAGAGCACTAGGTTACTTAGGTCTCACAACTCACAGACAAGCTCAGTAGAGTCTGAGGGATCGGTACGGAGATGTCAGTATTTATCCCGCAGAAGCTACTGAGTTAGGAAAACTTCACCTTGTTCATTCTTGTCATGCGATTCTGTTTCTCAAGTACTGATTGTCATTCCACTCTGTTCTTTCGTAGATGGTGAGGACACGTGCTTCCTCTTCTACCGCGCAATAGCCTGAGCCCCCAGCAGCAGCCCCTATTAGGGGCAGAGGGCGAGGCCGAGGCCGGGGCAGAGCTCAGCCCCGAGCAGCATTTCCAGCGACGGAGCCTCAGGTCAATTTTGAGGAGGAGGTTCAGGCCCCAGCTATTCCAGTGGGCCCAGCTCAGGTCCCAGACGGTTTCATAGCCACTCCAGTGCTTCAGGACGCTTTGGTCCGACAGGTAGGCTTTATGGAAGGCATTTCTAGAGCGGGTTTGCTTCCCGTAGCTCCAGCCACATCTCAGGCTGGGGGAGGAGTTCAGACTCCCGATACTCGTACTCCAGAGCCGGTAGTTCCTCAGGTTCAGGTTCCAGCAGTTCAGCCAGCCGTGGCAGTTCAGCCAGCCGTGGCAATTCAGCCAGCAGTGGCAGCCCAGCCAGGTATTACGGCCCGGTCCAATGATGGTGCGGCTATGTCTGCAGACGCTTTGTGGAGGCTTGATCGTTTCACCAAGCTCTTCACAACCACATATAGTGGAACCCCCTCTGAGGATGCTCAAGATTTCATATTCAACTGTCATGAGGTTCTACGGACTATGGGCATTGTAGAGACCAATGGGGTCGACTTCGCCACTTTTCGCCTAGCAGGATCCGCCAAGACTTGGTGGAGGGATTTCTGTTTAGCCAGGCCAGCAGGGTCGCCATCATTGACCTGGGATCAGTCTTCAAAGTTATTTCTAGGGAAGTTTCTTCCAGTTACTCAGCGAGATGCTCTTCGCAGGTAGTTTAAGCGTCTCCAGCAGGGTCCTATGACGGTCACCCAGTATGAGACCCGGTTCATTGATCTTGCTCGTCATGCCATTGTGATACTCCCCACCGATAGAGAGAGGGTGCGGAGGTTTATTGATGGGTTGGCCCAGCCGATCCGTGTTCAGATGGCCATGAGTGCCGGTAGTGAGATTTCATTTCAGGAGGCGGCAGATGGTGCCCGCCAGATAGAGATGGCACTTGCTCAGGGAGGTGGTCGTGGGTCTGATAAGAGGCCCCGTCATTCGGGTAGATTCAGTGGCACCTCGTCTGGAGGTAAGGATTCTTATGGTAGAGGCCATCCTTCGAGGCCCTTTTAGTCAGCTCTCCAGGCTTCTCATGGTACACCAGGTGGTCGTGGTTCTCAGCCGCAGTATTCTGACCAGCAGCTCTTTAGTTCACCATCAGCACCTATCAGTGCACCACCACTTCGTTATTCTCAGCAACCGAGGGCTTGTTATACTTGCGGCGATGTGAGTCACATTGCCAGATATTGCCCTCGAGCTTCCAGTAGCTCGCAGTAGCAGGGTCCTCGCCCGCTGATCCAGGCACCAGTTGTCCCACAGCCTGCCCAGCCAGCTAGAGGCGGGGGTAGAGGACATAGAGGTAGAGGTAGAGCTCTTAGAGGTGGAGCTCAGACCGCTAAAGGTAGGGGTCAACCAGTAGTAGATCGTCCCAGGGATATGATTCAGGGAGGTGGGGCCCAGCCCCGTTGTTATGCTTTGCCAGCCAGGCCAGAGGCTGAGTCATCAGATGCTGTGATTACAGGTACTATTCTGGTCTGTGATAGGGATGCTTCTGTGCTATTTGATCCCGGATCTACGTATTCATATGTGTCGTCCTATTTTGCACCCTATTTGGTCATGCCTAGTGACTCGTTGAGCATTCCTGTTTATGTGTCAACACCGGTGGGTGATTCTATTATGGTCGACCAAGTTCATCGTTCTTGTATCGTAGTGTTGGGGGTCTTGAGACCCGTGTTGATTTGTTGCTTTTGGACATGGTCGACTTTGATGTTATATTGGGGATGGATTGGTTATCCCCGTACCATGCTATCTTGGATTGCCATGCCAAGACCGTGACCTTAGCCTTACCGGATTTACCCTGTTTAGAGTGGAGAGGGACTTCTGGCCATTGTACCCGTAGTGTTATCTCGTATGTGAAAGCTCGGCGTATGGTCGAGAAGGGATGTTTGGCCTACTTGGCGTATGTTCGCGATTCTAGCGCGGAGGCCCCTTCTACTGATTCTGTGCCTGTTTTTGGGGAGTTTCCTGAGGTTTTCCCTTCAGACTTGTCGGGTATGCCGCCCGACAGGGATATCTACTTTCGTATTGATTTGGCCTCGGGCACTCAGCCTATTTCTATTCTTCCATATCGTATGGCCCCGCCGGAGTTGAAAGAGTTAAAGGAACAGCTACAGGATTTGCTTGAGAAAGGTTTCATTAGACCCAGTGTTTCGCCTTGGGGTGCGCCGGTGTTGTTTGTTAAGAAAAAGGATGGTTCGATGAGAATGTGCATCGATTATCGGCAATTGAACAAGGTTACAATTAAGAATAAGTATCCACTGCCGAGGATCGACGATTTATTCGACCAGCTTCAGGGTGCGAGGGTATTTTCAAAGATAGATTTGAGATCGGGCTACCACTAGTTGAGGATTAGGGCATCTGATGTCCCTAAGACAGCATTTCGCACTCGGTATGGGCACTATGAGTTTTTGGTCATGTCATTTGGATTGACTAATGCCCCAGCAGCGTTCATGGAGTTGATGAACCGAGTGTTCAGACCTTATTTGGACTTGTTCGTGATAGTCTTCATTGACGATATTCTTATATACTCCCGCAGTCAGGAGGAGCATGAGCAGCACCTCAGAGTGGTCCTTCAGACCCTAAAGGATAGTCAGTTGTATGCTAAGTTCTCAAAGTGCGAGTTTTGGTTGAGTTCGGTCGCATTCCTGGGTCATGTCGTATCAGCAGCAGGTATTCAGGTAGACCCGAAGAAGATAGAGGCAGTCAAGAACTGGCCTCGACCAGCTTCAGCTACGGATATTCGGAGTTTCCTGGGGTTAGCAGGTTACTACCGTCGGTTCGTGGAGGGGTTTTCATCCATTGCAGCCCCTATGACCAGATTGACCCAGAAGGGTGTCCAGTTCAGGTGGTCGGACGAGTGTGAGGCGAGCTTTCAGAAGCTCAAGATGGCTCTGAATACGGCACCAGTGTTGGTTTTGCCCACAGGTTCAGGGCCATATACGGTCTATTGTGATGCATCTCGTATTGGGCTTGGTGCAGTGTTGATGTAAGAAGGCAAGGTCATTTCTTATGCTTCGAGGCAGTTGAAGATCCACGAGAAGAATTATCCGGTTCATGATCTCGAGTTGGCAGCCATTGTTCATGCCTTGAAGATCTGGAGGCATTACTTATATGGCGTGACGTGTGAGGTTTACACTGATCACAAGAGTCTTCAGTATCTGTTCAAGCAGAAAGAGTTGAATTTGAGGCAGAGGAGGTGGTTAGAGTTGCTAAAGGATTATGATGTTACTATCTTATACCACCCGGGGAAGGCCAATGTGGTGGCCGATGCATTGAGCAGGAAGTCCGCCAGTATGGGTAGTCTTGCTTATATTCCAGTCAGCTAGAGATCGCTTGCTTTGGATGTTCAGGCCTTGGCCAATCGTCTTGTGAGGTTGGATATTTCTGAGCCTAGCAGAGTGTTAGCTTGCACGGTTGCTCGTTCCTCACTATTAGAGCGTATCCGCGAGCGGCAGTTTGAGGATCCCCATTTGTGTGTCTTGAGAGACACGGTGCAGTGTGGAGGTGCCAAGAAAGTAACCTTAGATGATGATGGTGTATTGAGATTGCAGGGGCGAGTTTGTGTGCCCAATGTTGATGGGATTCGAGAGTTGATCTTAGCGGAGGCCCACAGTTCTCGGTATTCTATTCACCCGGGTGCCGCGAAGATGTATCAGGATCTGAGGTAGCACTATTGGTGGCTTAAGATGAAGAAAGACATCGTTGCGCACGTGGCTCGGTGTTTGAATTGTCAGCAGGTTAAATACGAGCATCAAAGACCCGGTGGTCTATTTCAGAGGATTGCACTTCCCGAGTGGAAGTGGGAGAGGATTACGATGGATTTCGTTACTGGGCTTCCGATGACTCGGAAAAAGTTTGATGCAGTTTGGGTCATTGTTGATAGGCTGACCAAGTCAGTGCACTTTGTTCCTGTTGCAGCCACCTATTCGTCCGAAAGGTTAGCCGAGATTTATATCAGGGGGGTTGTTCGCCTTCATGGGGTGCCGCTATCTATCATTTCGGATCGGGGTACGCAGTTTACCTTGCATTTCTGGAGAGCGGTTCAGCGAGAGTTGGGCACCGAGGTTGAGTTGAGTACAACATTTCATCCCCAGACGGACGGTCAGTCCGAGAGGACTATTCAGATTCTTGAGGACATGCTCCGAGCCTGTGTCATTGATTTTGGAGGCTCGTGGGACCAGTTTTTGCCTTTAGCAGAGTTCGCCTACAACAACAGCTACCAGTCCAGCATTCAGATGGCTCCGTATGAGGCATTGTATTGTAGGCGATGTCGATCTCTAGTTGGATGGTTTGAGCCGGGAGAGGCTCGATTATTGGGTACGGATCTGGTTCAGGAAGCCTTGGACAAGGTTAGGATTATTCAGGATAGACTTCGTACAGCTCAGTCCAGACAGAAGAGTTATGCAGACCGCAAGGTCAGAGATGTTGCTTTCATGGTTGGTGAGCGGGTATTGCTCCGTGTATCTCCTATGAAGGGCGTGATGAGATTTGGGAAGAAGGGAAAGCTCAGCCCTAGGTTCATCGGTCCATTTTAGATTCTTGATCGTGTGGGAGAGGTGGCTTATAGACTTGCCTTGCCACCTAGCTTGTCAGCTGTGCATCCCGTGTTTCATGTATCTATGCTCCGGAAGTATCGCGGGGATCCATCGCACGTGTTGGATTTCAGCACTGTCCAATGGGACAAGGATCTGTCATATGAGGAGGAGCCAGTGGCTATTCTAGACCGGCAGGTTCGACAGTTGAGGTCGAAGAGTTGTCCTTCGGTGCGGGTTCAGTGGAGAGGTCAGCCTCCTGAGGCATCGACCTGGGAGTCCGAGTCCGATATGCAGAGTCGTTATCCTTATTTATTTTCCGACTCAGGTACTTCTTTCTTTTGACCATTCGAGGACGAACGGTTGTTTTAGAGGTGGAGAATGTGATGACCCTTGGGTCATCACCGTAATTCTTCCTTGTTCCATGCTCCCGAGGCCTTGAAAACCTCGCTTTTAGTTGCCTCGATTGGCGTGCACAGTTCGGGCGCGTAACTGGAAAGTTTTTATGTTAGAATATGTGAATTATGTGAAACATTTGATGGATTTTGGTATTAATATGCATAATGTTGACTTCGGTCAACATTTTGGGTAAACAGACCCGGACCTGTGATTCGACGGTCCTGGAGGGTCCGTAGAAAAAATATGGGACTTGGGCGTGTGCCCGGAATCAAATTCTGAGGTCCCAAACCCGAGAAATGAATTTTTGAAAGAAATTATTTTTCTGAAATTTGATATGAAAATTTGAAATGAAAAAGGGGTTAGAAAATATAGGTATTGGGCTCGTATTTTGGTTCCGATGCCCGGTACAAGTCTTAAATATGTGTTAAGCACTATCTGTAAAGTTTGGCTAAAAACGGACATCATATGACGTGTTTCGGACTAAAAATGGAGAGTTTGAGTTATGAAAGTTGAAGAAAGAAAATCATGTGTTTGAGGCTTGATCCTATGTATATGATGTTATTTTGGCGATTTGATCGCACGAGTAAGTCCGTAAGATGTTTTAAGGTTGTGTGCATGTTTGGTTTGGAGCCCCGAGGGCTCGGGTGAGTTTTGAATGGGGCCCGGAAGGTCTTGGACTTAAGAAAATGCAGGTTCAGGTGTTGCATACACTAGCGCGGCCGTGGTCATTTCTGCGCGGTCCGTGCTGGAGCCGTGCGGCCGCGATGCATTTTTGTGCGGTCCGCGTGGCTGAGTCTGAGGGTTAGGGTTTCAGGTTAATCAGCATGGCCGTGCACCAAAACAGTGCGGTCCGCACTGGAGGGGTTTAGAGAAGCCCGACTTTTCTCCCACTCGGCATGGCCGCAACACATTTTTGTGCGGTCCGCGCCAGGTCCTCAGAAAGGTATACAAGTTCGGAAAATCACAGTCATTTTTCACTTTTCAAAAACCCAAAACCTAAGAGGCGATTTTACAAACAACTTTTTTTCTCCAAAACGATTGGTAAGTGATTTATAACTTAATTTCTTTATTCCTTAACATCGTTTAACATAATTTCAACTTCAAATCAAAGATTTTCATGGGGAAAATTGGGTGTTTTGGGTAGAACCTAGGTTTTCTACAAATTGAGAAGTTGGACCTCAATTTGGGGTCCAATTTAAAAACAAATCATATATTGGGATTCATGGGGGAATGGGTAACCGGGTTTTGGTCCGAACCTCGAGTTTCGACCACGTGGGTCCGGGGGTATTTTTGACCTTTTTGGGAAAAACCTTGAAAAATCTATTTTTCATGCATTGGGGATGATTCATTTAGTAATTATTAATGTGTTTAAGTAACTTATGACTAGATTCGAGCGGATTGGTGGTGGAATCAAGAGGTAAATCTATACTAGAAGCGTGAGTTGACTTTGGAGCATTCGAGGTAAGTGTTTGTCCTAACTTTGGCTTGAGGGAATAGGATTAGGATGATATTTGCTACTTGCTAATGTGGAGTACGGTGTATAGGCATGGTGATGGTTATCTATGCACCGGAGTCTAGCATGATCGTGAGTCTTGATTGCTTTTAATTCGAATAATGTGACACATGCTCCTTGTTTATTTGATGAGTTTCACATAATATGAACGGTTGAGGTAAAATTGCGATTGGTGTACTTTTGGAGCGTTAGCTCGAACATGAATGTGTTAGTTGAGGAAGAATGGATTTAAAAAGGAGAATGTGTTGTGAATACTCCCTTGTCGGGATGTGTAGACTAATATATATATATTCTCCCTTGTCGGGATATTTTGGGCTGTTAGCTGTACCCTTGCCGGGTTAAAGGTATTGAGTTGTTATTCTCCCCGGAAGGGGTCTACTATATGAAGTCAGATATTATGAACTATATTATGGGATCGTGTGGCACGCCGTCCACTTATATATGATATTATGGGATCGTCTGGAACGCCGTCCACTTATATATGATATTATGGGATCGTGTGGCACGCCGTCCACTTATATATGATATTATGGGATCGTGTGGCACGCCGTCCACTTATATATGATATTATGGGATCGTGTGGCACGCCGTCCACTTATATATGATATTATGGGATCGTGTGGCACGCCGTCCACTTATATATGATATTATGGGATCGTGTGGCACGCCGTCCACTTATATATGATATTATGGGATCGTGTGGCACGCCGTCCACTTATATATGATATTATGGGATCGTGTGGCACGCCGTCCACTTATATATGATATTATGGGATCGTGTGGCACGCCGTCCACTTATATATGATATTATGGGATCGTGTGGCACGCCGTCCACTTATATATGATATTATGGGATCGTGTGGCACGCCGTCCACTTATATATGATATTATGGGATCGTGTGGCACGCCGTCCACTTATATATGATATTATGGGATCGTGTGGCACGCCGTCCACTTATATATGATATTATGGGATCGTGTGGCACGCCGTCCACTTATATATGATATTATGGGATCGTGTGGCACGCCGTCCACTTATATATGATATTATGGGATCGTGTGGCACGCCGTCCACTTATATATGATATTATGGGATCGTGTGGCACACCGTCCACTTATATATGATATTATGGGATCGTGTGGCACGCTGTCCACTTGTATATATATATATATATCAGGGAAATCGGAATTTCTTCTGTTTATTTCCGATATTTCATTTTTATCTGTTACTCCCGATAGCATGTCCCCTCCCAGTTTTACTTTGTATTATCTTGTTATTGTTTGCTTGCACTTGTTGTATATATATCTGTACAGGTTAATTGTGGTAGGTACTGTCTAGCCTCGTCACTACTTCGTCGGGGTTAGGCCAGGCACTTACCAGCACATGGGGTCGGTTGTGCTGATGCTATACTCTGTGCATTTTTTGTGCACAAATCAGGGAGCAGCTTACGGACCACAGCAGTAGGACTTCTGGGAGCTATCTTCAGTCCAGGGACTCTCGAGGTAGCCTAGCTGGCGTTCGCAGGCCGAAGTCCCTTTCCATGTTTTTCGTTTGTTCATCTTGTATCAGACAAACATGATGTATTTCCTTTCAGACATTGTTTGTAGTATTCTGTAGTAGTCCGTGAGCTAGTGACACCAGACCTTGGGTAGTGATGTGTATTAAACTTCCACACTTTTGGTTTTCAGTTGCTTTAGATTTAAAGTCTTCCGCTTAAATTTTGTCTCGTTTATTATATTGTTTGAAAGAAAGCAGGAAAGGTGTTTTAAATATTTGGCTTGCCTAGCTCCGATAGTAGGCGCCATCACGACACCCGATGGTGGGAAATCCGGGTCGTGACAGAGTAGCATCGATCCTTTAAGAGAGGTGGAAGAATTGGATGTTAAATTGATGAAAGAAGAGATGTATAAGTTGAAGCAGCAAATGGCCGAAATGTACCAGGCCTAGGCAAAAGGGCAACCACCACCAGCTTACCCCGCCAACTCTGCTTTCATCCCGCCATTGACTCAAACCCAGGAACATCCTATTGTTGATTCATCTGCAGGATTTCCTATTTACCATCACTACCAAGGCACCACCTCCCAAACTCCGCAAGCTCCACCACCTAAACCAGTTCTGTACCCTCCTTCACCAGCCACTCCTGTCTTTGTAGCACCACCGCCTGCTACAATTCACTGATCCTCCAGCGAGCCTTTATTCCAGGCTCACGACAACCATTATTACTCCCTTGAGCCCACTTTCAAAGCTTCGAAACCCTATTCTTACACTCCTCATTTCGATCTTCCTGTGGAAGCTGAGAAACCGTCCAAAAATCCCGAACAGGAGGAGATGTTCAGGAAAGTTAAAAGCTTAGAACAGTCATTTAGGGACATGTGGGGGTTGGGAGGTCAAGTAAGTGTGGCTTACAAAGACCTATGTCTGTTTCCAGATGTGCAATTGCCGGCAGGGTTTAAGATGCCCAAGTTTGATTTGTATGATTCGCACGGTGATCCAATAACGCACTTGTTTTGTAGCAAAATGAGGGGAGCTGGAGGGAAGGATGAATTGCTAATGGCATATTTCAGTCAAAGTTTGAGTGGTTCAGCGTTGGAATGGTATACCCGGCAAGATCACATAAGATGGTACACATGGGATGATCTAGCCCAAGCATTTGCTTGTCACTTCCAGTACAATCTCGAGGTCATTGCGGATCGACTGTCCTTGACAAAACTTGAGAAAAAGCACAGTGAAAGTTTCAGAGAGTATGGTTTCCATTGGAGAGAGCAAGCAGTGAGGGTTGACCCTCCGATGAAAAAGTGAAATGGTGGATTATTTCCTGCAGGCCTTAGAGCCCACTTATTTTAGTCATCTGGTATCGGCTGTAGGCAAATCCTTCAACGAAGTGGTGAAAATGGGGGGCATGGTATAAGAAGGGCTCAAGTCGAATAAAATCATGAGCTATTCGGCTATTAAGGCAACCACTCAGGCTATTCAGGGCGGCACGAGAGGAATAATTGGGAAAAAGAAGAGAGAGGATGTGGCGGCAATTGATTCAGGAGCTTGGTTCGGACCCAGAGGCTCATCTTACCATTATAATCAGCCTCGACCCCACCACCGAACTTACCCCCACACCCACTATAATCCACCCCAACACTATTATCCCTCACCGAAACCTCATTTTTCTGTCCACCACACCCAAACATACAACCAACCTCCTGCCCACGCGCAATGGCGTGCGCCCATTCCCCAAAACACTTATCTACCACCACGAGCCTACCGAAACCCTCCTGGACCAAGTTTCCGGCCTAATCAAGCATTTAAGGATGAAAGGTTGCAGAAAAAAGAAAACCTTTACTCCATTGGGAGAGTCATATACTAGTCTATTTCACAAGCTAAAACAATTGGACATGCTAAGGCCGATACAGTCAAAATTGCCAAATCCTCCCCCAAAAGATCTGGATTATTTTGTAAGCTGCGAATATTATTCTAGTACTCCAGGTCATGACACGGAGAAGTGATGACACCTAAAAAGTGCTATCTAGAAGCTCATTGATACTAATAGAATTGAAGTTCAAGCTCCAGAGGCGCCCAATATCAACCGGAATCCGATGCCAACCCACCAAAAGACAAATATGATTGAAATAATGCATAAGGGAGGGGAGCCCAGGAAGCCTTCACAGTCCATCATGATGATTTGGTCCAGTAAGGTCAAGTCAATTGAACCATCTATGGCAGTTAAGAAGAGGTTTTCAAGTGATGTGGCAGAAAAACAAGAAAGGGTGAAAGTGGTTGTACCAGGAGTGGCAAGCAGACCTATCGTAATTGTGGAGGGTGCCCGCACATATCATGTCATTATTAAGCCGGTAACCCAATTACCGATAGTCAATAACAAGGCTATTCCGTAGAATTATGAACGGGTGACAGTGACTTATAAAGGGAAAGAAGTTAAAGAAGAAGTCTGTGAGACCCAGGGTTTGACTCGTTCGGGGAGATGTTTTTCCCCCGAGGGGTTAAGAAAAGCTAAAGATAACCCATTATTAGTGAAGAAAGTTGTAACTAAAGAAGAGGTAGAGGAATTCTTGAGAAAGATGAAGATGCAAGACTATTCTATCGTGGAACAATTGAAAAAGACGCTTGCTCAAATTTCAATATTGACATTGTTAATCCACTTAGACGAGCATCGTCGAGCCTTAATGAAAATCCTGAATGAGGCTCATGTTCCCGGTAAAATCTTAGTGAATCATCTGGAAAAGATAGCCAACAAAATCTTTGAAGTGAACAGAGTCACTTTCTGACGAGGAATTGCCTGTAGAAGGTACTGAGCACAACAAAGCCCTTTACCTTACGGTGAAATGTGAGGACTCCGTGGTTACTCGGGTATTGGTTGATAATGGTTTCAGTGTGAACATTTGCCCTCTCTCCACTCTGAGAATGTTGAAAGTAGAAGATGAGAGGATTCATAAGAACAATATCTGCGTGTGGGGATTTGATGGCGGAGGCAAAGATTCAGTTGGGGATATAGTGCTAGAGCTGACAATAGGGCCAGTTGAGTTCACAATGGAGTTCCAGGTGCTAGACATAGTTGTTTCCTACAATCTGCTGTTAGGTCGACCATGGATTCACACAGCTAAAGCAGTCCCATCAACACTACACTAGATGGTCAAATTTGAATGGGATAGACAGGAAATAGTTGTGCACGGTGAAGATAATTTGTGCATTCATAGCAATGCCGTTGTGCCGTTCATTGAAATGGAAGATGAAAAGGGGGTCGTGGGTCTACCAGATTTTTTCCATGATGTTGGTCGAGAAAGTTCCAGAGGGGAAACACATTCCAAATCCGATGATAACTGTCGCATCAGTCAGGGTGGCCTTTGAAATGTTGAAGAATGGTTTTGTACCAGGCAAAAGTTTGGGTTCATCTCTGTAGGGCATCACACAGCCGGTGTCCCTCCCTAAAAACTTGGGAACATTTGGCCTGGGATACAAGCCCACAGCCGCAGACATAAAAAGAGCCAGGAAATTGAAACAGAGGGCATAGGTCCTTTCAAAGTCGGTCCCACGTCTTTCCAGATCATTTGTCAAGTCAGGTACCAGAAGTCGCCCAGTAACAGCAATTCCCAATTCTGTGATTGATCCTGACAAGGTATTAATTGAAAAATTCGAGAAATTGTTCGACGATGTAAACATGGTGGAAATTGGAGAAGGTTCTAGCAATGCGGAAGTGCAATTTGTCGGGCCAAAAAACAAAGCATAACAATTGGAAGGGTACTACTCTCCCCACTCGGAAGGAGTTTTGGTAGTTTATTTTAATTGTCCTTCAGTTTGTCTGGGTTATTTCAGGGTTGTAATCCAGATTGTTATCTTTCAGTCTGTTTGAGTGTGCAAACCTTGTTATCTTTTATCATTAAATGAAATGCAATCTCCCTTTCTTCATCATTCCTAATGGTTTTCCTTTTTGTTTTTCTTTTCTTTTCTGTACAGTTCTTTTTGCTGGTTCTAATGACATGGTATGCATGAGAAATCCTCAGCCCAGTCTTAAACATCAATCTGATTTTGAAATAATAATTCAAGAAGTAGAGTGTGATGACGAATCAGAATATGATGAGGACGAGGCTTTTGAAGAGATTAGTAAGGAATTAAATCACTTTGAAGGAAGATCCAAACCCAACCTAAATGATACAGAAGCCATCAATTTTGGGGACACAGATAATATCAGAGAGACTAAAATAAGCGTCCACCTTGAACCAAAGATCATGGAAGAGATAATCAAAGCACTGATTGAATACAAAGATATTTTTGCATGGTCATATGACAACATGCCAAGTTTGAGCACTGATTTGGTGGTCCACAAATTACCCACTAACCCGGCATTCCCTCCCGTCAAGCAAAAATTGAGAAAGTTCAAAACTGATATGAGTGTGAAAATTAAGGAAGAAATCACCAAGTAGTTGGATGCAAAGGTCATTCGGGTCACACGATATCCCATTTGGTTAGCTAATGTTGTGCCAGTACCAAAGAAGGACGGCAAGATCAGAGTATGCGTTGATTACCGCAATTTCAACAAAGCAAGTCCAAAGGATAATTTCCCACTACCCAATATCCACATTTTGATTGATAATTGCGCCAAGCGTGAAATTGGATCTTTTGTGGATTGCTATGCAGGGTATCATCAGATTTTAATGGATGAAGAAGATGCGGAAAAGACGCATTCATCACGCCATAAGGAACTTATTGCTACCGAGTAATGCCATTTGGTTTGAAAAACGCTTGGGCAACTTACACGAGGGCAATGACTATTGTGTTCCATGATATAATACATAAAGAGATTGAGGTATACGTAGATGATGTAATCATAAAGTCGAAGCAGCAGGCCGACCACGTCAGAGATTTGAAGAAATTTTTCCAGAGGCTTCGCAGGTACAACCTCAAACTTAACCCTGCCAAGTGCGCATTTGGTGTTCCATCCAGAAAATTGTTGGGATTCATAGTCAGCCATCGAGGCATTGAGTTGGACCCGTCAAAGATCAAAGCTATCCAAGAATTGCCGCCTTCGAGGAACAAGACTGAGGTGATGAGTCTGTTAGGGAGGTTGACTACATCAACAGGTTTATTGCTCAGCTCACGACAACTTGTGAGCCTATTTTCAAGTTGCTGAAGAAGGATGTTGCGGTCAAGTAGACTGATGAGTGTCAAGAAGCATTTGATAATATAAAAGGATACTTGTCAAACCCACCTGTGCTGGTTCCACCAAAACCAGGGAGACCTTTGATTCTTTACTTAACAGTCTTGGAAAATTCATTTGGTTGTGTATTGGGTCAGCATGACATCACTAGTAGGAAGGAACATGCCATCTACTATCTTAGTAAGAAGTTCACGGCTTATGAGGTTAAGTACACTCACTTGGAAAGGACATGTTGCGCCCTAACTTGTGTAGCACAGAAATTAAAACATTATTTGTCATCCTACACTACTTACCTCATTTCGTGCTTGGATCCGTTGAAGAATATCTTTCAAAAGCCTATGCCCACAGGAAGACTTGCAAAGTGGCAAATTTTGCTCACGGAGTTTGACATCATCTATGTGACTCGGACCGCGATGAAAGCCCAAGCATTGGCCAATCATTTGGCTAAGAACCTGGTCGATGAAGAGTACGAGCCATTGAGAACTTATTTCCCGATGAAGAGGTGATGCATATCGACGAACTGGAGCAGATTGAAAAACTAGGTTGGAAACTTTTCTTTGATGGGACTGCCAACATGAAAGGAGTTGGAATAGGGGCTATGCTTATTTTTGAAATAGGGCATCACTATCCTGTTACGGCTCAGCTTTGTTTCTATTGTACCAACAATATGGCTAAGTACGAGGCATGCATTTTGGGTTTAAGGCTAGCTGCAGGCATGGATGTCCAGGAAGTCTTGGTCTTGGGAGACTCGGATCTTCTGGTGCACCAGATTCAAGGAGAATGGGAAACACGGGATTTAAAGCTCATACCATACCAACAATGTTTGCATAATCTTTGTCAACGGTTTCGATCAGTAGAGTTCAGGCATATTCCAAGGGTCCATAATGAGGTGGTCGATGCTTTGGCTACCTTGGCATCAATGTTGCACCATCCGGACAAAGCTTATGTCGATCCTCTACATATTCAAGTCTGAGATCAGCATGCTTACTGTAACATGGTGGAAGAAGAACTTGATGGTAAACCGTGGTTTCATGATATCAGGGAGTACATTAGAATGGGGGTATATCCGATGCAAGCCACGGGGGATCAAAAGAGGACAATTCGACGGTTGGCAAGTGGATTTTTCTTCAGTGGAGGAGTTTTGTATGAAAGAACACCAGACCTTGGATTGTTAAGATGCATAGATGCTAGACAAGCTACGGCTGCCATGTCCGAAGTACATTCGGGAGTCTGCGGACCACATATGAGCAGATATGTGTTGGCGAAGAAAATTCTCTGAGCAGGTTATTATTGGCTCACCATGGAGCGAGATTGTATCAGTTTTGTGTGCAAATGTCATCAGTGCCAGATACACGGAGATTTGATTCATTCTCCACCATCGAAATTGTACACAATGTCAGCACCATGGCCCTTCGTTGCTTGGGGCATTGATGCCATTGGACCAATTGAGCCAGCAGCATCCAACGGGCACAGGTTCATTCTGGTAGCCATTGATTATTTCACCAAGTGGGTTGAGGCTAAAACTTTCAAGTTGGCAACCAAGAAAGCAGTAGTTGATTTTGTTCACTCAAATATCATCTGTTGGTTTGGAATCCCAAAGGTGATCATCACGGATAATGGTGTTAATCTTAACAGTAATTTGATGAAAGAGGTATGTCAACAATTTAAGATTACACATCGCAATTCCACCCCATATCGTCCCATGGCAAATGGAGCAGTCGAGGCAGCCAACAAAAACATAAAGAAGATAAGGTTCCAGACAATGGAATGAAAAATTACCATTTGCGTTGCTGGGTTATCGCACTACTGTCCGTACTTCAGTAGGTGCAACTCCTTATTTGTTGGTATATGGCACTGAAATCGTGATACCCGCGGAAGTTGAAATCCTTTCCCTTCGGATTGTTGCTGAGGCTGAGATTGATGATGATGAGTGGGTCAAAACCCGTTTGGAGCAATTGAGTTTGATTGATGAAAAAAGATTGGCAGCAGTGTGTCATGGCCAGTTATATCAAAAGAGAATGGCAAGAGCATACAACAAAAAGGTGCGTCCCGGAAGTTTGAAGTGGGTCAGCAAGTGTTGAAACGTATCTTTCCACATCAGGTTGAAGCAAAAGGCAGGTTCGCCCCGAATTGGCAATGGCCATTCATTGCGACCAGAGTATTGTCCAATGGTGCTTTATGTTTAACAGATATCGAAGGAAAATTCATAGACATGGCTATCAATTCTGATGCAGTCAAGAGATATTATGTATGATTTCTTTGGTATAATTGTTGATTGTTTGTATTTGGCATTGTTTTGAAGATTGGAATGACGAAGGCAATTTGTTCTGCTATCTAAACACTTTACCCTTTGTTCTCCCTTTTGAGCCTTATTTTTTTTTCATACCCTTCTTTTGGAATCAATAACGAAAAGAAAAGAAAAGAAAAGAAAAGAGAAAGTACAACAACAAGGAAATTCAGATGTGAACTACGTTTGATCTGATTCCTGTTAAGGATACATAGACAGCCTCACGGCTCGGTCATATCATATCAAAATAAAAATCAAAAATCCCCAAGCAAGAAACTGGGGCAGAAGGTGTGATTGTGGTAAGAGATCAGATTCCAAAAGTTGTAATTTTGACCCATTTAAGTTGCTTTGAGCCTTTTTGATAACCTTTTCTTTCCAAACATATCCAAAGAGCCCACATTGCCGTCCAAAGAAAGACCTCCGATCAGTCTTCGAGATATGCCAAGTCAAGCAAGTAAAGAGGATTCATATCAGGGGCAACACTCCGGTTTAAGCAAGAGAAATCAAAAAATGAGAGAGTCTTATTGGTGAAAACCCTCGTGGGCACCATGAGGCGACGAAAGCTGAGAGAGTAAAAATAAGAGAGTCTTATTGGTGAAAACCTTCACGGGCACTATGAGGCGACAAGGAATTTAGGAATGAACAAATGAGAGAGTTTTGTCGGTGAAAACCCTTCAGGGCACGGCAAGCCGAACAAGGTCTGTAAGCTGGCGGAAAGTAAACATCGGGTTGCAGAGATCTTGGAGCACAAAGTAAAACAATTGGAAAAGTGATTGGTTAAATAGACTTGGTTGATTAATCCAAAATGCATACCATGATTATTGGTGCCAGTTACTCCACTCAGATAAGTTTCTTTTTCTCTCTCCAACAATCATCCAAATTTGGATTTTCTTCTTTATTCTTAATTCTCAAAATCGTCGTATTTCATTGCTGTTAATTTTACTCCTCTAAATCTCTTCCAAGGTTAGCCTTCTTTCAACAAATAAGAAGAAATTTCAAAGTTTACTACCAATTTCAAAATTGCACAAAGCAAAATACGGCTAGGACATACTAGAGATAGTGTGATGAAAAGTGGGACATAGAGTGTAAGCAAAAGTTTAAACGGTGAAATGGTTCAGTAATGTCGTGGGAGATGCAAAGGTCAGAAATGAAAAACAACGGTTGGGGAGTAGAGCACTCAGATCATCTAGGGTCCTGGGGTTAAGGATAAATTAGAATGGCAAACAATTCTCGACCGGCTCAAGGCAGCCAGTCAAAGCAAAGCATGGCAAAGGAAGAACCACCTTCAGCAAGAATGCCACAACTAACCACCACATTTTAAACTGACAAAATTTTTCTTCGATTTGAAACAGGGGCAAAAATTTCATTTGTTTCGGAGAAATCCTACGTGAAGAAAGAGCAAGTACCAAGCAAGTTTGATCGCAAAGTTCTCAGGACCCTCCTGAAAAATGGGACTTAGTTTAAAATTCAAAATAATCATGAGTAGCAGAATCTAGCATAAATGTACCCCAAATGAATATAAGCGGAACTTCGAAGTTTGCATGCTTGAGGTAGGATTCACTAGAAATTTTCAGGACCCTCCTGAATAATGGGACCTAGCTTTAAGAATTCCATTAGATAACAAGATTTAGCGTAAGTTCTACTGTAAGGGAGTATAATTTAGCCCTAAAAATGTCACTCTTAAGATAAAACTTGATTTTGATTTTCAGGACCCTCCTGGATAATGGGATGAGTTTTAAGTCTATCTTAGATAACAAGATTCAACAGAAGTCATACCTTTAGAAGATATAATGTAGCTTTGAAACAGGCATTTTACTAGAAGTTTTCAGGACCCTCCGGGATAATGGGATCTAGCTTTCAAATTCTTAAGGTATTTGGTAGCCTGATTCAATTAATACTCACGGATATGCCCGGCTACCAAATTGGTGCAGAAAATTTTCTTTTGTTTTGTCTATTTTGTGGAAGTCAGGTGCCCATCTGAAGAGCAGGGAAGGACAGCACTAGTTTCAAAGAATAGAAAGCAGTTCATACCCAAGCAATCAGGAACCCGCCTGGATAAACAAGGGAGGACAAGTCAAAGAAAAGTAGTTTCAAGAAGAAGACAGTTCAAGTCAAGCAATCAGGAGCCCACCTGGAGAGCAAGGGAATACAATTCAAGTTTTGGCAATCAGGCGCCCACCTGGAGAGCAAGGGAATACAATTCAAGTTTTGGCAATCAGGCGCCCACCTGGAGAGTAATGGAATATAAATACAATTCAAGTTTCAGCAATCAGGTGCCCACCTGGAAAGCAAGGGAATACAATTCAAGTTTCAGCAATCAGGTGCCCACCTGGAAAGCAAGGGAATACAGTTCAAGTTTTGGCAATCAGGCTCCCACTTGTAGAGCAAGGGAATACAATTCCAATTATGGCAATCAGGTGCCCACCTGGAGAGCAAGGGAATACAATTCAAGTTTCAGCAATCAGGCGCCCACCTGGAAAGCAAGGGAATACAGTTCAAGTTTTGGCAATCAGGCGCCCACCTGGAGAACAAGGGAATACAGTTCAAGTATTGGTAATCAGGAGCCCACCTGAAAACGAAGGGAAGCAGCAAGTCAAGTGTTGGTAATCAGGAGCCCACCTGAAGAACGAAAGGTAAACAGTTCAAGTTTCGAGGAAAAACAGTGCAAGTATTGGCAATCTGGAGCCCACATGGAGAACGAAGGGAAGCAGCAAGGTTCAAAGGAGTTTAGCAATTAGGAATCCACCTGAAAAATGAAAGGAAGCAGTTCAAGTTTCGAGGAAAAACAGCACAAGTGTTGGTAATCAGGAGCCCACCTGGAGAACGAAGGGAAGCAGCAAGGTTCAAAGGAAGACAACAATCAGGAGCCCACTTGAAGAACAAAGGGAAAGCATCTTAGAATGCAATTCAAGTCAGCAACAAAGGAATCTCACTCAGAGAGTACAAGTCAGCAGGGCAGCAAAAACTGCAAGTTCAAGATATAGATAGGATTCTTGTAATTCGTATATCATAGTTTAGTCTGGCTTCTTTTATTTTGTCACGGTGTAATAAGGAGTTCAGTAAGCAGAAACAACAGCAATAGCAGCAAAATCATAGCTCTTCGGTAGTACCAGCTACCAAAACTTCTTGAACTACACGCGACCTGATTCTCTTATAACCTGGGATATGTAGGTTGTCCAAAACCAAGACTCGGTTGCACCCTTTCTCTTTTCTCTTATCCTTATTTCTTCCCTTTTGAATAAAAATATGTTCAAAAATTAGTCACATGGCTCACCTTATCTTTGCTTGAAAACTCTTCATGTTTCCAAACAAAGAGGGGCAGCTGTGAGCACCTAATTTTTGATAATATTTAATTTTTTATCACTTATTCTATGTAAATATTTTAGGGGTTTTAACCTACAATTTTTAGCTTTATTACACTTTTTATTATACAAAATTTTAAAAGGTGAATTATTACTATTAATATTATTTTATTTTTATTTTTATTTTAAAATAATACAAAAATTCCGAAAAAATATTATTTTTTTTAATTTTCAGGAGTGATTTAAAAAATAAGAAAAAGGGAAGTATTGAATAAAAAAAATAAAAGTAAAAGTAGGTGAAATTCTCTTTTAAAAAGTAAAAGAAAGTAGAAAATTAAAAAAATAAAAATAAAGTTTTGTGGAAAATTTAAAAAAATAAAAAGTAAAAGAAATTTGGAATTAAAAAATAAATATAAAGGTATCTGAAAATTAAAAAAAAATAAAGTAAAAGAAAGTGGCATTAAGAAAAGCAAAAAAAAGTGGATTGTTTTTTAAGAAAAGTTAAATAAGTGGAATTCTCTTTTAAAAAGTAAAAAAAAAAAAGTGGGATTTTAAATAAGATAAAAGTAATTAAAGTTGGAATTTAAAAAATAAAAGTAAAGAAAGGTGAGATTTCTTTTTATAAAAATATAAAAGCAATTTGTATGTGAGATTTCTTTTAATTAAAAAAATAATAAAATATTTTTTAAAAAAAAATCTGAAAAATCTCAAAAAATTTGCTATAAATAGGAGAGAAAATTTTAGAAGATAGAAGAAAAAAAAATAGGGGGAGGAGAGAAATTTAGGTTGAAAAGTTTCATTAAATATTTTCTTTCAACATTTCGGGCCTTGAATCTTGGGTTTGAAGAAGAGTTGATAGAGATTTTGTTGTTGTTGCTGTATTGACTCTACAACTTTCAGATTTTATTCATTTGAATTCACTCTCTTGTAGGTATGTAATTCAAGCTCTTGAGTTAAAAAATGTCGGAGCATCTTTATTGAAGCAGAAGCAAATTGATTTGGTTCTTTTGATAAAGTTTCTTTCGTGTTGGATCTGTTCGCATGAATGATGTTTCTTTGATTGAGTGAATTGAGATTTGCAAATGTTAACGTTATTTTAGTATGTTCATGACTCTGTCTCGTTTTTGTTTTGTTTTCTTTGTTTTGTTTTTATTTTTCTTGGCTCATGACTTGTAACCAGCAGGTATTGTTTTGTTTACATTTAGATTTCAAGCCCATGTAGCACCATGTTCATATTTTGAAATTTAAAAAAGTATGTGAAGTTGAACAATTTGTCAACATTAAGATGTAAAAAAAAAAAAAATAGATTGCGTTAGTGGAAGGATCTTATCTTCAATTTATGTTATTAGCTGCATATTTTCTTAAATTAAACAATGTGAAGATTCAACTTCCTCTGCTTCAAAATGGTACTGTAGAAGTTATAGTGGTGATACTACAACTTTCTCTTTAGCATAGTGTTAAATAAATTAATCACTTTAAGTGTTCTTTGTTATAATCAAGTTAAAAATGCATTTTTGTATGTCCATATTTGTTTTGTTCCTTCTGATTCATCTGAATAGTTCTTGGCATGGTTTTTTTTTGTGCTCATATGGTCATTTAAGATTCGTTATTTTGTTATAAAATTTTGTTAGTTTCTTTCTAGAATTTGAAAACGAAAGTCGGTCTTTTGAAGATGATATGGAGATGAACCCAAAGCTGGCACCTGTCTTTTGTTATTTTCACATAAATGCCAACTCCACATTTCTGAATTGTAGTATGCTATAACAAAATGCTCCAGTGATATAAATGTAGCTAACCCATTTCTTTAGGCCTTTTGTACTTATCAATTTATACCACTCCATCAACAATAAAACCTCAAAACTCATGGCCCTAATTTAATTAATTTTAAATCCTTAGAATTCGAGGCATGCCATTTAGCGAATTTTCTATGGCCCTCGCAAAGTTGAAAAATGCGTAGTTGCTTTAGGCGCGTAATTTAAAATTACCTTCCTAAATTCGAGTGTGCATTTCATGTGACCCAAATCCAAATCCCAACAACGTTAAATAAAATGTGTCGTGGACCGCGGGTGCATTTATGTGACGTGGTTCAAGACATATTTTAAATGACGTTGCAATCTTCCTAAAAATGAATAAGAGCGGTTAATAAGTTAAAATTGAACCATAGGCTAAAACATGTATTAAAATCAGATAATAGGCCAATTATAACAGTTGAGCGACCGTGCTAGAACCACGGAACCCGGGAATGCCTAACACCTTCTCCCGGGTTAACAGAATTCCTTACCCGAATTTCTGTGTTCGCGGACTGTAAAACAGAGTCAATCTTTTCCTTGATTCGGGATTTGAACCGGTGACTTGGGATACCATAAATTATCTCAAGTGGAGACCCTGAATATTTAGTAATAAATGAATCTCGTTTCGATTGTCATTTTATGTTGGAAAAAACTCCCTTATACCTTTTTAGGGGTGTAGAAAAAAAGGAGGTGTGACACCACCCTTGATTAGTATATTGATATGATAATTTATTATCGTTTTAATATTGAACCTATGGGGTCGCACTCTAACGAGTGTTCTGGTCTTTGCTAAAGGATTAATTATTTTATTGTTTGGTAATTAAATTATTAGTCAAATAATTTAAATTATTAGTCCAAATGAAATATTATTGTATTCTTTGCTAGCACAGACAATATAATTAATATTGTGAACAGATTGAAGTTTTCTATTTGGAATAGAAAAATAAATTATATCTCTTAATTGAAATATGTATGTGATACATATAATTAATATTTCATGTAAGAATGTATATGAAATATGAATAAAAGGATTGAAAGTTGAATCCAATTTTGAATTGGATCAACGTAATATTTCAAGAGGTTATATATGTTTGACAAAGAAACTGTTTTCCTTGTTCCGTTTATTTCTAGACTGAATTTTTTTAGAAAACTTCAGTTTCATTGATTAAAGAGTTGATAGTAAGGGTCGGTCTCGGTGTGGATACACATAGAGTCTTCGCACTATCGAAGAATTTTTTAAACGAGACTCTCTTCACCAGGTATGTCTCAAATTCGATCTTTGACATGTAAATAAATTTTAAACACGAAAATATCTTCCTAGGATTGTTATTGTCTTCCGCTGTGTATTAAGAACATCTATGTGCAATCTGGCAATGGTATCAGAGCCATGGTTTCTCGTGTCTAAAATTTATTTACGAAATATTTTAAAATTATATTTGAAGAGTTCAAACCATATTACTTGTGTCTTGTGCAATATTCAAATCGTTTGAATGCTAATATTATTTTATTGTGGATAAAATGTGTATTCATATAAGTTAAACTATTGAGATAGTTCATAACTTGAATTTGAAATTTTGTATTAGATACGGCGGGAATGTATAATAGGTTACAGAACTCCATTGTTATTTTTAATTGTTATTAGTTCATGAAATGTTAATTAATAAAAATATTCTGGCATGGATTATTTTGTGTGTGACATATGTAATATATAGATTAAACATAATATATAGATTAAACATGTTAGAAGAATATTAAATTTTATTTGGAATACGGGAGGTGATGATTCTTACGATGATTTCCATGTTATGGTACAGTGGCCGGTGGTGAAACTTAACATGAAAGTGTCATTCTGTTTGGAATTTATAACAGTTAAAAGGAAGGTAGGCCCACAAAGTCTTATCCTTCCGGACCTAGCTCGGGTGGACCTATTAAAATGAATTTAAGTTATATGCACTACGTTGTAAAGGATTATTATGTTATTGGTGTAGCTCGACACGTTGGATAGTTACCAAACTCGTGTTTGCTACACGCAATTGAGTTTTAAATAATAAATGTTCCTAGTCCAGCTAATCTGAATTCAAACCCGGCAGCCCACTATTGGGGTAAAGTTCTCCTTATTAAGAGGTTCTCTATTCTCAAAACTCACTCTCGAAACCTTTGATTAAAAATAGAGAAATCTTCGTTACACATCCTTAGAATAGATTTGCAAAGGAGCATAACAGTAAGCTAGTTTAAGGTAATATAAGTTTCACTGCTAAATGATTATATTATAGAAGGATCATATAAACAGTAAGCTAGTTTAAGGTAATATAAGTTTCACTGCTAAATGATTATATTATAGAAGGATCATATAAAGTAAGGAAAACAAATATGTGAATTTTTACATTTCACAGCCTCCACTCTTTAAGTAATCAAACTCAAAGAGCCATCTAAACCTACCACCACTGACATATCATTCCTAAGAGAATATCAACATTTATAATTACAAATACTCAATGGATCATGATTTCGGATTATAAGTGATGTATATATTTGAACTAACAACCCTATTAAAAGAAATAAAAGGACTTAGAATCTACAACAGAGAAGGCTCTGTCTCCAACCCCTCTGTTTCCGCCTTCTTTCTGTCTTTGCCATTCTTACTGGACTACTGTTCCATTCATTCTGTAAGCTGCAAATACCAACACAAGTAAAATGTTCATCACATACTTGCAGCAACTGGAAGATAATGGGAAAAAATATTTTAGCATAAGACGTAGCAGAAGATTACACTGGGAAGGCAAAGGATCTAGCACTGGTTGTACTGCTATCTGACCGAAGAGAAACGCTGCCCGAATGTGATATAGGTCCCGAGTAAGTGATCAGACCAGATGCAGGACCTCCTGCAGAAAAACTTGCCTCTCCATCTGCAAAATGACCATGCGTACCGAGGGGGAGATTATCAGAGGTTTTGTCCTCGAGATTAGCCATATTTTTGGGGTCAAGAGATTGTCCATGAACAGTCCTATCGCTCCTGTCCACACTGTTGGTAAAATGAAATTGACTACCAGCTGAAATGCTATCAGAACTCCCATCCTTGTGACTGGAGTTAGACTCTAATTTAAGGGATTTTTCAGGCAAGTTGTTGACGACATTTTCCACACTGCTACTTAAAGTTGACTCAGTAGAGCTTTGGTCACAAGTAATAGCTCCAGCTTCCGACTTGCTATTGGAAAAGAAGTTGCTACGTGGCCCATTGTTGTTTTTTTCGTCAGGTGCCGAGACGGCATTTTGGCTGTTGACAGTTGCCACGCCAGAAGGCATCTGCAGTTCAAGGAACTGCACTTGTAATCAAGTTTTACCACAGGAATGTGTCAAAAAAAATGCACATAGACTTATCAACCACATGGCATTTAAATATAGGCGACTTTGTAAAAATAACATAAACAAACCTGATCAGGCTGCTGTGCTGATTGATCAGCATCAGAGCCAGATTCTTTAGAATTCTGAATGCCGGGTTCTTTTTCTGATGTGTTAATGGCTTTTGCCATTGTAGTATATTTTGATCCAAAAATCTTCATCACATCCTCTAGACAAGAATCCTTAACAGCACCTTTGCTGATATTATCTTCTGAGGAGGGTTTTAAAACACTTGGAATTGGAACAAGCGATTTAGTATCCTCATCTTCTTTAGTTGTATGATGAGCCAAAGCAATTTTGTCGGTATCTTCAATTGATGAAGCTTTATACTCACCTGTTGAGAACAATTCACTGTCAATATCTCCCCTTGTATAGCTGGGGCGGTGTTCGTCAGCAGCTAGAGAAACAGACGAGTTGGGCTGATCATCTTTCGTGCTTTCAGTTACAATTTTATCCACTAGAGGTACACCTTCATCTATGCATCCCTCATCTATGCATATGTCTTTCATAATGTTATAGTTACTCTCTTTGTAGCAAATTGTCGATTCAGGCAATTTGCATTCCACGACACCCTTATCGGTAAATAAAAGAGTGTCTATACCAAACAACTCTGAAACAGAGGTAAATGGTGCATTAGAGACTATGGCTCCATTTTCTTTATCATCAACGTCAACAATCATCGAGCCCTCAAATTCTGGAATACTCCAGGTGTGATCTCTATCTTCTGTGTCACATGCAAAAGGATTTCCATTTCTCTTACAAGTAGTTTCATGTTTGTTACTTCTTGAAATATCTTCAAAAAATACAGAGCCATTAAGTTCCTGATGTTTCCAGAATTCATTCCTCTCTTTTGTTTCACTTTCCAAAGAGTCTTTACCGCCATGATAACCATTTGAATCAAGCAGATCTTTTGTTGGAAAGACTAAAGACTTAGACTCATTGTAACCATTTGAGTGATTTAATTTCTCGTCCAGATTTTCCTTCATGGTGGCCTTCTCTTCAGCGTGTTAAGACACTGTCGTCACATTCAAGTGATTCAAATACATGGAATACAAACAGACAATCAATGTCCACAGGCGATTTAACTTCTCAATTCAAGAACCAAGTTGAGAGATAATATGATCTATTGAGTCCTGTTTAGGTGCAATCTGACAATATAACATTAAGACGTAAAGAATCCCATAAATAGATAAGTATTTGAACAAATTCAATGGGCAGTAAGGCAAAGATAACCAGAAACAGGAAGTATCAGATTAATTCACTCCTTATTGTATTAAAAGTAGAAAAAAAGCCATCGGCGAGCTTAAGACCTACGAAAGATGCATTCTTAGCAGCAGCAGAAAATTCATAGATTACATCAGTTGGACGAGTCTGGAGAATTCTCACAAGCAGTGAAGCAAACATCAACATCTGAGGTAAGATATATATGACTCAGAAACCTATGTCAACAGACTTTCCAAAATATGTTTAGGAGGAATTGGCTGTGAATACTTGCAAATTCCTTGACAAGGATAATTTTAGCAACATATTCGACCCCAAAAAAGTAGCCAGAAACACCATAGTATAACAGGCCAAACCATCTAGTAGTATTAACGAGAACAGTGGCCAAGAATGCAAACAATCTAACGATGCCTCATTCCCAAACTAAGTACGGACTGAGATATGAATCCTCTATAGTCTTTAACCATCCCACTCTACAGCACCAGTTGTCCTTTCATTCATAATATAAAATTTGTCTATTAAGCAAATTAGGCGTTCTCAAAGCTAGAGTATTTCTACATCATACACCTATCCTTACACTTAACATACAAGTTTCCGACCTTATACAACACGAAGCCCAAAAAAAAAAAAGAATCAGAATGACAGTGAACCAGTTTCATATACCACTGGAGATAGATCTAATGGCTTTTGCACCATAAACATGAAAGAACCGTTGAAAATAGTTCAGATCATCTAACAGGAGTTCAATAGAAATAATTTCACACCATGACCAAAGGATTAAGCAAGGCGGACTACTGTCAGTAACACATCAGAGAAAACTTCAGTTACAGAAAAACAACCAGCTCATTTTCTGTTGCACAGAATTCACACAAACTTAAAATTTAAAAAAAAAATACAAAAAGAAAAAAAATGCCAAAGGTGCATAATGATCTCAATCAAAATGCAGGAAAATTACAAAAACAAAGCAAGTTGGCTTACCTCCTGTACAAATAGTCACTTTTTATGTTAAATTGCCTAACCACATGGCAGCTGAACTTTGTCCATAGTAGATAAAGAAAAGGACAAGAACTGGTCATTTCAACTTTGAAAATTTTGTACATAGCTTAAACGGCCAAAATACAAGCCCATTTCCTAAGTCAATGACCAATCCCCACCATTTGTTTTGTCCTTTAGCTATCTACAAATAAATTACCACTCACTTCTTACTAGATCTAATCCCTTACTAATATTTTAATTAACCCCCTCAAAAGGGTAACTAAAAAATTAGAAAAATAATGAAAAAGGCATTCTCCAGAGTTATACATTCTGGCAGGTTCTTCTCAGATCCCAATACAATTCACAATCTCATAAAACCATAAATAAAAGGGTAAACATTTAAATTTTAAATTCTTTAATCGTATGACAATATTTGGGTTTGGGTTTCATAGCAAAGTATCAAAACACCTTTAATCCCAAATAAGTTACGGCCAGTTATATGAATTTTCACTAATAATTTTATATAAACTCATCTCAAGCTAATACTATTCAAAATGAAATAAATAAAATTCTAGAAATTCATTATATTTTCTACTGATATTTAAATCTCAGAAAGGCTAAACAAACTTAGAACACTAAATACAGCTTTAAATTTCAGATATGAAGAGCAAAGAGCAAAAAACAAGATAACACTAAAGAAAATGCAATCACAGCCACGGAAAACTAACTGCAAAAACAAGCTAAATTAACAGATAAATCCCAAAATCTGAGACCATCTTCTGCATCAACACAGACATACAGATACACATAAATAGAGACAACAAATTTACAAATATTTAGAGAGAGAGAGAGAGAGAGAGATACCAAGTAATGAAATCTTGACCTGATGAAATGGCAAAGAGTCATGCCATTTAAATTCAATCAACATAGGCAATTAAGAAACAAAATGAATGTGAAAGAAAAGAATGTAATTTTTAAGTAAGAAGAGCAAAAAGGAAAAGGAGGAACATAGCAGTATTAAATCAACAAACCTAAATTGGTAAAATCTCTCTTCTCTCTCTCTGTTAATGCAATTAATATTCACTTGTCATCTGTGCACTCTGTACATAAACATGCGTACTGTGCTTGTACATATAGCATACTATATAGAAAAGCAGTAAACAAATTTTATACTTAAAAGTTTATTTGTTAATCAGTATGTAATTTTATCTTTCTTTATTATTTAACTAGTAAATTATATGGTTTAGACTTTAGTGCATGTACCAAATTCGGTTAAATTTTTTTGTTTGACAATGTGTATTATCTTGCATTCGTCACTTTTCTAGTGACAATTAGTATAAATATATATATTTCCACAAAAAAAAGAAGCTATATACCTGATTTACACACTGTAGGAAGGCTACGTGCATTTAAAACAGTGCACGAATAGTGCTAATAAATGGAGAGAGAAGAAGAGAAAAAAGAAACTTTTAGAAGGCATTAATTAGTGGCTACAGAAAGACAACAGTATTAATTATTTGCTCTATATTTAACAAAAAAAAAAAAAAAAACAAGGGGCCGGCTTACCGTCTACCGAGAAGCAGATCACCGCCGCCCCCGTCACGCCGCGCGCAGTATCAAGTGCCGTCTTGTTTGGATAAATCAAATTCCATTAAAATCCACAACACACACACACACTATGTATATAAAAAAGTAAGCCGGAGTTCGTATAAATTTTGGGTGTTAGAAAACATATATTAGTTTGAGAGATGAGAGTGAGAAATAAGGAAAAGGGGAAGGGAATGGAATGGAAGAGCTGACTTTTTTGCAGATATATATGTATGGAGAAGAAGAAAAGGGACAAAGAGAGAGTCAAAGGTGAATCGGAACTGAGCTGTTTGGTTGGGTTTCTGACATTTGCTTTTAGGCCAAACTCCAAAGAGCAATTTTATAGTTTTTCGTTTTTGGATTTTGAGTTAGCCACCATAATTAGTAGCTTTTGGACGAAAAAAGTATAGTGTTTAGAAAAAAGTAATTTTTGAAGTTAAGTTGAAACATAATATTTAAAATTATGTTTGGAATTATATTTCATTTGAAAAAATATTTTAGTTTTGTGAGTAGGGAAAAAAATTAAAATAATTTGGTTTTTGAAAAACTTATTTTAAAAAAATATTCAAAAACATACAAATTTATGAACAAACACGTTTTCGAAAAAAAATCAAAAAGGAAAAAAGAATCTATAAACAAATGGGTCTTAGTCTTTTTATACGTTTTTCATATTTATATCAAACTATTTTAATTGTCAAAATTTAAAAAAATAAATAAATAATCATGACTAAGAAATAACGGTGTAAGAAAGATACAGCCGTCTTATATTTATTATTGATGGGTGTAAATACCCTATACAAGATAAAACTTATCTTAATTTGTTAGGTACTTGCTACATCTAACAAGGGTAATAATTTACGTGCACCAAATTTTTACATTAAACTATACCTACTTACCCTCGGTCAAATTCACCCTTCTTTCTGGAGGATAGTGATACTTCTTCGCTTCATTTTAAGTAAAATCTATGGGTTTCCCTTCACTATCGATCATCTCATACGTCTGTATAGTCCTCGACTCTATGGAGGGGGACTAATAAAACTTTCTCGCCGGGCCACAAAAACACCTTTCCCGAGCATAGAGGAGGATCGAGATCGAGGTTGGATGGGCTGATTTGTTTGAGTGAAGACCTCAGATCTGATTCTGACCGAGGATATGTCATTTTCTGAGAAATAGAACATGAAGCGTAAGTTAGCTTTACCCTTAAAACTTTGTTTATTGCATTTTTCATTTTTCCCTTCTTATCGATGTTTCTCGATGCAGCCGTCGCTTGGATGCCGGATGCAATTCTTCGACCCGAGGAATGGGTCAGGGGCCTCGTGTCGTAGAGGACATATTCCGAGCATTCATAGCGCGATTTTTTGAAGGGTCGATGGGAGGCCCGTAATCATGGTAAATTTTTCCTTCCAATTTAATAATTGGTCATCGCACGGACTTCTTCCTGAGCTTACTCATCTTTTTTCTTTTGTAGGTCTCGGGAAGGACGTGGCAATAAGGCCCCCGTCTGGTGATGAAGAGGTCTTTTCCCAACCATCTGTTCCAAAGCAGGTGAGAGAGAAGAAGAGGAAAGAGCCCCGAGTTCCTCGAATTCTGAGGGGAAGAAAACCAAAAAGAGGCAAGCCCGTAAACCCAAGGGAAACACCGGCGCTCTATCCTTGGACTCAGTCCGGCGGCTAAGGGATGAGTTCGAAGAAAAAGAAGAAGAAGGATCCAAGCTGGTGGCCCGTATGCGGGCATGTGTCATGATTCAAGGGTCCTCTGAACCGGCGGATGTTGAAATTGGACCGTCTTGACATGAGGAGGTCGATGAGGAAGTTTCAGCCGAAGATCCGAAACCAGAAAGAGTCGAGGACACTTCGCCTCGAGGTGGGAAGGCTGTCGAAGAGGCGGTTGGTGCTAGTGTAGAAGTGCCCTATCTTTTCAATGAATCTCAACAGACGTTAAACCGGGTAATCCTAGATCTTCTTGACAATGTACCAGGTAATCCTAGATCTTCTTAACAATGTTAAGTTTTGCACTTATGCTTTTTTTCTTTTTATATAACTTCTTATTTTGTGTTTGTAGGCTTCGATGCTTCATTACAAGGCTTTTCTCTGATTCCGAGGGGGACTGAGCCGGTATGAGGCCGAGGTCCGAGGGCTCACTGAGAAAAATGATGCTTACAAAATTCTTAGTGAGCAAAGAGAACGGGAAGCTAAGGGCCTCCACGCTGAGCTAGAGATGGCTCGGAAAAAGCATGTCGACCTGGCTGAGCTAGTAAGAAGAATCTTTGAATTTAATGATGGTGAATCGGGCACAGTGACTAACGGTTTGAATCCACAGGTCCAACAAAAGATTGACATAATAGGGCAGCTCCGTGAAGAGGTAGATGAAGTAAATATGAGGCCAAAAAATGGAAAAAGAACATGGATCGCCTGGCCTCATAAAAGGAGACCCTCCAGGCCCAGCTGGCTTCGGCTGAAGTTTAGCTCCGAGTTAAAAAAAGAAAACCTTGGAACAAGCCAAAAAGATCGAGGAGCTTCAGTCCCAGTTGAGTTCGGCAATTTTCGATCGGGAGAGCCTGGTCACGGAGCTCGAAGCGGCCAAATCGGAGGTCAAAGCAAACAAGGCCAATGCTGATGTAGTGATGGCTGTTTATCGGGCCGATGTGGAGGCTGCTCAGGTTCGAGAAAGGGACATCGCCAAGCATGCCAAATGTCAATCTCGAAGGGAGACCCTTGAGGAAATCCATGCTCGGGGCTTCGACCTCTCAACCGAGATCGTGAATGCTAAGGAGCTTGAAGCTGAAGCTAGGAGGTTACCTTATCCCGAGGATGATGATGACTCCGAGAGCTTGAGTGAGTTCGATGGTGGGGAAGACCCCGAGGGTGGAGATGCTGCTCTCGAAGATGACTAGGCTATTTAGGCTCTTAAATAATTTATGTATTTCTATCGATGCTGCTTCGGCCTCTGTAAAAGAACTTCCATCGGGTTGTGTTGCCCTTGTAAAAGATTTTGATGTATATATAAAACTTTTCCCTTCTATGGCTTCTGAATCTTTTGCTTTTTTGTTTATTTATACAAAGGTCAAAGTGTCTTAGCATGGAATAATTAGTTTTTATTCGAAGATCCAAGATTGAGATAGTAAGGACCGATAGTAAGGATTGCCCATGACAATTTATGATCAGTAGTCCCCGAGTGAATGTTCGAACTCAAACTGAGGTGGATCTTGGGCTCGATAAATAGATGTCGAGTGAGAATGATTTGCTCGAACTCGAATTAAGGTAGACCTTAGGCTAGTCGTAGAGTGAGAATGTTTTACTCGAGATCGGACTGAGGTGGCCCTTAGGCTAGATAGATAGATGTCGAGTGAGAATGATTCGCTTGAACTCGAATTAAGGTAGCCCTTAGGCTAGTCGTCGAGTGAGAATGTTTTACTCGAACTCGGACTGAGGTGGCCCTTAGGCTCGATAGATAATCCTCGAGTGAGAATGATTTGCTCAAACTCGAATTAAGGTAGCCCTTAGGCTAGTCATCGTGTGAGAATGTTTTACTCAAACTCGGAATGAGGTGGCCCTTAGGCTCGATAGATTGTCGTCGAGTGAGAATGATTTGCTCGAACTCTAACTAAGGTGGCCCTTAGGCTAGTCGTCGAGTGAGAATGTTTTGCTCGAACTCAGACTGAGATGGCCCTTAGGCTTAATAGATAGATATCGAGTGAGAATGATTTGCTCGAACTCGAATTAAGGTAGCCCTTAGGCTAGTCTTCGAGTGAGAATGTTTTACTTGAACTCGGACTAAGGTGGCCCTTAGGCTCGATAGATAATCTTCGAGTGAGAATGATTTGCTCGAACTCGAATTAAGGTAGCCCTTAGTCTAGTCGTCGAGTGAGAATGTTTTACTCAAAGTTGGACTCAGGTGGCCCTTAGGCTCAATAGATAATCGTTGAGTAAGAATGATTTGCTTGAACTCAAATTAAGGTGGACCTTAGGCTAGTCATCGAGTGAGAATGTTTTACTCAAACTCGGACTGAGGTGGCCCTTAGGTTCAATATATAATCCTCAATTGAGAATGATTTGCTCGAACTCGAATTAAAGTGGCCTTTGGGCTTAATTCATAGTCCCCGAGTCGGGGTAATAGTTCGAACTTGGACTAAGGTATCCCTTAGGTTTGTATTCGAGTGAGAATGACTTACTCAAACTCGAATTAAGGTAGCCTTTGGGATCGACACGTAGTCGTCGAGTGAGAATGATTTCTCGAACTCAAATTGAGGTGGCCCTTGGGCTCGATTCATAATCTCGAGTAAGAATGATTTGCTCGAACTCGAGTTAAGGTAGCCCTTGGGCTCGATAGATTCATAGAAATCGGATGCAATAAAATCCTTGAGGGACTTCTTTCCATTCTTTGTGAAAATCAATTTATATACATACATGTTTTATGCTTAAGGCTTGAACGATCTACGCGGGCACCGTTCATTTGACCGTTTGGCGCTTACAATAAATTCGTCTTATCGAGGACCTTTTATTACGAAGCACTTTCCTTGTTAAAGCTGATATCCGAGGGCGATGCCCCCCGAGTATTCAAGGTTGATTATAGAGAGAAGCCTCGAATATTGTCGATGCAACTTTTAACACCAATCCACTATTCTAAGTTAGCACGATCCACTGTTGCCTCGTTAAAACCTTGCCGAAAAACCCATTCGGTTCAAGGGAAAAAGAGCAAAATGCGTGCTTTCAGTCCTTAAGCTTCGTATTTTTCTTTGTTGGTTACCTTTGTTAGTTTTGAAATATCAATAAAAGAGAACAAATGGGGGTCGTACCTTAGCAGTAGTATCGCTTTAGGTGAGTTATATTCCAATTGTTAGGTAGTTTTTCACTGTTCATTATTCTGAGTTTATAAGATCCTTTCCCGATGACCTCGAGAATTTGGTACGGACCTTCCCAGTTCGGGCCCAACTTCCTTTCATTCGGGTTCCGGGTGTTCGACGTGACCTTCCTCAGTACCATGTCCCCGATGTTGAAGTATCGAAGGTTGACCCTTCGATTGTAATACCTCTCGATACGTTGTTTTGGGGCGTCCAGTCGAACAAGGGCGGCTTCACACCTATCATCCAATAGCTCTAGGGTTGTATTCATGGCCTCGTTATTGGTTACCTTCGTCGTGTATCGGAATCAGATACTTGGCTCCCCGACATCGACCAGTATTAGAGCTTCAGCGCCATAAACCAGTTAGAATGGAGTACCCTGGTACTAGATTTCAAAGTCGTGCGATACACCCAAAGGACTTCGTGCAGGATATCCCTCCATTTCCCTTTGGCTTTGGTTAACCTTTTCTTAAGGTTTTGGATTATGGATTTGTTGGTCGATTCAGCTTCTCCGTTCCCACTAGGGTATTAGGGTGTAGATAAGATTATTTTGATCTTATGATCTTTGAGAAATTTGTTCATTTTACTGCCGATAAATTGTTTCTCGTTATCACATACGATTTCAGATGGCATCCCGAATCGACATATGATATGGTCCCAAATGAAGTCGATGACTTCCTTTACCCCGACCTTCTCGTAAGCCTGCGCTTAAACCTACTTAGAAAAATAGTCAGTCATAAATAAAACAAATTGGGCCTTACCTGATGCCCGTGGAAGAGGGCCGACGATGTCTATTCCCCACTTCATGAAAGGCCATGGTGACAAGTTTGAATGCAGTGGTTCCCCGGGCTGGTGAATTATCGGAACATGTCTCTGACATCCGTCACATTTTGGTACGAGCTCTTTTGCATCTTTTTCCATATTGATCCAGTAATATCTGGCTTTGATTATTTTTTAAACCAATAATTCGGCACCTGAATGATTATCGCATGTGCCCTCGTCGATTTCCCTCATAATGTATTTGGTGTCTCCCAGCCACAGACATATTGTTAGCGGGTGTGAGCACGTGATTTTTGTTTACGCGACGATCACTCCAAAAGAAAACAAAATAATAGCAATTGGTCTTGCTGTACAATTCTTCTGGGATTTTTACGTGGCATTTTGTTAATTATTTGTGATTTTGCCCATTTTTATTTTTTTTATTAAAAACAAAATACAAAAAACAAATGTGTCATGTGTAGTTGAACCGTAATCCTGTTATTAAAAGGAAAATCGCAAAAAAATGCATCTTTCATTTTTTTGTCATTGAGTGATGTTTAGTTTAATTAAATGTTAATTATGTGTTAATTTTTGTTTTTATAGTATTATTTGACAAATTAATTAAGAGATTTAAGAAGAAAAGGGTTTTTGGATTGGGCCAATCCAATTTAAATGGGAACAAGCCCAAATCAAAACAACCCAGTCCAACCAGGCCCTCTGCAAGACGCCCAAACGACGCCGTATAAACATCATCTCTTTGAGCCGTTGATTGATTCAAAGGAACGGCCCAGATCTGGCCAATCCTTTACTTAAACGACGCCGTATGAGGCCATCTAATCCCAACCGTTAATCCAATCCCATCCAAAGGCCTCAGGACACGCCCATAAACCCGACCCGTTCAGCCTCCAAACCAACCCAACCCCTGGCGTTTGAAACGACACCGTTCCCCACCAATTGAAAGATCCTGGCCTTTCATCTCGCCTCATCCAACGGCCACGATCTATTCACTCATTAACTATATAAACCTAAAATCATACCCCACCCCCCTATCCAAACACCCCTCCTTCGTCCTCATCCCCTTCCCAGACCCCAAACCTTAGGAACCCTAGACACCCCCTTTCCCCTCACCATTAATCCCGGCGGCATGGATGCCGGTGACCCCCACCTTAACACCATAGGACCGCCTCACCACCCTGAACATAGATCTGTTGTCCTTTTGTCTCGAATCCCCTCCCGCCTTCTCGAATCTTCATTTGAAGATTCGAGTCAGACCTCGACTTACACCGATCTACCCCAGTTTCACACCAGACAGTCCCCGGACCTCCCTCGTGACCAAACCATGCTTGGTTTGGTCCGAATCTAACCAGGGAAACCTAGATCCCAAATCTGCCCTTAGGAACCCTAGAAGTCCTAATGCCTGGTCTGTGGCCGTTTGAACTAAATGATTAGGGTCTAATGGACCTTAATCGAAGTGTTCTCAGTAGAGAACACTTCGGTTAAAGTCCATTCAACCCCAAGAAAGATCGATTTCAAATCCGAGCTGGGGTTTTCTGATTTTTCAAGGCTTTAAGGTAATTTTTGTTTTCTTTATCAGTTCGTTTTGTCTGTTGTATTTGAATGTCTATTTATGTGTCCAAATGTTTTGTTTAATTTATGTTTTGAATTTTATCAACTATTGTTGTCCACCTTGCCCGGACCTCTGTATTTGGCCAAGTTCTCTCCATTTACTGATCATGTGTATATGTGTTGAGCTGTACAATCAATTGAACTTAAATTTGACTGATTAATTAGTTCCCCAGTACAACTTTTGCTTAGTCAGTAAAATTTGAATCATGTGTTGATACTGTTAGATTTCTGATCATGGGCTTCGGCTGTATATGTTATAACTAGTATAGTCGAGTTGATATACGTCGTCATAAGTTCAGCCTTGAATGATGATAATTTGATTGGTTTGTCTGCTGAAGTCCTACTTAAATCAAATTAGGAATTGAGTTAGCTGCTTATAATTGATGTATTTGAATCAGAAAATCTAAGGATTGGTTTGTTTAGCTGCAGTCTGAATGGACAACATGTGCATTAAGGCCTCTTAGAAATTAAAATAACCTGACAGCATGTGTTGTCAGGCCATTTTCAGCCTGCACGTACCTTTGTTTAGTTTAATAGGTGGATTAAAAGGGGCTGACAAGGAATATCATGGGAGGGGGTTTTATTTTAAGTTTGAGTGGAAAGACAGCAGACCACATGAGAGGGGTTTCTGATTGCTTAACAGGCTGTTAAATGGCTGATGCTAGGCTTATAAAAGAGAGAACTTCCATTAGTTAGTGGGGGGGAGCATTTTTCAGACTGATTTTTAGAAAAGCATAGATACAGAGAGAGATACCACAGAATAGGCATATACAGACACACATTGAGAGAAGATATATACAGATAGAGAGAGAGCAAGAAATAGAAAAACATACAGAAAAATCAGAAACTGTTTCTTCCTATTGTTGTTTGGATTTCATTTTTTATCAATCTGTTAAGCAGTACTGATTCTTCCAAGTCTCAAATGAGATTACTGGTGGTGTGTTGCATTAGTTTATTCTTGGAGTTGGTCTGTCTGGAGTTTTGTTCCTACTACACTGCCTACTACTTTCGTTTAGCTACTTTTTCCATCGGCTATAGTTGCATCTTGCACTGGGATTTGTTCTGCTGTTACCAGTTGTTACTGCTGCTGTTTCTGTTGCCATTGTTACTCTACTGACTTCTCTTCTTCTTCAATTGTAAGCACTTCCAGGTACACACTTCTGAAACCATGTGTTGTTAAAAGCTTGAAGTTTGAAGCAGAAATAAAGAAATGAATGTTGTTTACTTCACAATACTTGTGTTCAAAATATAGCCATAGGTTGAATGGTAGTTGGCCTGTATTTGTTTAAGTTCATTCCAACTGCAATTGCTCTGTATGAATTAACACACATCCTAATTGAGATGAACTATTAGATAGTATTGTTGTTAGATCAGATTTATTTCCATGTGTATAACCATTGGGTTTGATTTAGTGATCAAAGTATAACATAGAATCATGACAAGCATCCGTATGTACTCTTGTCTAGACCTTTGAACTGTCAAATCTATTATATCTGGTCCCATTTGATTTCAAGATAAATGTATCCCAAACAAATTCTCATGTGGTGTTACGTTAACAGGTTAGCCATGTACGCCAACTCTCTTGTTAGATTCCTTGTTTCGATATAGATTCATTGTTTCGAAATAATGCGACAATTTTGAGGAAAACTAATTTAATAGGCATAAGTTTGGGTAAGAGGCTTTGGCGCTTAGATCAAATAAATTCCAAAATGAGCATTAATAATTAAGGTTAATCCCAGCACTAATAGTCGCGGACGAGTATTCGTTTGTTCACATAATCATGGGGAGTTATTTTAGCTATAGGATGATTAATCATGTTTGGATATATTATTTCATTGTCCTCGATTTGGTTCATAATTTCTAGCAATGTTCCTTTCAATAAATGCGCGTCTCAATCTAGCATTTAATATGGTATGCCTCTTGTAAGCTTGTGACGATTTAGGATCTTTTCTCATTTATTTTAGAAAACAAAAAAAGAAAATGTAGTCGTGCTAAGATTATCCTCTTAAAAAATAATGAGACGAGCCTCGCTAAATAAAAATGCAAATTGCGGGGCCCTCAATAATTGATCATAATAAATACTTAGAATTTAGGATGGACTGTTTAGTGAATTTCACTGCCTCCCCAAAGATAATAACGCGTTAGGCTCTTTAGGCGCAACTCAATTGAAATTACATTCTTAAATCCGGGTGCACATTGATGTGACCCAAATCCAAATCTCAACGGAGTCGAAATGTGTTAACAACTACGGGTGCATTGATTGTGACGTGGTTCGAGATGCATTTTCACGACGTTGCAATTCTATAAAAAATAAATAATAATAATAAAAGCGGTCTTAAACTTAATAAAAACACATAAGTCACAACATGTATTTAAATTAGATATTTAGCCATTATAACAATTTAAGCGACCGTGCTAGAACCACGGGATTCGAGGGTGCCTAACACCTTCCCTCGGGTCAACAGAATTCCTTACTTAGAATTTCTGGTTCGCAGACTTCATTTGGAAAAGTCGAAAATTTCCTCGATTTGGGATTCTAGATAAACCGGTGACTTGGGACACCAAAACCAAACATTTCCCAAGTGGCGACTCTGAATTAGATAAATAATCCCGTTTCGAATATTGTCACTTAAATTGGAAAGACTCCCTCGCGCATTTATCCTTCGGGGCGGGCGCGCAAAAAGGAGGTGTGACAGCTCTGGCGACTCTGCTGGGGACAAGTTCGACCCAGAACCATTGGTTCAGGGTTCAAGAATTCGAGCTTAGAATAATTGTTATATTTGGCTTTATTATCTGATTTTTATTACATGTTTTGGCATAACGTGCTAAATGTTGTCTTTTACCGCTTTGATATTATCTGAACTGTATATAAACTGTGCCGAAACCTTTCTCTTCTTACCTCCGGGGAGAAGCTCGCTGGTCGAGGTTCCCTATTCTGTTAGTGTCAATACCTGAAATAAGAAAGAGGACGGATAAGTTACGAAGCCGGATGGCCTTTTGGTTCCCGGTAAGTTGCCCCTCATCGACTCGAGTTGTCCGCTCGGGTACACAGTCTAGAACATCTACCCAAGTTATAAACCTAGTATAACGAAACCTCATGCCGGATCCCTAGTAGGAACGCTTATCTGCATCATGTTGCATTTGACATAGGGGACTCAACACAGGGGTTGGGTCCGTCTAGGACAGGCAACCTGAAATGAAAAGACCATCCTGCTGCATCCCGTTTGTTTTGCGCATCTATTTGCTTCGGATCTGCATGCTGACCGGTTTCCAAAAATTTTCAAAAAAAAAAAAGAATAACAGGGTAGGGAGATAATTACTTTTTTTTTTTGGAAAAATAAAACCAATGTCCAAGTAATGTCAAAACCTCGCCGGAATTTTCTTAAAAAAAAAGAAAAATGCAAACAAATATATATATATATATATATATATATATATATATATATATATATATATATATATATATATATATATATATATATAATGAAAACAAAGCTTGTCTTTCAGTTTGACTATTCCTTTTAATCACTTTCAAAATCCAAAATATGTATAAATAAAAAAAATTCAAAATTTTTTATTGTAGTACCTCTTTAAAAGATTTTCGAAATTTCAAAAATAAAAAAAAGAAGTTTAAATGTATAAAGATCTCCTTAGTCTCTTGTTCAAAATATATATATAAAATAAAATAAAGATATATATAATAGTTATTCCTCTTTTCTTTAAAAGATTTTATTTGTTTCCCCTATTTATGACCGAACTACGTCGGTTTGATTCTCACCGGATGTGAGATACGTAGGCAAGCCCCATCGGGTTCAACCCCACCTTTTGCTAAGATAACCGAAACCAATAAAAAAAATGACAAATGTCGCCACTTGTATAAAGAGTCGGGTGAGGTCGTTTTTGTAAAACAACCGAATGTTCCCAAGCGGGACGCTGGAAGGCTGACATTGCATAAACGACCATCTTCGGTCATCATTTTTCATCGGTTGGTCCTCGCAGCTTTAGAGTCTTTATTCGAAGTACTAAAAGGCCGCATTTTGGAAATCGAGTTCGTCGTTTTGGAAAAAATAAAAAAAATTAAAAAAAAATCTCTTAAAAAGGGATCTAGATAATTTTATTTTTTGAGTCTAATAAAGGTTTTTTTTAATTATTTGGCATAGTCACCCTAAATAAATGTGCAGGATGAGCACGATACAAAACGAACCCTTTTCAATAATGACCAAGATCCCTTTTGAGTTGCGATTATGGTGGAACGACTTAGGCAAGGAGGGGCAAGGCAAAGTAAGGAAATATCTGAAAGATCTCCCGGATTTACTAGTCATTCAGCCTCGGGGTGATATTATCAGATCATTGGTCACTTACTGGGATTCAGCGCACAATGTATTTCATTTCTCAGAATTTGAGCTCACCCCGACGTTGGAAGAAATAGCGGGATACATTGGGGGTGGTGAAGCTCCGTTAAGGTTCAAATACTTGATTGCACCTAGGGCCGTCACGGTACACCGGTTGCTGGATTTCCTTAAAATACCCCGAACATTTCACCATCCAGATCTTGCCAAAGGTTTCTGCAGTCTCCAACTCATTTATGCTAGATACGACCACGAGAGCGGGTTCAAAAAACCGGATTTCAAACTATGTAGTAGAGGCAACCGACAAAAGTGGGACGAACACAGGCTGTTAGCTTTTATGACAGCCTTTTTGGGTCTTATAGTGTTCCCAAGGAAAGACGGAAACATCGATCTAAAGGTAACTGGGGTCGTCAGTACTTTGCTCACCCAAGATAAAAGTACTCTGGTGCCTATGATTATAGCTGACATTTTCCGGGCTCTCACTGCTTGCCGAGCCAGGGTCGACTTTTTCGAAGGATGTAACCTACTATTGCAAATGTGGATGACCGATCACTTATGCCACCGCTCCTCGCTCTTGGGTTACGGTTCGCCCGAGAAAACTTGTATTGGAGAATTCTACACAAGAATCAAAGGATTCAATCTACCCGAGGGAGTCACAGCATGGACCTCATTTTTCCGAACTCTCACTGCCAACCAAATCCAGTGGACGCTCGGATGGTTGCCCGTTGAGGAAATCTTATACATGCCGGCACCCAGGCCCCACTTTCTGTTAATGGGACTTAAAAGCATCCAACCCTATGCACCATATCGGGTTTTGAGGCAACTCGGGAGGTATCAAGTAGTACCAAAAGATGAAGATCTGAGTACTCAAGTGATTGAAATCAGCCCGGACGGTCATTTCCCCGAAGAGGAAGTTCGCCAAATCTGGAGTGAGTGCCAACATCTGACAGCAAGCACTTGTGTGATGGATACAGCAAAAGGGGAAGTTGCCCCAGGGTATCACGCTTGGTTCAGAGGTGACCTGTCTTGCGAGAGACCAGCTAAGAGACCTCATCTCAAAGATTTCGTCGAGTCATCCCAAGGGCAATGGAACTGGTTAGCAAGAGAAAAGGGGTATCGGGCAGAGATCGGTGATTTGAAGCTACAAATTGACAGTTTGAAATTCAATAACAGCATACGAATCGCTGCAGATCGAAGCGAAAAGAATAGATTGATCCAAGAGAATGAAGAACTTAAGGCCCAAATCCAAGAATTGAGATTGGCTCTTGATGAACAGCCCAGAAGTCGATCAGACAAGCAATTGATAAAAGGTTTGAAAAGAGAAGTCAGGGAATGGCGAGATGGTTTAGAAGAATCTGAAAATGTCATGGTAGGACTCAAAGCACAGTGGGGTACAAGAACAGATAAGCATCGTCGATACTTGAACCAACTGAAACGTGACCACGAGAAAACTGTTGCTAAAATGAAGAGAGAGATGGCTACACTTGAGGTTAAAGCAGCTAAACGGGCCGAGGATTTTCAATTTGAGAGCAGATACTGTTACGACCTGTTGGCCCAAATTAAGACAGAAGTGCGGCAACTGAAAAATCGGCATACACAAGATTCTCAAGTTTTAAAAACGTGCAGTGATCAGATGAAACGCCTGCTCATAGAAAAGAAACAAACCAGAGATAGGATCAAGGCCATCGCCCACGCCATCGTCAGACGATGTCTACGGTGTGAGAACATGACCAGCGTTACCGTTCTCTCGGCAGTAATGTGTTATGTCAAGCAGACCATGAACGAACTGGAGCAACTTGAGAGGGATGTCACACCTAGGATCGAGGCAAGGCCGAACGATGCCTCGCGGGCACCAATTTTCAAAACCTTAATGTATTCATAAGTCGAGTTTGTATCTTAACATCAGGGTGCATTTAGTCTGTTTGAGTCTAGGTTTATTTTTCAAGTGGTGTTTTCTTTTCAAGAATGTTTGTTTGTAACAGATCATTTCAGTAATAAAATGTGTGTTTCTTTTACGCTCATCTGTTTTGAACTACGTAATGATCTGATTCGTGTGGCATCGCGATACGTAGGCAATCCTCATCGAATCCGGTCGCATTTTAACCACAAAGATTGAAAACAGTAACAAAAGGAGAAAGAAAAACATAATAAAAAAATAATAATAAAAAAAAGAGAAAAAGGGGGAATCCTAAAAGGAAGCTGGAATGACGCATGCTTTCGTCGCAAACATTTAGGAACCCATTTAACTGTATAGGTGCATCATGCCCCAACGTGAGATTGTCTATCTGTTATTTGTTTCGAATTAACCGTTCGTTTGTCGTTGAGTTCTTCCAGGTTTTTGGAAAAGGCGGTTGATTTTGTGAAAGTCTGGCCTCGCACTCATACTTCACGAGGTCGAAAGGGAGTGTTCAATATTAAGGGAAGAGGCGGTGCTCACACTTATTTCACAAGGTCCAAAGGAAGCATAGAAATGTCTGCAGAAATTCCTTTACCAACCGTTCCTGTTTCCGAGGAGAGTTCGATCTCGGCTGTCCTCACGCCCGAGTCTGCAACTGCGGAGGAAAATAGAATCATGTGGCTCCGCATGTGGGAAATGCTGGACGACTGGAATAACGGAAAAGAGCCACCAAGCGTCGTCCCTGGATTCCCTGAGTTATTTTCCAGGACAAGCGGGACTTCTAATGTCCCCATAAGCTATCCTGCCACCCCATTCGGGTACCCAGCCATCTCGGCCTTCTTTGCTGGATTGCCCTCTGATTCTTATCCCCGAGTGTCAACGATGGATGTAAACACAAACATCTTTACTGCACCACCCTGCCCGATCACGGCACAACCTGCTGCATACAAGCCGAATTTCGATTCGTCCTCATTTACATTCCAAGCACCATCTTTCTCAATGGAACCAACTAGGTTCGCCACCAGCACTCATCCTCCACAGCCTCAGTGCGAGCTTGCACCTGGGCAGGATCAGAACCCCAGAATTGCTGAACAAAATGAGATTGCCAAAAGAATGAGAAGCCTTGAACAGAGTTTGAAGAACATGCAAGGTTTAAGCGGACAGAAAAGCGTCTCCTACACCGACCTATGCATGTTCCCTCACGTGCACCTACCAGTGGGTTTTAATACCCCAAAGTTTGAGAAGTACGACGGGCACTGTGACCCCATTGCTCACCTCAAGAAATATTGCAACAAATTGCGGGGAGCCGGCGGAAAAGAGGAATTGCTAATGGAATATTTCGGAGAAAGTCTGGTAGGAATAGCCTCGGAATGGTACATGGACCAGGACATGTCCCGATGGTATATATGGGATGATCTCGCTAGAGATTTTGTGAGACAATTCCAGTATAACATCGACATCGCACCAGACAGAAATTCTCTGTCGAACTTGAAGAAGAAACCTTCAGAAAGCTTCAGAGAGTATGCTATTAAGTGGCGCGAGCAGGCGACGAGGGTGAAGCCTCCCATGGATGAGGTGGAAATGGTCACTACTTTTCTCCAGGCTCAAGAGTCTGACTATTTCCAAAACATGATGTCAGCCATGGGAAAGCCGTTCGCAGAAGCAATTAAGATTGGAGAGATGGTGGAGAATGGGCTGAAAACGGGTAGGATTTTGAGTCAAGCAGCCATAAGGGCAACCTCCCAAGCCGTCCAAAGCGGGTCTGCAGGAATGGCAAAAGGGAAGAAAAAGGAGGAAACGGCTATGGCCGCATCAGAAGCAAGGGAATATCGTAATCCCAGGCCCCGTTTTCCAGAAAGGACTCCACAACACTACTACCCCCACCAAAATATGGCATATGCTCCTCAACCATACATGGTTATGAACACCCAGCCTTATGTCCATCCGCCACAACAAGCCAACCGAGGCCAAGCTCCACCTCCCAGAAATCAGCCTCCATACCGCAACCACTATAACCCACAACCTCCTCAAAATAACTTTCGCCCTCAGGAACCACCTAGAAGGCGGACTTTCACGCCTATCGGTGAGCCATACTCTACTTTGTTCCCGAAGCTAGTCCAGTTGGGTTTCTGCAGCCAGTCCCTCAGACAAGGCACAACCCGGCGTCACTTCTTACAAAGCCGGTGTCAGATGCGCCTATCATTCAAGGGCCGAGGGGCACGATATAAATGACTGCTGGTCATTGAGAAAACTGGTCGAGAATTTAATAGAGCAAGGGAAAATAGTGCTAAGGGACGAGGAGGTCCCAAATGTGACTAACAATCCATTACCTGCTCACAATAATGGGCCGCTGATCGGAATGATTTGCGAAGACAAAGAATTTGACCCTGCTTTGAAAGCTATAATCGCCATTGTTGACGCAGGGAAAAAGCCTGAAACAGCCCAGAAACCAGAAAAAGGGGAAAAGGCCAATACTGTAAAGTGCGAGCCCGAAAAAAAAGGTGGAGAAGAAGGCGGTGCCTGTGAAGAATAGAGTTCTTTACATCCCACGAGGTCGAGCAGAGAAGCCGCAGAGCTTCGAGGTCAAAAGGGCAAAACCTATGTACGTGCCAAAGGGGGCCTATGTGGTCCGGGGGACGATTCAACCACTTCGGCTGAATGAGCCAGTGGTTATCGGACGCGTGCCACAAAAGCCGATGACAAACCTGTCCACAGTACCGTGGAACTATCAGAGGACGTTGGTAACGTACAAAGGTAAAGAAGTCATGGGAGAACTTCCGGAAAATACTTTCATTGGAAGGTATTCGAACACCCAAGAGCTAAACAACGCCACACGGAGACGCTTCCCACCAAAGAAGCCTGTAAGCGTTGAAGAAGCGAAAGTTTTCTTCCAACAAATGAAAATGTCGGACTACGAAGTGGTAGATCAACTGCGCAAGTGCCCCGAGCAAGTGTCCATGCTATCATTGCTGATGAGGTCGGCCGAGCATCAACAGATCTTACTGAAAACCTTGAACGAAACATACGTGCCAGTTGAAACCTCAGTCGAACAACTGGAACGAATGACAGAAAGGTTCTTCGCCGTTAACCAGGTCTCTTTCAGCAAGAACGATTTACCCCCAGAGGGAGCGGCGCACAACAAAGCCTTGCATCTAACAGTTAAATACGAAGACTACTACGTCAAACGGGTAATGTTGGATGGGGGTTCAGGTGTTGACATTTGTTCTCTCTCCACGCTACAGAGAATGGATATTGGGACCGGAAGAATCCGCCCCAATAATGTCTGCGTAAGGGCCTTTGACGGCATCAAAAGAGACACCCTTGGAGAAATAGACTTGGCTTTGACCATAGGGCCAGTAGAGTTTGAGGTAACTTTCCAAGTGTTTGACATGGATACGTCCTACAATTTCCTCCTTGGCAGACCTTGGATTCATGCAGCAGGAGCTGTGCCTTCCACTCTTCATCAGATGGTGAAGTTTGAGTACGAAGACCGAGAGATCGTGGTCCATGGAGAAGACGAGCATGCTATTTATCGGGACCCATCCATCCCATATCTTGAACCAAGAGAAGGGAGCAAACACACGGTCTATCAAGCTTTCGAGATTGTGTTAACAGAGCAGCATGAAGAGGGAAGACCTTGCCCTCAACCTTTCTTGTCTAACGCCTCGGTTATGATGGCTAAGGAGATGATCCGGCACGGATTCAGGCCAGGGAAAGGGCTCGGACGAACATTGCAGGGAATAACGGAACCCATCACCCTGCCTTCCGCCAAAAAACTGTTTGGGATAGGTTTTCAACCCACTCCAGAAGATGAAGAATGGGCAAAGAAAAGGAAGAATGGGGGGTGGAAACTGCCTCGGCCACTGCCGGATTTATATGAAACTTTCGTCGAACCAAAATACACTGAAGAAGAAGACGATGAGGTTTTCACGGTTGAGGAAATAGAGGAGATATGTGGGGCAATGAGAGAAATGCTCTACGAGGCTCACATGGTTCAACCAGGAGAAGGCACCAACACCGCCGAAATACTATATATGGGGCAAAATGCCAAACTCCGAAACTAGGAGGCCACGCCATTCCCGACTAGGCAGAAGTCCGGGTAGACCTGTCCTGCCACCTTTCCTGCATCACAAGTTATCTCCAGGATATAACTTGGATATTTTCTTCTTTTATTTGTTGTTTTGAATTCTTGAGTTTGTAAACATTGTTGTCTTCCAGATTTCAAGAAGAAAATGAAAAAAAAATCATCATTGTTTTCCCATTTTTCCCTTTGTTCTGATTTTGTTATTTTTCCTTTATCTTTTCTTTCAGTTATAATAATGCGGCTTTAAATATGACATGCTTGCAGACTTCACGCCCAGATCACAATGAGCTATTTAATTGCGAAATAATGAACCCAGAACCAGAATATGATGAAGAAGAGGCTTTTAGGGAAATAAACCGAGAGTTGGAACATTTTGAGAATAAACCTAAGCCAAATCTGAACGACACCGAACCGGTTAATTTAGGAACTCCTGAAGAAATCCGGAGACCAAAATAAGCATTCACACGGATAAGAAAATGCGAGACGCGATAATTCGACTTCTTTTTGAATTTAAAGATGTGTTTGCTTGGTCATACGATGACATGCCGGGACTAGGTGTTGATCTAGTGGTTCATAAATTGCCAATTCACCCTGATTGTCCTCCAGTTAAACAAAAACAATGAAAGTTCAAAACTGAGGTCAGTGACAAGATTAAAGAGGAGATCACCAAGCAGCTAAAAACGGGAGTGATTCAGGTAGTCCAGTATACAACATGGTTGGAAAATGTGGTTCCAGTGCCGAAAAAAGATGGGAAAACTCGGGTGTGCGTGGACTATCGAGACCTAAATAGAGCGAGTCCCAAAGATAATTTCCCATTGCCTAACATCCACATCCTTGTTGATAATTGCGCCAAACATGAGATCCAGTCTTTCGTAGATTGTTACGCTGGGTATCATCAGGTATTGATAGATGAAGAAGACACTGAGAAGACTGCCTTCACCACGCCTTGGGGCACTTACTGTTATCGGGTTATGCCATTTGGTCTGAAGAATGCTGGGACAACTTACATGAGAGCCATGACTGCCATTTTTCACGACATGATGCATCAATAAATAGAGGTGTACGTGGACAATGTGATAATCAAATCTAGGATGCAGGATAATCACATCCAAGACTTGAGGAAGTTCTTCGAGAGACTAAGGAAGTACGACTTGAAGCTGAACCCAGCCAAATGTGCTTTCGGAGTCCCATCGGGCAAGCTTTTTGGCTTCATAGTGAGTAGGAGGGGTATCGAATTAGATCCAACAAAGATAAAATCTATCAGGGATCTACCTCCCCCAAGAACGAAGAAAGACGTGATGAGTTTGTTGGGCAGATTGAACTATATCAGTCGATTCATTGCCCAGCTAACTAGCACGTGCGAGCCCATGTTTAAGCTATTGAGAAAAGATGCGGCGATCAAATGGACGGCTGAGTGTCAAGAAACTTTTGACAAAATTAAAGAATATCTTTCAAATCCCCCAGTTTTGGTCCCACCAGAGCCAGGAAGACCACTGTTCTTGTATCTGACAGTCTTGGAAAATTCTTTCGGTTGCGTCCTCGGGCAACATGACATAACCGGAAAGAAAGAACAAGCAATCTACTACTTCAGCAAGAAATTCACCGACTACGAGGCCAAGTACACTCTGCTGGAAAGAACATGTTGCGCTCTGACGTGGGTTGCTCAAAAGCTGAGACATTATCTCCAAGCTCACACTACTTTCCTCATAAGCAGGCTGGATCCTTTGAGGTATATATTTCAGAAACCAATGCCTACTGGAAGACTGGCCAAGTGGCAAATCTTGCTTACTAAATTCGACATAGTCTATGTCACCCGCACGACAATGAAAGCCCAGGCGCTAGCAGATCATTTGGCCGAAAATCCAGTCGATGAGGAATACCAGCCATTGAGTACCTACTTTCCAGATGAAGAAATAAACACTGTAGAAGTGGTCTCGGAGAACGCTCATGTTTGGAAGATGTTCTTTGATGGAGCCGTAAACGCCAAAGGTGTAGGGATTGGGGCAATTTTGATCTCGCCCTCCGGTCAGCATTATCCAGCCACAGCTAGACTGCGTTTCTTTTGCACAAACAATACAACTGAGTATGAAGCCTGCATCATGGGCATGCATATGGCGATTGATCAGGATGTCGAAGACTTACTGATTATGGGAGATTCTGACCTGATTATCCGGCAAGCCCAAGGTGAATGGGAAACTCGGGATGTCAAGCTTATCCCTTACCGACAGCACGTGGAGGACCTCGGCAAGCGTTTTAAATCAATAGAGTTCAAGTATATCCCGCGGTGTCACAATGAACTAGCGGATGCACTTGCTACTTTGGCTTCAATGCTACCTTACCCAGGCAACGCCCACGTCGATCCCTTGGAAATCCAAATCAGGGAAAGACACTGCTACTGCAATGCAATCGAGACAGGATCGAGTATACAGCCATGGTACCATGATACAAGAGATTCTTGAAAACACAGGAATACCCCGAGCATGCTACTGGAGATCAAAAGAGAACCATTAGGCGACATGCAAGTGGTTTCTTTTTGAGCGGTGAGTTGTTGTATAAGAGGACCCTGGACCTCAATCTACTAAGATGTGTCGACGCCAAGGAAGTAAGAAAGATCATGCACGAAGTACACGCAGGAGTGTGCGGACCCCACATGAACGGGTACGTCTTGGCAAAGAAAATCCTTCGAGAAGGTTATTACTGGATGACCATGGAAAAGGACTATTTTAGCTTTGTTCGGAAGTGTCACCAGTGTCAGGTGCATGGTGATTTGATTCATGCACCTCCCACGGAATTGCATCCCATGTCTGCACCTTGGCCATTTGTTGCATGGGGTATGGACGTCATTGGAACAATCGAGCAAAAGGCTTCAAATGGACACAGATTTATACTGGTTGCCATCGACTACTTCACAAAATGGGTAGAGGCTGTCACTCTCAAGTCGGTCACTAAAAAAGCTGTAGTGGATTTTGTACACTCAAATCTTATCTGCCGTTTCGGCATTCCTGCAACTATCATCACAGATAATGTAGCGAACTTGAATAGTCACTTGATGGGAGATGTATACGAGCAGTTCAAAATAACGCACAGGATTTCTACTCCCTATCGGCCCAAGGCCAATGGCGCTATGGAAGCAGCAAACAAGAACATCAAGAATATTTTGAGGAAGACGATCCAGAGTTCCCGACAATGGCATGAACATCTACCTTTCGCATTATTGGGATACCGCACTACGGTACACACGTCAGTAGGGGCAACCCCTTATCTCTTGGTTTATGGGACCGAAGCTGTGATACCAGCAGAGGTAGAAATCCCTTCGCTTCGAACCATTGTCGAAGCAGAAATCGAGGACAGCGAATGGGTTAAGACTTGATTGGAGCAGTTGACTTTGATTGATGAGAAACGAATGGCCGCGGTTTGTCACGGATAGTTGTACCAACGAAGAATGGCTCGTGCTTACAACAAGAAAGTCTGACCCGGCAATTTCGAAGTGGGTCAACTGGTACTGAGGCGCATTCTGCCACATCACCAAGAAGCAAAAGGGAAATTTGCTCCAAACTGGAAAGGCCCATACATCATCAGGAAGATCTTGCCGAGAGGAGCATTGTACCTGGGTGATATTGAAGGAAATGACCCCGAAACAGCGGTAAATGCAGACGCAGTCAAGAGATACTATGTCTGAGTGACACCCCAGCGATCCTGACGCATTTGAAATGATGGAGGTTTTATTACCACTACCCCAAACACTATCAACTCTCTCTACAAGCCTTTGAGCCGGTTACAAAAAAAAAACAATCAAAACAAAACATCGATCGAGGCCTGAACTACGTTTGACTTGATTCCAAAAGGATACGTAGGCAGCCTCTCTCTGAGGTTCAGTCACACCACCAATAAAATCCCATTTACCCTGAAATTGAAACCGGGGTACGTCAAGCGGCTTAAAAGTCGTAGTATCATCTACCTCTATTTACCAAGCACAAGCCTTCAGATCAATTACCAAAGGTAGCGGGAAGCCAAGAAGCGTCACGAATGGAGGCCGGCACACTCTAAATTGAGAGAAATAAAATGAGAGAGTCTCGTCGGTGAAAACCTTCGGGCACCGCGAGGCGACGAGAGTAGAGAAACCAAAATGAGAGAGCTTGTGTAGTAAAAACTCGCAAAGAGTGATATCGAGCGATAACAAGGAGGGAAATGAGAGAGGTCAGCCAGCGAAAACCCGCAAAGGGCGTTGTTGGCCGAAAGAATGACTCCACCCAAGGAGGTCTCGGCAAAGTTCCACCGGTTTGGAATCACAGATCCGTTTTGATTCGGGAGAAAATGCAAGTTCATTGAAGGTCAGGCGTCCAGTCCAAAGAGCATGTCATGTCCATTTAAAGTCAGCACTATCTTCCTTAGATAAGTCTTTCTTGTCCCGAAAGGGACACTTCTTATCCGAAGTTTGCTTTCTCCTTTCTTTGTTTTTCTTCGAATCCCTTTCGTTTTTAACCCTAAGTTCCAGATATACCGGAAAGGACAGGTGGCAGGTCTGGCTTCGCGGAGTTTCGCTTCACGAAGGAAAATACCTCGTTTCATTGGTACGTTTGTCCAAACCTGATGGATCATGATGTTGTCTGCATTTGGAGTAAAGTCACAAAAAGAAAAAGGGAGAGGAGAATTTTTTTTCCCCAGCGTAGCCTACCCCAACAAATCCCCGGCAAGTCCGCCTTGTACAAATCCCCACAGAGTTCCTCTTTGTACAAATCCCCACAAAGGATCCACTTTGTAAATATTCCCCAAAGAGTCTGCCCCAGCGAAATCCCCACTGATTTTCCCTCTTGTACAGATCCCCACAGGGTCTCCCTTTGTTAATAATAATAATAATAATAATAAAAAGATTTCCCCAACAAATCCCCAGCGAGTCCCTTTGTAAAGATTCCCCAGCAAGCTTACTCCAACAAATCCTGGAAAGCCCGTTTTGCAACAAATTCCCAGCAAGTCCCCGTTGTACAAATCCCCACAGAGCTTCCCCTTGTACAAATCCCCGCAGAGTCTCCCCAATAAAATCCCCGTTTGAAATCCCCAAGCAAAACCAGATGGAAAAACCATAGCCTTACAAGGAAAATCATCACAGAATCCGGAAACGCAAGCCTGAGTAGTCCAAAGGGTTTTTGCCATTCGAATCCAATCAATGGCGGAATTTCTCAACAGAAATAAGGACGCAGCAAAGCAACTGGAACAATCAAGGTCACCGAACCAATTGCCATTTCCGAGCTAACGATTGTTCTTTGTTTGAAAAGTTGAAACAGGTATGATCCAAGACAACCGTGCAAGAAGCAGGTTTCACCCAAAGAAGAAAAAATGAGTACAAGAAACAGTTTGGCAATAAGGAATCCACTCGAAAGGTAAGTTTCCACGAAATTCTCTTTTATCTTTTACTAGAACAAGAAAATTCAAAAAAGGGGGCCAGTTAGTATCCTCGAACTTTCCCTTTAGTCAGCATTAGGGTTTTAAACCCTAAACTGAACTTTTTCCATTTTTTAGTCAGCATTAGGGTTTTAAACCCTAAACTGAATTTTCTATTTAGTCAGCATTAGGGTTTTAAACTCTAAACTGAACTTTTTCTTTAGTCAGCATTAGGGTTTTAAACCCTAAACTGAACTCTTTTCCTTTAGTCAGCATTAGGGTTTTAAACCCTAAACTGAACTCTCCCCTTTAGTCAGCATTAGGGTTTTAAACCCTGAACTGAACTTTTTCCCCTTAGTCAGCATTAGGGTTTTAAACCCTAAACTGAACTCTTTCCTGTAGTCAGCATTAGGGTTTTAAACTCTAAATTGAACTTTTCCTTTAGTCAGTATTAGGGTTTTAAAACCCTAAACTGAACTTTCCCTTTAATCAACATTAGGGTTTTAGACCCTAAACTGAACTTTTTCCCTCTAGTCAGCATCAGGGTTTTAAACCCTGAACTGAACTTTTTCCTTTTAATCAGCATTAGGGTTTTAAACCCTAAACTGAACCTTTTTCCTTTAGTCAGCATTAGGGCTTCGACCCTAAACTGAACTTTCCCTTTAGTCAGCATTAGGGCTTCAACCCTAAACTGAACTTTCCCTTTAGTCAGCATTAGGGCTTCAACCCTAAAACTGAACTTTTTTCCTTTAGTCAGCATTAGGGTTTTAAACCCTAAACTGAACTTTTCCCCAGTTAGTCAGCATTAGGGCTCCAACCCTGAACTGAACTATTTTCATTCCGCCAGTATTAGGGCTCCAACCCTTAACTGAGCATTCGTCTGTCAGCCAGCATCAGGGCCCCAACCCTGAACTGAGCACTTTTACCTTATGGCAATATTAGGGATCCAATCCCGGAGTTGCATCTTGTAGACCAAAATTTTCCCATCCCTTCATCAACTCTATAAACTTCCTGGCAACTGACTCACGAAATTTTCCTAGTAGAACTGGGGCAGAAAATTTCGTTCGTTTGTTTTTCCCCGCAGGTCTGACCTCGAGACACACGGATCGAGACGACCCACGAGATGAGTCTCAACTCAGAATAAAAGAAGAAAAAGACAAAAAGAAGATGTTCCGAGATATTCGGAAAGGCGAGGGACGGATCGCTCAAAGGTTTGATCAAGGTCCCGAGTTCTACCAATCCCGTCTTACTCAGTGTCTCAGAAATAAACATGCGCCTACAACTTGCAAGCATCAAGATTCGGATCGAAGTCTACAAGCAGAATCAGCTAAGACCCAAGATCAAGTTGCAAAAGAATCATAAATAGGAATCTTGTAACTAGAAATTGACAAACATAAGTAGTTAGTTCAGTTTCAATTTTCCTTTGGTTGTAATAAGGGAGTCGGTAAGCAGCAGTAGCAACAACAACAGCAGTAACAACAAGTATTGCAATCCCATGGTAGTCCCAGCTACCAAAGTTTCCCGAACTACATTGACCTGATTCCTGTTTAGCCCAGGATATGTAGGAAATCTTCGAAGCAAAGATTCGGTCAAATCTTTCAAAACATGCTTCACACGGAGTAGTCCAATGGGCAAAAATTGCTCATATCCGCTCACTTTATCTTTGCACGAAAACTCTTCGTGTTTCCGAACAAAGAGGGGCAGCTGTGAGCACGTGATTTTTGTTTACGCGACGATCACTCCAAAAGAAAACAAAATAATAGCAAATGGTCTTGCTGTACAATTCTTCTGGGATTTTTACGTGGCATTTTGTTAATTATTTGTGATTTTGCCCATTTTTATTTTTTTTATTAAAAACAAAATACAAAAAAAATGTGTCGTGTGTAGTTGAACCGTAATCCGGTTATTAAAAGGAAAATCGCGAAAAAATGCATCTTTCATTTTTTTGTCATTGAGTGATGTTTAGTTTAATTAAATGTTAATTATGTGTTAATTTTTGTTTTTATAGTATTATTTGACAAATTAATTAAGAGATTTAAGAAGAAAAGGGTTTTTGGATTGGGCCAATCCAATTTAAATGGGAACAAGCCCAAATCAAAACAACCCAGTCCAACCAGGCCCTCTGCAAGACGCCCAAACGATGCCGTATAAGCATCATCTCTTTGAGCCGTTGATTGATTCAAAGGAGCGGCCCAGATCTGGCCAATCCTTTACTTAAACGACGCCATATGAGGCCATCTAATCCCAACCGTTAATCCAATCCCATCCAACGGCCTCAGGACACGCCCATAAACCCGACCCGTTCAGCCTCCAAACCAACCCAACCCCTAGAGCTTGAAACGACACCGTTCCCCACCAATTGAAAGATCCTGGCCTTTCATCTCGCCTCATCCGACGGCCAGGATCTATTCACTCATTAACTATATAAACCTAAAATCATACCCCACCCCCCTATCCAAACACCCCTCCTTCGTCCTCATCCCCTTCCCAGACCCCAAACCTTAGGAACCCTAGCCGCCCCCTTTTCCCTCACCATTAATCCCGGCGGCATGGACACCGGTGACCCCCACCTTAACACCATAGGACCGCCTCACCACCCTGAACATAGATCTGTTGTCCTTTTATCTCGAATCCCCTCCCGCCTTCTCGAATCTTCATTTGAAGATTCGAGTTGGACCTCGACTTACACCGATCTACCCCAGTTTCACACCAAACAGTCCCCGGACCTCCCTCGTGACCAAACCATGCTTGGTTTGGTCCGAATCTAACCAGGGAAACCTAGATCCCAAATCTGCCCTTAGGAACCCTAGAAGTCCTGATGCCTGGTCTGTGGCCGTTTGAACTAAATGATTAGGGTCTAATGGACCTTAATCGAAGTGTTCTCAGTAGAGAACACTTCGATTAAAGTCCATTCAACCCCAAGAAAGATCGATTTCAAATCCGAGTTGGGGTTTTCTGATTTTTCAAGGCTTTAAGGTAATTTTTGTTTTCTTTATCAGTTCGTTTTGTCTGTTGTATTTGAATGTCTATTTATGTGTCCAAATGTTTTGTTTAATTTATGTTTTGAATTTTATCAACTATTGTTGTCCACCTTGCCCGAACCTCTGTATTTGGCCAAGTTCTCTCCATTTACTGATCATGTGTATATGTGTTGAGCTGTACAATCAATTGAACTTAAATTTGACTGATTAATTAATTCCCCAGTACAACTTTTGCTTAGTCAGTACAATTTGAATCGTGTGTTGATACTATTAGATTTCTGATCATGGGCTTCGGCTGTATATGTTATTACTAGTATAGTCGAGTTGATGTACGTCGTCATAAGTTCAGCCTTGAATGATGATAATTTGATTGGTTTGTCTGCTGAAGTCCTACTTAAATCAAATTTGGAATTGAGTTAGCTACTTATAATTGATGTATTTAAATCAGAAAATCTAAGGATTGGTTTGTTTAGCTGCAGTCTGAATGGACAGCATGTGCATTAAGGCCTCTTAGAAATTAAAATAACCTGACAGCATGTGCTGTCAGGCCATTTTCAGCCTGCCCGTACCTTTGTTAAGTTTAATAGGTAGATTAAAAGGGGCTGACAAGGAATATCATGGGAGGGGGTTTTATTTTAAGTTTCAGTGGAAAGACAACAGACCACATGGAAGGGGTTTCTGATTGCTTAACAGGCTGTTAAATGGCTGATGCTAGGCTTATAAAAGAGAGAACTTCCATTAGTTAGTGGGGGGGATTTTTCAGACTGATTTTTAGAAAAGCATAGATACAGAGAGAGATACCACAGAATAGGCATATACAGACACACATTGAGAGAGGATATATACAGATAGAGAGAGAGCAAGAAATAGAAAAACATACAAAAAAATCAGAAACTGTTTCTTCCTATTGTTATTTGGATTTCATTTTTTATCAATCTGTTAAGCAGTACTGATTCTTCCAAGTGTCAACTGAGATTACTGGTGGTGTGTTGCATTAGTTTATTCTTGGAGTTGGTCTGTCTGGAGTTCTGATCCTACTACACTGCCTACTGCTTTCGTTTAGCTACTTTTTCCATCGGCTATAGTTGCATCTTGCACTGGGATTTGTTCTGCTGTTACCAGTTGTTACTGCTGCTGTTTCTGTTGCCATTGTTACTCTACTGACTTCTCTTCTTCTTCAATTGTAAGCACTTCCAGGTACACACTTCTGAAACCATGTGTTGTGTTAAAAGCTTGAAGTTTGAAGCAGAAATAAAGAAATGAATGTTGTTTACTTCACAATACTTGTGTTCAAAATATAGCCATAGGTTGAATGGTAGTTGGCCTGTATTTGTTTAAGTTCATTCCAACTGCAATTGCTCTGTATGAATTAACACACATCCTAATTGAGATGAACTATTAGATAGTATTGTTGTTAGATCAGATGTATTTCCATGTGTATAACCATTGGGTTTGATTTAGTGATGACAGTATAACATAGAATCATGACAAGCATCTGTATGTACTCTTGTCTAGGCCTCTGAACTGTCAAATCTGTTATATCTGGTCCCATTTGATTTCAAGATAAATGTATCCCAAACAAATTCTCATGTGGTGTTACGTTAACAGGTTAGCATGTACACCAACTCTCTTGTTAGATTCCTTGTTTCGATATAGATTCATTGTTTCGAAATAATGCGACAATTTTGAGGAAAACTAATTTAATAGGCATAAGTTTGGGTAAAAGGTTTTGGCGCTTAGATCAAATAAATTCCCAAATGAGCATTAATAATTAAGGTTAATCCCAGCACTAATAGTCGCGGACGAGTATTCGTTTGTTCACATAATCATGGGGAGTTATTTTAGCTATATGATGATTAATCATGTTTGGATATATTATTTCATTGTCCTCGATTTGGTTCATAATTTCTAGTAATGTTCCTTTCAATAAATGCACGTCTCAATCTAGCATTTAATATGGTATGCCTCTTGTAAGCTTGTGACGATTTAGGATCTTTTCTCATTTATTTTAGAAAACAAAAAGAAAATGTAGTCGTGCTAAGATTATCCTCTTAAAAAATAATGAGACGAGCCTCGCCAAATAAAAATGCAAATTGCGGGGCCCTCAATAATTGATCATAATAAATACTTAGAACTTGGGATGGACTGTTCAGTGAATTTCACTGCCTCCCCAAAGATAATAACGCGTTAGGCTCTTTAGGCGCAACTCAATTGAAATTACATTCTTAAATCCGGGTGCACATTGATGTGACCCAAATCCAAATCTCAACGGAGTCGAAATGTGTTAACAACTACGGGTGCATTGATTGTGACGTGGTTCGAGATGCATTTTCACGACGTTGCAATTCTATAAAAAATAAATGATAATAATAAAAGCGGTCTTAAACTTAATAAAAGCACATAAGTCACAACATGTATTTAAATTAGATATTTAGCCATTATAACAATTTAAGTGACTGTGCTAGAACCACGGGATTCGAGGGTGCCTAACACCTTCCCTCGGGTCAACAGAATTCCTTACTTAGAATTTCTGGTTCGCAGACTTCATTTGGAAAAGTCAAAAATTTCTGCGATTTGGGATTCTAGATAAACCGGTGACTTGGGACACCAAAACCAAACCTTTCCCAAGTGGCGACTCTGAATTAGATAAATAATCCCGTTTCGAATATTGTCACTTAAATTGGAAAGACTCCCTCGCGCATTTATCCTTCGGGGCGGGCGCGCAAAAATGAGGTGTGACAGCGGGCCATCAAACATTCTTCTAAACAAGACCCGTCCTTGGATAAGCTGAATCGGGATGCCTTTGTGCGCAGGGACCTTGATTCTTTTGGATTCGAAGGTAGTCTCCCGGTTTTTAAATACTCTATGTATTTGTTTCTCCAATCCCAATTAGGCTTGTAGAGTTAATTTCGGTGTGGCCTGTTGACACCCAATTTTTTTCTATATATTTTGTAATATTAAAATACCTTCAAAATAGCATATATATGCATATATAAGTATGTCCAAGTGTTTTATTATTTTTCCTTAATTTTTAAAGGTTTTAAATCAATTTATTTCTCTATTTTTTATCCATAAAACCCAATAATTATTTCCAAAATTATTATTTTTGGTAATTCGTTTATTGGACTTTTACATTTATGGTAAAATATAGATAATATAATTTTTTCATGTTTTTTTACAAATTTATTTAGTATTGTTTAAAGCGAAATTGCATATAATTGCAATATTGGCCTCTTTTAATATTTAATTGCGTTTATGGTTATAAAAATTAAGTCCAGTATTTTTAAATTGATAATTATATGTTATAAATTATTCTAGTACTTTCAATTTATTTCCATAATTTAATTTGCTATTTTTTATAAAATAAATGGGAAAAATGGCTATTTAAAATCTAGCCAGATTTCATTTCAATTTCAGCCTAATTTGAACCCCAATTTGAACCCAATTTACCCCGACCCAATTTCAAATTAAACCGACCGGACCCGGATCCCCACCTAATCCTTTAAATCCCAGTCGTTGATCATTTAGATCAACAGCCACCGGCTGCCCTTACCATTTTTAACCCAAACCAACCTCTTAACCTAATTCACTTCCCGCCTATCGCCGCCCTTGAAATCCCCTCCTCTCTCAACTCTCTGTGAAACTCTCATGAACCCTAGCCTCCGCCCTTTCATTCCACCCTAACGCCTACCTAATCCATGACCTTCCATGGTCATTTGAGGCATATACCAGCCTTTCATGGCTTCTATGTATTTGTTCTTATGGTTTCAAGGACAGACCTTGAAGGAGTCTGGTCCAGTCCTTGTTTGATTTCAGTTCATGGCTCTTCTCCGGTCATCCTTGACCTTTCTCCGGCCAACCATGGTCGCTCGAGTCAGATCCTTGACTCTCCTGGTTAGATCGATAAATTTCAGGACCTTTCTCACTTTTTTGGGGTTTTCTGAAACCCTAATCTCTAAGATCTTTTTGATTTCTTTTAGCTCTACCTTAGATTTGTGCTTACCTTGAACTTTATGCATTTTCTCGAAGTTTCTTTAACTTTGCTCTCAAAATGACTCTTTATCTTTTCCGATTAAGGTTCTTCTTTTAAGTTATTTCAAAATCTATTCTCTAATTTTAACGTGTTTCTGATCTTGCTATGTTTTTCTCATGTTGTTCTTCTATCTGAGTTAGCATGTTTAAAAAAACCCTAATTTCTTTTGGCTGTTTGTTAGATGAGTGCTTGTTTGGTTAAGTTTTTGTTCGATTTATTTGTTTATCATATTTTAAGCTCGACCATTATTGGAAAAAAACCTATGTCTTGGGTCTGAAACTGTTCGTTTGAATACCCGACCCGATTTGAAGTTTCTTGTTTCAGAGTATCTTTTTCTTTATGTGATTCCTCTGATTCTGGGTTTTATTATCTTTAAAACTCGACTATGCTTGAAACCCTAACTTTTCAAAAGGTTTTCTCGTCTGCTACTGTGACACCTTTGCATGTTTCTGATACTTTCTTTTCTCCATTGTTGACTCAATGTGACTTGATCTACTTGATTACTATGCTTCGAATGTTTGCTTTACTACTGAACCTTATGCCTATTTCTGTATGCTGTTTCTTTTGCCAATGGGTTTGGCCTCGCATGTCTGGTGTCTCTACTCACTCTATTTAAATACTAAAATGCAGAAGCATGTTACTTCCTTGATTGATCTTGATCTTGTGACTGATTTCAGAACTTTTCTTTTATGAACTCTAATTTCACTCGCCTATTTAAAGTTAATTGATTCTTTTCCTTTATTATGATATTTTGCCTTACTGAATCCTTTCCCAAAATCAGCATATTTCTGTACTTAGACCTGATTGCTTACTTAATGCTTTTACTACCCCTTTTATGGCAATAATCAGTCTGTCTACAAACTGATTCGTCTTTCCTTATTTTTTTGAATCTGTTACCCCCGTTAAACAAGTGATCTCTTGATTAAAGGGGAATCACTTGGTTAATTGATTCTAACTATTTTTGTTTCCGTATTTGTATTTAAACTTTACTTATTACCTTATTTCTCACATGTTTTTAAAACTATAAATACCCTGCACCCCTCTTCTTTCAAAGACACGAACACTTGAGTTGAGAGCACACACTTCACTCAAAACTCTCTTTTCTCTGTTACTATTTGTGTTGCTGCCTTACCTAGCCTACTAAAAGCCAAGGGTAGGCTGTGAGGAAATTTGCTTACTTTATTTCTGCATTTGCTTCTTTACTGGTATGTTCTAATTAATCTTCAGCATCAACAACAACATGTTTCTTTACTATTTCTTGCACTCTTGCCTGTTTCCTGCTTGTGTTTAATCAAGTTCCATTATTAAGCATGCTGCAATCTACCCCTTTCCCTTCTAAATTAATGTTTTTTTCTTATGTATGAATTCTGTTAGTCACTTATTATGACTTATGAATCCCAAAACCCCATATCTCCTATGTGTTTGTATTCTTTGGTTGGTTTGAGGGCATTTCAACATTAGATATTGTTGTGCATGACCCAAACCTGACCCTCCCTGGGGTCATATCCTTCATATCCCTTCTATGTGTTGTATTCTCTGCTGGTTTATGGGCATGCTAGCATCATCTATTGTTGTGCATGTCCAAAACTTGACCCCCTCCTAGGGTCATATGCTCCCTGTAATGAACTCTCAAACCCCTGACCCCTTGGTATCAAAATGCTGATTTTGTAGTGTTAACTTTATTACTACTATTTTCAAATTACCCTTACCCCCTTACTATTCTCAACCCAGTTTTAAACAAATCTCTGCTCCTGCACTTCTAGTATACTATTAGACTTAGGTTCTGCCCCTCTTATGTGAGCCTTGCCTTGGGACCCATGAGCTCCCTTTGAACTGGGATACATAAGGGCTGGCCCTTCCACACTGCACTCATTCCTGTCTGGTTATGCAAACTTGGGTGTAAGCACTGCCCGGGGTCCCTTGAGACCCTTAAGGAACTTTGACACACCCAGGTCTGAGAAAGGCTTTGAAACAAATGGCATTTGAGGTGGTTTATTCCATAACTCAGAGAGGAAGTCAAGAATCAGGCTTCCTTTGGTTGTAACTTTTTTTCTTTACACTTTTCTGATGTAATTCATTATTCAGTTTGTAATAATTTGTAATAAACATTGGGGTTTGGCTAGTGAAAAGGGCTGGGTAATTGTGCATGCTTAAGGGTAGATACCATGCCTATAGGACCTAAAATTCTGCATATTTAACTCTGCAATTTAGATATCATGCCTATAATATCTGTTTTCACTAAAAGTCTGCATGTTTAACTCTACATCTAGATAATTGCCTATAGGACCTAAAGTCTGCATGTTTAACTCTGCATTTAGAGAACCTGTCTATAGGACTCGTTTAAATTCTACATGCTTAACTCTGCATTTAGAGAACCTGTCTATAGGACTCGTTTAAATTCTGCATGCTTAACTTTGCATTTAGAGAACCTATCTAGAGGACTTGTCTTAGATTCTGCATTACCATACTTAGACACCATGTTCTTAGGATCTAACTGGTTATCATCTGGCATCATGTCCAGTAGTTTAAAATCAGTACCCTTTTATAGAAATCATGCCTATAGGAATTGCGAGCAAATTCTGCCTGCTTTATTACACGTTCAACTAGATATCATGTTTATAGGAATTAAATCAGCAATAATAGATATCATTCCTACAGGATCTGAAACCAGTCTAGTTTAATATCAGCCTAATTCATACTATTCTCAACTAGTTTTTAAACAACTCTCTCACCTTCTGTTAATACGGTTTAGAAAGCATGCCTGTAGGATCTTAAATCGTTTGTTTTAAAATGGTTACTTCTTTGCCACATTCTGAATCAGTAATAGATATCATGTTTATAGGATCTTACCCAAACACTTAGGCAAGCCTTAGGTGATAACAACAATAAAATTGAATCTGTCTTTGTTAATCGGTAATTGCTACAACCAGCAAACAGGCCTGATTCGGACTTCTTATTTGAGTTATATAATAAACTGGTCTGCTTTAACAATTAAAACTCCCCTGCTTTAGTACTTTAAATTCTGACCCTGACTGTGTTTAAGTCGTGCTATTTATGTGCGTTGTTTGCGGAGGTATATATGAGCCTCTTAATTGTCTATATGTTTCCCCTAATATGCAATCCTATGTGTTTTGTATGTCGCCTTAGCCTTTTTACCTTTAAAACCCAAGAGTCAACCTAAAATCCTCCCTCTTATAGGAATAGTAGTCCTAAATTCCTCCGGGACTGATAGGAATGGGATGGGTAATAGCATGCAATAGAGGTCGAGACCAATCCGCGCTTTAATACCTTAACGGGGTAGGAAGGGTAGATATGGATATGATGACCGGTGCGCTAATGCCACGTGTATCCCCTCTTCTGAGGAGTGTCATACCGGGTATCACATTGATGTGATCCATATTATAAACAAACTTAGGACCCCCTCCCTTTATATTCTCAAGTATTTGTAGAACTGCAACTCCTTTTCAAAATTCGCCTTTTAATAACTGTTTTCAAACTCTTATGTGTTTAAACTTAAATCCCCTACTGTTTGGGCCAATACTTGTCTATTTTCTAATTGCACAAATTCATAAAAAACTGTCTGGCCGGAAACCACACTAGTGGATCCTAAGGGGTGCCTAATACCTTCCCCTTAGGATAATTTCAAGCCCTTACCCAATCTCTGGTTATCAAACAAACTTAGAAGTGAACCCTATAGGTGTCCTAATGCACCTTAAATTATTAGGTGGAGACTCTTCAAATGCAAAACCCAGTTCCCAAATGGAATGAGATGTCCTATACCCAAAAAAATGTCATAAACCCGATCTCCCGATGCGAAGAGGGAAAACGGGGGCGCGACAACATGACAACTCTGCTGGGGATATTTAGGCTTTTACCGCTTCAGATTGTTCTTGTGAATTTGTACCCTCCCTTATGTGCAATTACTTGTTTAAATTCCTTTAAGCGTTTAATTTCTTTTCAAAGCAAAACTGACTTATCTTCTTCGTTTCTTTCCTTTATTACTGCTTTAAATTATAAAACTGCTGTATTTATTGCTTTCTTAACGTGCAAATACGTGCCAACATGCTTTTAATTATTGCATAATCATGCTCAACATCATAATCCACTCGTGCCAAACAAATACCATAGCAGCGCTTATAATGAATGGTTGCACTCTTCCTATATTATCACCCCTAAATTCGGAAATGCATATTTGCAGTAAAACTAATTGATCAGCGGTGTAGTCGATGGTTCCGTGCCTTCCCCCTTTAGTTTTCCGCTCAAGGGTACCAATATAAAACCCCATAAAAACCTTAATCTGTTCAAATTGTGCATGCATTATGGTCAAACCTAGTCGGGTCAGTTATGTTGTCCACTTAATAATCCTTTAAGATAGCCTTGTCCAAAGTCCACCGGGTTTTCCTGAACCCAAACGGACATCACCACGTTCTGTGCATTTATTTAGAGAACTAAATGCTTCATGCTAATTGTTGGTATTAAATAGTCGAGTCTGGTGGGGGTAAGGGCCTGACCCTATTTGTCTTGCAGAAATATGAGGCACGAAGTCCCTAGATTCGGCATGGTCACCAACATCCATCCAAGACTGCTAAGCTGGTGGAAAGATCTTCACTCTAGTGATCAAACTCTTGTCCGAAAATATTTGGGAAATTTACCTTCCCTCCTGGAAATCCAACCCAATAACAAGATCATAGAAGCCGCCACACTGTTTTGGGATTATGAAAGGGCTATGTTCCGCTTTAGGGACATTGAAATGATACCCTTGCTAGAGGAGATAGGAGGATTGGCCGGAAGCCTGAGAACCGTAAAGGCAGGGGTTTCCTCAAAATGATGGGTTTAAAGAATAATTCGGAATTGACATGTCTGAAGGAGTCCTACTTCGCTTTTGACTATTTGTATGAAAGGTACGGTCACAGCAAATCCTACCGTACCTACCCTGACGAGTTTTCCATCATATCATTGGGGCACATCCATCGAAGGGTCTTCGTATTCATGTTTTGTTTCCTAGGGCTGATCATGTTTCCGATGAAGAAAGCAAGAATCCACACCAGGCTAGCTATGGTAACTAAAACCCTAATGGAAGGGATCGGTGGGCAGCCATTCAACATCGTGCCCATGATCATTGCCGACATATATCGAGCCTTGGAGAAGTGTCAACGAGGAGCAAAACAGTTTGAAGGCTACAATTTATTACTTCAACTCTGGCTCATTTTAACATCTCCAAAAGGGTGAATACCGACAAGAGATTCAGCGAAGGGACTAGGATGATCATATCGCTTTCCATCATCCAAATTGAATGAATTATGTCCCCGATATGTTCTCTCAGCCTGAGGATGCCAAGGGATGGTTGGAGATATTTGATAATCTGACTGAAGAACAGGTTCAGTGGATGTTTGAATGGTTTCCAATCAAGGAGTCATCACCCGATCCAGAGATGCACCTTTCCTGATATTGATTGGTCTGAGGGGAACCTATCCTTACGTCCCTCTCCGAGTTATGAGATAAGCTCGTAGGAAGCAGGTTATACCCAAGGTCGACAAGATGAGTCATTTCCGGGCTGACTTCCAGAATGATGACAACCCTTACAAGTACCAAGATCAGAATATGTGGCACTGCCAGATCATAATGGGGAGAGATACCATCGAGCCAGATAGGTATCATGCTGGTTGCGCTCCTTTCTACTCAGGGTGGTTGGAAGACAATCATGATGGTCTGGGTCAACCAGGGTTTGCTCGAGGTCACAGGATCATAGATGAAAGGGCCGAGGCATAGGTCAAATACAACCAACTGCCCAAAAGAATCCGGGAATATGAAAGCGAACACCAGGAGATACAAGAGTCCAGCCAGAGGTTAATTGAGAAATATAAGGACATGGCTGTCAGTGCCAACAAGCGACTGGGATACTTGGAGCGAGGCATAGTAGAGTTGGAGAGAAAGGTTCTCAAGAGGGTCGAAGACTGCCAAAATGCCGAAGGAATTGAGGGTGGACATCTAGCCAAAGCCTACCTATTGTTGGGACTTCGCGAGTTGGGAAAGCTGTTTGACGGAGCCAAAGATGCCGAATCTGGGGAAGGTCCTTCAGGGACCAAGTAGATAGGAATTTATCTTTTCCGCTTTATAAAATGTAATAAGGCCAATGACCATTAGTGATTTTCATTTCCTATTTATTTAGTGTCAATTTGGGATTCGTCTATCTTTATCAATAAAATAGAGACATTTAGTATCCTAAGTTCTCCAAATCAATTTATCACTAGGCCTACCTCGGGCACAAAGAGGTCCCCAAATTAGGACACGATTTACATTCCCGCACTATGTGTTTAAATATTACAATACTTCTTATAATCCTCAGTAACTTGGTTACCTTTTTGTTTTTACTTTTTGTTTTATTATTCCCCTCCCCAGAGGTTAGTTCGTGCACTCTGGAAACATCATCCTATTCCACGAGATCCAGGGGGTCTCCACCCACTCCTCCTCTTAGTCCTATCAAAAACAAGAACAAAGGCAAGATGGAAGATTTCGGTTAGAGGCCACTCATGGTCATGGTACTCAGGTTCCTAAGGAAAATGCATCCCAACTTGAACAAAAACTGTTGAAATTCCAAGAAGAGCTTGATCAGGTTCGGAGCTTGGCAAATCTGTCATTTTCCCTCACCACTCCAGATATCAATTTCCCAAATGCTTAGAACTCCATACCTCCGCAGAATATCCCAAAGCCGCAGAACCATCCCGCTCCTCACCATCACTGCAACACCTGCATTCTCCCAAACAACACTCCACTACTCATCCCAGAACCCCAAAACTCCACAAATGACCACTTTCACACACCCCTATCTACGTGGAGACCATACCACACTCCATCCAACCTATCTCAAGCACACCCGAGTCTGATGATGAGGATTTGCTCATCGGGAACCTGGCTGAGGAACTTAAGAAATTGACCAATCGGATTCAAGGCGTTGAAGGAAGCAAGGGAATTGAGGGGCTGAAATATAAAGATCTTTGCATACATCCTGATGTCGAACTACCCAAGGGGTACAAACCTCCGAAGTTCGAAATGTTTGATGGTATAGGGGATCCAAGGGTCCATTTAAGAATGTACTATGACAAGCTGGTTGGAGTAGGGAAAGATGAGAGAATTCACATGAAACTTTTCATGAGGAGTTTGAAAGGAGATGCTTTGTCTTGGTACATCAGCCAAGATTCGAAGAAGTGGTCAAGTTGGGTAAGCATGGCGTCCGACTTTATGGACAGGTTCAGGTTTAACACAGAGAATGTGCCGGATGTGTTCTATATTCAGAATCTAAAGAAGAAGCCTACAGAAACATTTCACGAGTATGGTACTCGTTGGAGGTCCAAAGCTGCTAAGGTCAGACCTGCCTTAGAGGAGGAACAAATGAACAAATTCTTTGTCGGGGCCCAGGACACGCAATACTATGAACGACTAATGACGATTGAGAGCCACAAATTTTCTAATATTATCAAATTGGGTGAAAAGATTGAAGAGGGTATCAAAAGTGGTATGGTTACAAACTTCGAGGCCTTGCAAGCTACAAATAAAGCCTTGCAGTCAGGTGGTGTGTCCAAGAAAAGGGACGTAGGAGCCGTAATGGTTGCACAGAGAACCAAATATCCCATCAAATACCAAACTTATCCAACACCTCTATTCATATATCAACCAACCCCGAACTACCAAGTATCCTCACACCAAGCTCCACCACCAACTTATCAATCACCTCCACCTCCCACATATCAACCTACTTCACCCAGATACTCCCAACCCGCTCACATCTACCAAACCTACAATGCTCAGCCCTCCCACTATCAATCACCTCCTACGCGCCAAAACTTCCCTAGACCCCGACCAAATTTTGACCGCAGACCTCCAAAACAATACACAGCCATCGCTGAACCCATTGACCAGTTGTATGAAAGACTCAAGGTTGCAGGTTATGTCACTCTCATCCTTGCTTCAACTCCTGAAAACCCTTCTTAGTGGGTTAACCCAAACAAATCCGGTGTATACCATTCCGGCATGAAAGGGCACACCATCGATGAATGTCGTTCTTTGAAAGACAAGATCCAGTCTTTAATTGATAACAAGGTCATTGTGGCAAAGGAACCAGCTCCAAATATCCACAACAACCCTCTATCAGACCATAAGGGTGGAGGTATCCATATGATTGAAATAGAGGACGATTGGGACCCCGAGGGATCAATCGGGTTGATCGTAGAAGGTGATGAACCAAAGAAGCCAATAGTTACTCTTAATCCAATCGTAGTCCAGATTCAACCATCTGGGGACGCTGAGGTAAATATGTCTATGCCGCTTGAGTTTGAAGCAACGATATCAGCAAAGACGCCAGTGCCAATAGAGGTCGAATTCGTGTCTCCGGTGAATGCGCCCACACCGTTTGAAGCTGCAGTTCTACCACCCAAGGCACATACTCCATTCGGAGTAAAGGTAGCCATACTGATCCCAATGGAGATGTTGACCATGGCACAATTCCTTACAAAGGCTGTACCTTGGGACTATACATCTGAGGCAAGAAGGAAAGGCAAAGTTAGGTTCGAAGAGACTGTTACAACACAGGGTATGATAAGAATTGGTAGAGTCTATACCCCGGAACATCTAGTTGAGTCAAGCAAGCAGGCCTCCAATCGGTCACCCATCATTGAGACAGGTCCAGGCGATCATTGAAGAAAGATACCGACCAAGGAATACTCGGTCATTGACCAGTTGAATAAAACACCGACGCAAATCTCCATTCTTGCTTTGCTAAGTGAAGCATACGTATCAATCAAAATCACTAGCGGAGAAATGGCTAACATGGTAGGACAGGTGTTGGAGACCATAAGATCATTTTTTATGAGGATGAGCTGCCACCTGAGGGGTTGGGGCATAACAAAGTGCTGCACATCACCGTGCAATGTGAAGATTATTTCATCACCAGAATCCTAATCGACGGGGGTTCCAGTCTCAACATTTGTCCGCTGGTAACACTTAAGAAGCTGGGTAAAGGACTGCATGAGATAAATGACAGAGCCATCAATGTAAAAGCCTTCGACTGTTCCCAAAGGTCCAACATTGGGGAGATTAGTCTATGCTTGCAAATGGGGCCAACCTGGTTCGATGTTGATTTCCAGGTGATAGATGTGCCAGCATCCTATAATCTGCTGTTGGGACGACCATGGATTCATGCTGCTAGGGCCGTAGCATCAACACTGCATCAGGTCGTAAAGTTCGAATAGAATCACCAGGAAATGATTATTCACATGATAGTAGTAACCCTATATAAAGTCGCCAGACCATTTCGGCAATCGAAGGAAGAAAGAAGCTAGGTGGAGAGACTTACCATCACATTGAACGGGTAAATGTTGTTGACAAATATAAATGGTGGGATAACAAGATCAAGAGTATACTAAATCGGAATGGGTACGAACCTGCAAGAGGCTCGGCAAGAACCTCCAAGGAATCGCTAAGCCCATAAAGCTAAAGAAACATGGCACTACTTTCGGTCTGGGATATGAGTACACCTGGGAAGAATTCAACAACTGTTCACCACTATGGCGCGGTCCTTACTATCCACTAGAGTAGCCAATACTACATCTGGAGCAGACCTTCCAACCGACCGATATTATTTATGGGTCAGAAGAAGAAGAAACACTTGCGACGGTGAAGAACTTGTTCCTAGAAAACAATGATATGGATTGTTGTGTTGTTCTCGAGGAGGAGGGGGAGGAAGGTCCTTCCATACAGGCTGTAAGCAGAGAGGCCTGCCTCAATAACTGGACCATCAGGACAACCAGAGCCCGATGAGCCTTGGGGTAGCAAGGATAAAACAAGCATCATGCACTCTTTTTATTTACTAAATGATTTTCCTTTCGCATTTTAATTCCCACAATAAAATCTCCAATGTTCAAAACTATTATGTAATTTATCAAAGCATTTTGACTTTTTCTTATGTATCAGCACTCATTATTATTTTTTCTTTCTCTCATTACTTTACTTATACAACATTATTATTACTTATCTTGATGAACCAATGACTGTGACATGCAACGAGACAACACAACAAACGGACGCAGATTCGGAGGAAGATGAAATACCGGAAGAGATTGTTAAGGAAGTTGAGAATTTTGAGAACAAACCTAAGTCCAACTTGGACGAGACCAAAATTGTTAACTTGGGAGATGCAGAAAATGTCAAGGAAACACGAATCAGCGTCCACTTATCGCCGTCAGAAAAGAAGGAATACACAGAATTTCTAAAGGAATATGAGGACATATTTGCTTGGTCGTATGATGACATGACTAGTTTGAGTACGTCTATTGTGGCTCACAAACTGCCAACCGATCCGACATGTCCTCCGGTGAAGCAAAAGCTCAGAAAGTTCAAGCATGATATGAGTTTAAAAATCAAGGAAGAAGTCACTAAGCAAGTCAAAGCTAAGGTTCTCAGGGTAGTATAATACCTGACATGGCTAGCCAACATCATGCCAGTGCCAAAGAAGGATGGGAAGGTCAGAGTCTGTGTTGACTATCGGGATCTCAATCGAGCTAGTTCGAAAGATGACTTCCCTTACCGAACATACACATCCTGATTGACAATTGCGCCAAGCACGAGCTGCAGTCATTTGTAGATTGTTTCACGGGTTATCATCAGATCTGGATGGATAAAGAAGATGCTGGTAAAACCGTTTTTATTACGCCGTATGGAATGTATTGTTACAAGATGATGTCGTTCGGCCTGAAGAATGTAGGGGCCACCTACATGAGGGCCATGACTACCATTTTCCATGATATGACACACAAGGAGATAGAGGTACATGTAGATGATGTTATCATCACGTCTAAGAAGGCCACTAATCAAATGGAAGATTTGAGGAAGTTCTTCAATAGACTGCGAAGGTATAATCTGAAACTAAACCCCGCGAAGTGCACATTGGGGTTCCTGCTGGGAAATTGCTTGAGTTTATTGTGAGTCGCCGAGGAATAGAACTAGATCCATCAAAAGTCAAAGCTATCTAGGAATTTCCACCGCCGAAGAACAAGAAGGACGTGATGAGTTTCTTGGGAAGACTGAACTACATCAGCCGGTTTATAGCACAATCTACAGTTATCTGTGAGCCAATCTTTAAAATGTTGAAGAAGGACGCTGCTACCAAATGGACCGATGACTGCCAAAAAGCCTTCGACATAATCAATGAGTACCTATCAACACCACCAGTCTTGGTCCCGCCCAAGCCAGGTAGACCCTTATTACTCTACCTTGCAGTATTGGATGGACCTTTCAGTTGCGTTCTAGGGCAGCATGATGAAACGGGGAGGAATGAGCAAGCCATTAATTACCTTAGCAAGAAGTTTATCCCGTACGAGGCCGATATTCTCTATTAGAGCACACCTGTTGTGCTTTGACTTGGGTAGCCCAGAAGTTGAGACATTACTTCTGTGCCTATACCACATATCTCATATCAAGGATGAATCCTTTGAAGTACATCCTCCAAAAGCCCATGCTCGCTGGCAAGCTAGCTTGTTCCAAAAGCTAATCGGGCTAAATCTATTACAGCCAGTGGCCCCAAATTGGCCGAACCCTATGTGAATACCTCTCTGGAGCTGTGGACACAATAAGAGGACTGTTAGACCCTCAAAAGGGCAGTTGAAGACTTGATTGAAACTAAAAGAATCATTCTCTGGGACGAAGAGGCTCCTAATATGATGAACAATTCTTTGCCTACTCTCTCAAATGGGCCAGTGAAGATGAAGAATTTGATCAGGCACTGAAGGTCATTGCAGCCATTATCGAGACAGAAGAAAAGCCAAAAAGCGGCCGCCAAGCCTGAAAGATTCCCATCAGACGGGAGTCTCGGTAGCTAGTTTTGCTATTCTTTCTGCATCCGGATTATCTCAGGGTGTGATCCGGATGTTCTACTTTATTATCTTACTTTCTGATGTAAACCCTTCTATCTTTGAAATTCAAAAAGAAAAATCAAAAAAATCAAAAAAATCAAAACAAAAAATCAAAAATAAAAAATCAAATGAAATTAATATTTCATTGTCTAGGAATGTCTCTTTTCTTAATTTCACTTTTCTTACTCTCTTTTTAGTTCTCTTAAATGTAGATCTCAATAACATGACACGTTTGTGGACTTCATGCCAGATCCTAAAACGCTGTCAGACTTCGAAATAATGAGTCAAGAATCAGAATGCAATGAAGATGAGTTTAAGGAAATAAAGTAAAGACTCGGAATAGCTAAAGAAAAATTGGTTCCAGATTGGAAATGTCCATACATTGCAACAAGAGTACTATTAAAAGAGTGCGTGGTACTTGGGACACATCGAAGAAAATCTCCTAGAAACAACTGTCAATACAAATGCAGTCAAAAGGTACTATGTTGGATCCTCTAAATAGCATTAATATTCTCCGGTTGGGATGAAGAAAGTTTTCTTTCTCACTCTCCAAATATTCAACCCTTTGCAAACCCTTTGAGCCGGCTCCCATTCTTTGATTACCCTCTTTGAAACTTGGAAGTTATTATTGAGAAAAATGAAATGAATGAAAAATAAAATTAAATGAATGAAAAAAGAAGAAAAAGAAAGATGCAAAAAAATGGAAAGAAAAGACAAAGAAAATGAAATGAAAAAAAATTAAAAAAAAGAGAGGAAAAAGGAAAGGAAAAAGAAAGAGAAAATAAAACAAAATAGAAAAACAAAAGAAAATAAAAAAAACAAAGTTTCCTAAACTACGTTCGACTTGATTCCGAAAGGATACGTAGGCAGCCTCTCTCTGGGGTTCAGTCACACCAAAATAAAAACTCACATTCCCCAAAAAGTTGAAACTGTGGCAGAAGTTATAATGGTTTGGTGATAGTTTCGCCCGAAAGGTTCCAAAGTTGTAATTCAATCCAAATGCTTTTTACCCCAAAACCATGTTCAAGTCCTTCTGATCGATCGACAAAGAGTTTCAAATTGGAAGATACAATTGTTTGGATCTGATACAACCAAATGAGAGAAATAAAAGGAGAGAGTCTTATCGGTGAAAACCCTCATGGGCACTATAAGGCGATGGTAAATAGAGAAATTGAAAATGAGAGTCTTGTTAGTGAAAACTCGCAAAGAGAACTATAAGGCAACTGTGAGAAGATAAATGGGAGAGATTAGCTGGTGAAAACCCGTAAAAGGTACCACTGATCAGAAAGAGGATCCTCACAACCATCGGCATCAACAGAGTCCTGGCAAGGTTCTTCGATTTTAAGGCAAAGTTGTGATAAATTTCTGAGAGTCAGACGATTTACACAGATCAGGAATCCAATCCAAAAGGCATGTCATGTTAATTGGAGTCCACATGCACTCCAGATAAGTCCTTTCTTCTCCTCGAAAGGGATACCTCTCGTCTAAATTCATTGTCCATTCCATTGTTTGTTTTTCTTTGAATCCCTTTCAGTCTAACTCTATTCCGAAACTAAGACAGAGAAAGTATGGTAAGACTGATTTATAGGGCTTTTGTCTAACACGAGTTAATGTGCAAAATGGCACCCAGCCTCGTTAGGGGCATCAAGTCGACCTCGACTGACCATGGCAGCCGATGCTTCTAAATCAAAACTCTTGGAATGAGAAAATTAAATTGAAGTGTGTATAAAGGCAAATGAAGTTGAAAAGGTTAAGTCCCACGTTGCTAACCATCTCGGCAAACGTTTGAAAATCCAAGGTACCCCAAATGCTGTGAAATTGAAGTCGGAAGAAAGAAGCCAGAAATGAAAGGTCTACGAAGGCGAAACAAAGTTGGAAATGGTTAAGTCCCATGCGACTAGCCGTTGTACCAAAGTTTGAGGAGCCAAAAGTTCCACAATGCTCCTAAGTTAAAAAAAATAAAAAATTCAACAAGTCAGAAGGGAAAGGCCACAAAGGCAAAATAAAGTTGAAAAGGTTAGTCCCACATGGCTAACCGACACGGTAAAGTTTGGAAAGCCAAAGTTTCTCCGGGGACAGAAATGAAATCGGTCTTCAAGAAACAACCAGCTGCAGTCGAAAGTATCATCAAAGAAGCCGACCAAGATCAAGCGACTGAAATAATCAAGGCCACAAAACCAACCACCGTTTCAAACTAACAATTGTTTTTTGTTTGAAAACAGAAAACTGGTGCAATCAAAAAGTAACATTGCAAGAAGCATGTGCAACCAAAAAGAAATGGTGCAGGGGCTAAAAAACAGCTTTGTAGCAACAACTCAAAAAAGGGAAGTATCCTCCAAAATTCTTTACCGCATTTTACTCACTCTCTTAAATTAAAAAAAAAATGAAAGATAAAAAAAATGAGATGAAATGAAAAGAAAGAAAATAAGAAAAGTTTAAAATCATGGTAGTATAGGGTCTCCAATACCTAGCTGCATTTTTTCCAATATATGGTCTCCAATCCCTAGTTGATTTTATTCTAGACATAGGGTCTCCACTCCCTAGTCGCTTTTCCAACATAGGGTCTTCACTCCCTAGTTGATGCCAGCATAACATGATGCCAACATAGGGTCACCACTCCCTAATTGATGCCAACATAGGGTCTTCACTCCCTAGTTGATGCCAACATAGGTTCTCCATTCCCTAGTTGTTGCCACCATAACCTGATGCTAGCATAACCTGATGCCAACATAGGGTCACCACTCCCTAGTTGATGCCAACATAGGGTCTCCACTCCCTAGTTGATGCCAGCATAACCTGATGCCAACATAGGGTCACCACTCCCTAGTTGATGCCAACATAGGGTCTCCACTCCCTAGTTGATGCCAGCATAACCTGATGCCAACATAGGGTCACCACTCCCTAGTTGATGCCAACATAGGGTCTCCACTCCCTAGTTGATGCCAGCATAACCTGATGCCAACATAGGGTCACCACTCCCTAGTTGATGCCAACATAGGTTCTCTATTCCCTAGTTGATGCCAGCGTAACCTTATGCCAGCATAACCTGATGCCAATATAAGGTCACCACTCCCTAGTTGATGCCAACATAGGGTCTCCACTACCTAGTTGATGCCAGCATAACCTGATGCCAACATAGGGTCACCACTCTCTAGTTAATGCAACCATAGGGTCTCCACTCCCTAGTTGATGACAACATAGGGTCTCCACTCCTAGTTGATGCCAACATAACCTGATGACAACATAACCCGATGCCAACATAGGGTCACCACTCCCTAGTTGATGCAAATATAGGGTCTTCACTCTCTAGTTGATGCCTGCATAACCTGATGGCTTTCCAACATAGGGTCTCACTCCCTAGTTGATGCCAACATAACCTGACGACTTTCCAATATAGGGTCTCACTCCCTAGTTGATGCCATCATAACCTGATGACTTTCCAACATAGGGTCCCACTCCCTTGTTGATGCCAGCATAACCTGATGATTTTCCAAAATAGGGTCTCCACTCCCTAGTTGATGCCAGCATAACTTGATGATTTTCCAACAAAGGGTCTTCACTCCCTAGTTGATGCTAGCATAACCTGATGACTTTCCAACATAGGGTCCCACTCCCTAGTTGATGACAGCATAACCTGGCAGCATAACCTGATGACTTTTCCAACATAGGGTCCCACTCCCTAGTTGATGCCAGCATAAACTGATGCCAACATAGGGTCACCACTCCCTAGTTGATGCCAGCATAGAGTCTCCACTCCCTAGTTGATGCTAGCATAACCTGATGCCAACACAGGGTCACTACTCCCTAGTTGATGATTTTATAACATAGGGTCTCCAATCCTTAGTTGATTTCATTTTAGATATAGGGTCTTCACTCCTTAATCTCCTTTTCCTAAGGATACACAATCCTTATTTTTATTGTTGGTTACAATAACTCACGAAATTTTCCTAGTGAAAACTGGGGCAAAAGAATTCCGTTCGTTTGTTTATTTTCGTGTCTGAGCAGGTTATACCTCGAGACATAGGGTTCGAGACAACCAAAAGAAGAAGTCTCAATCCAGAATAAAAGAAAAAAAAGAAAAGAAAAAGAAGCGAACCCAAAGTGCAGAAACGGAGAAAAGATATGGACTGCTCAAGACATGATTGAAGTCACAAGCTTTGCATGTCCCGGTTTGATCCGAAAAGCTGAAGAAGAATGAACCAGCACTTGCAGCTAACAAACATCAAGATTCAGATCAGAGTCTGCATGAAGAACCAGCCAAGACTCAAGATCAAGCTCCAGAAGACTTATAGATATGAATTTGTAACTCATAACTGATGGGCTTGTTTAGTTCCTTTAAATTTTGATTTTGATGTAATAACAGGACCACGGACCGAGCCTCGACGGAACCTCACTCGACTCTCGAACTCGGCATTCCATCATTCTCCTTGAACTACACGCGTCCTGATTCCCTTATGATCGGGGATATGTAGCTTGTCCAAAATTAGGACTCGGTTGCACCCTTTCCTTTGTTTATTTTCCCTTTTGAATTAAGATTTGGTCAAAAATTAGTCACATGGCTCACTTTGTCTTTGCCTGAAAACTCTTCATGTTTCCAAGCAAAGAGGGGCAACTGTGAGCACCTAATTTTTTACCATACTTGAGATTTTTAACACTTTTTAGTATGTAAATAATTTTAAGTTAAATCTACGTATTTTAACCTTTGTTTCATTTTTTATAGGGTTTTACTAAAGAAAATTAAAAATCACAAAGAGTTATATTTTTTTAAAATAGTGACTTTTATTCTTGCAAGGGATAGGGAAGTTTTTCAAGATATATATATATATATATATATATATATATATAAACAATAAAATATAATGAAAATGAAGAAAAGAAAAAAGAAAATAAAAAAGAAAAATGGAAGAATGAGTTAACGAAGAGAAAGAGATGAATTTTTGTCCTGCACATGCTTTCTTCTTTTTCAAATTTTGTGGGTACAAAATGAATTTGGCATTTTGCATCTTTTACTCTCCATTCATTCACATGGGCATGTCACTTTCATAGGATTTTTTTGGTAAAAAAATTCTCTTTCTTATCATTTTTCACAAGTACAAAACACTCATATGCATAAAAGGAGGGGGGGGGGGGGGGTAAAAACAAACAAAAAAAATATTTGCACATGAGATTCTTTTGCACAGCTCACACACGTGTTGGGAGGGGAGCCTTTTCCTTCCTTTTTCATTTATATATAACACACACAACAACAGAAAAGGGAAGCAAAAAAAACCCTAGGAACGTAAGTAAAAAAGCGGCGCAGAAAAAGAAAAAGGGGTTAAAAGCAAAGAAAACGAGAGGAGCAGATCAGAGAAGAGGACATGAAAACAGAAGAAAAGAGATCTATTCCATAACCATTAAACCATAAGCTCTCACCACACCATTAAAGAACCATATAGCCAACAACCCCCCCCCCCCCCCAAAAAAAACAACCTCCAAACCCAGCTAAAAAACAACACCCCATGACCCCACCTCCTTAACAAAAGCAGTGGCTCAAATCTCAAAGGCCCTTCAGAATTCAGCCGAAATCAGCTTGTCTCCTTCACCGTTGAAACCAGCCAAAATCCGAGTTTGAGAGGTCCGTTTGAGATGAGATCGATTTTTTGTTAGTCGAGCTCCGATCGAGGTGCTTGTTCGTGGCCCGGTCGCTCTTTAAGTTTCAATTTGTCCAACAAACAAAGTTCAAATTCAGTCTAATAAAAAGGTCTTTCCTTCTCTGGTTCCTGTATTTTCTTTGTGTTTTATACGTAGGGATATAATATTGCTCTTAAATCTTATACTAAATTTTTGGTCTATGCCTATCACTGTTTATCTCTGAACTAGCATGTTAAAATGGGTATCTTAAATTGTTTACTTGTTTGTCTTTTGTGTTTTCGTGGTTTCCCGTGAGAAATTAGTCCATAATATGATAAATGCACTTAATGTTTCATGTTTTTTGTTATTAGTTAAAATATTGGAGTAGTGAGAGGGTTTAATGGACTAGTAGAAATATTGGCTTGGTTGAATTGGTTATCTTAATTGGGTTGGGGATTCTGTACATGTATAAGAAATATATGGGTCATAAGGTTTGCGGTGAAAACTTACTTGTTATCGACTGTTTGGTTGTTCAGATAATTACTTGGGATAAATGAATCATTTTGATAAAGGAGCCCATACGCAATAATCTCAAAATTAATTTTAGGAAAATTATGAACATCGTAGCTTTCTTTAGGCGCGATTAATAAATCATCGTGGCTATGGGTACGACTCTCGTGGCATAGTCACGATACATAATCCCCAATTTGGGTGTGCATTTCATTGACCCGACCACAACTTCGAATAATAATAATAAAATAAATATGTCATAAATCGCGGGTGCATTTAATGTGACGCAGTTTGCAATGTGTACCAAAACGACAAGTGTACAACATTGTGACTTGTTCCAAAAATAATTCCATAAATAAATAAAAGCGGTTATAAAGTTAAAAATGCACAATAGGTTTAAAACATGTAATAAATCAGATAATTATGCCAAATATTAATAGCTGAACGACCGTGCTAAAATCACGAAAATCGGGAGTACCTCACACCTTCTCCCTGGTTAACAGAATTTCTTACCTCGTCTTCTGTGTTCACAGACCAAAAATAGAGTCAATTTCCTCGATTTGGGATTTAAAATAAACCGATGACTTGGGACACCATAAAATTATCCCAAGTGGTGACTCTGAAATTAAATAAATAATCCCATTTCGATTTATGTCACTTTAATTGGAAAAACTCCCTATCCCTATCCCCTCGGGAAAAAGGAGGTGTGACACTGATCAACAGTTAGAGTAGCTCTGTCTTCTTCTGGTTCCTCATGATCACTTTTAATTTCCTTGAGGTTTTCATATTCATCTTCTCCCTCTAACACAGGAATTGCATACTTTGTCAGAGCTGAATTCAACTTTAGGCAGCCCAAGGACCAAGTCCTTAGTTGCCAACTTATTGAGTTGAGAGAGACTGACATGTCTCAGTCTTCTATGTCATAGTAGTGGATCATCTTCCACTACACTCAAGTATGTGTGCTCACTCTGGGGAAGTTACATAATCGATATCTTGTAGACATTGTTATGTCTCTTACCCCTTAGCACAATTTTATCAGTATCAAGCTTAGTGATAGTGCAAATTTTGGAATTGAATTTTACCTCATTTCCTTTGTCACACATTTGAGAGATGCTAACAAGATTGTGTTTAAGACCTACCACATTATAAACATCTTCTATAGCATGAGAGAGTGACTTGCCAATATTACCAATACCTTTTATCTGGCTTTTTTTCCCATTACCAAATGACACACTCCCTCCTTGGGAGACTTTTAGTGAGAAAAAGTTTTTCTTTTCTCCAGTCATATGTCTTGAGCATCCACTGTCTAGATAGCAGTCCTGATTGTTTCCTCTCACCTTAGCCTGCACCAAAATTCACAAGTTAGTTTTGGGAACCCAGACAAGCTTGGGTTCCTTTTTATTTGAAAAGGGATGAATCAGATCCCTTCTTGACCAGAAGGGGAGAGGATTAGAAGCTATTTTCTTGTTAACCTTAATCCACTTAGTATCGACAGGAGGATTAACCTTTGGCTCCTCTTCCTTCTTCACATTTTTAGCAATACCAAAGGTGTTCCTAAACTGAGCATGAATTAAGGCAGGGCATATGTTTCTAAAGTGTCCTACTCTTCCACAATAAGTGCACATTTTATTAATAGAAATTTCTACATACTTTGGGTCAAACTTAGGGACATGTTTTCTATAGCCAATTCCAGATTTGTTAGTGCTACAGTTTTCATTCAACCAATTCAAGGCATCAGAAGATCTATGCCATTTGCTTAGTCTAGAGAGTTCATAATTAACCTTTTCTAGGTTCTCATGCATGACTTTATTTCTACATTCAGCTTTACAGAAAATATCATTAGCAATTTTTAATTCCTTTTCAAGCTTATCATGCAGATCACTCATTTGACTTTGCCATATATATATATTCTCAGAAGTTAATTCAAGAACCTGGTTCTTAAGGTCTTTGGCCTATTTCTCTAAACTGGCTTTGTCGGATTCAAGCTCTTTGATGTCGAGTTTGACACATTCAAGCTTATCATGCAGATCACTCATTTGACTTTGCCATATATATATATTCTCAGAAGTTAATTCAAGAACCTGGTTCTTAAGGTCTTTGGCCTATTTCTCTAAACTGGCTTTGTCGGATTCAAGCTCTTTGATGTCGAGTTTGACACAAGAAAGATTGCTGATTAGCAAATCATTTTCATTACTCATTTTATCCATTTCATTCATTAATGTTACAATTATGGACATCAATTGCTTTTTGGACATAGCATGAATATTTTCTTTCACGTCAGATATACTTACCTGGTTTGTTTCATCTTTAGTTTTTTAATCACTCATGTCCATCATTCCTATCATTTCTTCCTCTATTTTTGATTCTTCAATCGCCACCAGAGCCACTTCGATGTTTTCATTTCCAAAGTTAGTTTCCAATGTCCTCCATATATCATGAGCAGAGATGCAAGAGGACACTCTGAAGAGGGTATTTCTAGACAAACTTCTGTAGAGCAAGTCCTTTGCTTTGGCATTTTTATGAACTAGCTGACGATCTCCCTCATCGTATTCCTATTCTCTTTCGTTTCACTTGTTACATTCACCATCCAATTTGGTTGAGAGAATCGGTCCATGACTGACAATTACCCATAGATCAAAGTCAGTAGCCTGAAGAAATGTTTCTATACGTAGCTACCATTCATCATAGTGGAGTTCATCAAACAAAGGAGGTCTTTCAATGTCCATCCCAAGTTGTACTAAGGGTGCTGTCTTCACAGCTTGATGTTCATCGATCACAGCATAGAGACTAATAGACTCATCCTCTTTTTGTTCTTCTTGATCATTCTCACTGTCCTCATACGCTGCCAAGAATGCTTGCTTCATAGCTTTAGTAAATTCTTTACTTAGGATTTTTCCTTTGTTGGAACTGCTCTCTCTCATTTTCTCCCGTTTCTTTTTTTCAACTTGTTTTTTCCTCCACTCGATTTCCCACATTTGGCAGACCTTTACCATGTCATCTAGCTTGCCACACTTGTAGCACCCATCATAGTTATATTTTTCAATCTTCTTGTGCTTACTACTGGTCACTCTTTTGGATGCACTTTTGGAATTCTTCATGAACTTCTTGAACTTGGTAAACATTGCTAGATTAGGATCATCATAGTCAGATTCATCATCCTCGGATGCCTTAAAGACCAAGGCCTTATCTTTCTTTGGATCTTCTTTACGTAGTTCCATCTTTATCATTTCATGAGTTTCTAAGTTCCAACCAACTCATCAAGTGAGTTTTAATCCAGTTCTTTGCCTTCCTGGATTGCAGTTACTTTTGATTCCCATGAAGCTGAAAGGATGCTTAGGACTTTGCTAACCAACTCTTCATAGGTAAACACCTTTCCAAGTGATTTCAGTTCATTGGTTATTAAGTGAACCTAGTCATCATATCCTGGATGCGCTCAGACTCCTTCATAGAGAAAAGCTCATGGTTTCTCATGAGTAGTTCAACTCTTGATCTCTTAACTTGGTTTGTTCCTTCATGAGCGGTTTGGAGTGCATCCCAAATCTTCTTCACATTAGAGCACATAGAAATTTTATTGTACTCATCAGGATCAAGTCCACATATAAGGATTTTCTTAGCGTTTTCATTCTTCTCCATCATTCTGAAATCTGCTGCCACAAATTTAGAGGGGTCCTTAGGAACTGTTTCACTTTGTGCCACAAATTTAGAGGGGTCCTTAGGAACTGTTTCACTTTGTGCATTTTGTTTAGTAGGAATTAAAGGACCTTGGTTTACTATGGTCCATATTTCACAGTCTTCAATAGTTAAGAAATCTCTCATTCTTGCTTTCCACCAACTGTAATATTTTCCATTGAACAGGGGTGGTCTGGTAGGTGATTGTCCTTAATTAATTCTCGGTGGAGCACTCATATTTCTTCCAAGATCACTCTAGTTGTTAGCCGAGTAAATGAGAGAACCTGCTCTGATACCAATTATTAGTTTGAGTACCCGTATGAATTATTAAAGAACTTGGTTCTTTACCGCGTTCCTTAAGCAAAAAATAAACATGCAATAAAATGAACATAGTGATTTTTACGTGAAAAATCACCCGACTCAAAAGGTGTAAAAACCACGACCTACCAAGTAGGATTTTCAGCTCCAACTCCGCTAAACAATGAGCCAAAATGTATCAATTACAGTACTATAATTAAATACTTTTTAGTACTCCTACTACTCCTATTTAATTCATAAGTAACTCAAACTTGTTAAACTAACCACTCACTCCAATTCACTAATTGTTTATAACACTTGATTACAACTCAATTTCCTAAAATACATTTACTAGACTAACTCGGGAAGAGTACAAGATAAGTACTCAATACAAGTGAACTAGTTTATGACCTTGTTGTTGATATGTGAAAGGATAGTTCAGATGCCCAAACTCAATCTTATTTAAATACGACTTGAGATCTTCCAGGAGTCCTATTCATATTCAACTTCCTCTTTGATAGGACTCCTAATGTTCCAAGGATTCTACAAGCTTTGGGACTTTTGTCTCTGACAGATTATCCACATCTTCTTGAGCAACGACATTTATCACTTACATCAGCCATCTTCCACCAAACTCGAACCTGGTAACTTTGAGATAAAGTTACTGTCTTATACAAACGTACAAGTATCAATCATGAGGAGTTGATCTTTTAACCTAAGAAGTTGGTTCTTCACAACATTTAAGCAACTACATTGAAGACATGGTTCTTTGAGTAGTTAGCCACATTTTGTTAATCATCAAAACTTCAGCACTCAACACTATGTTACATTAATGAAGAAGTATAATACGAGATGTTGGTCTTGAATATAAAATTAAAATTAACATAGTTGCAAAAAGTAATAATGAGATACAGAGGAGTTACATTACCATAACTAAGAGGCAGTATTGTAAATTTATGTTGTAAAAATTTCAATCTAGTGAATACCCTAATTTTAGGGCCATTGTTTTAATGTTTAGACAATTCGGCAACATAGTTTGCCTAAATGTTTAGGCATTCATCTTTTTGACATTAGTTCTCAGTTCCTAAAATGTTAGATACTTATATTAAATTTTGTTATTTCAGGAGCCTGTTAATGATGGAGATAATATAATCAAATTCTGTGATGAGACTGGCTTACTAGAAGCTTTGGATGAAACTATCAACAGTATAAGAAAAAATCACCTTAAAGTGCTCACAAAGTACACTCACCCAATGATAGTTGCTTTTGTAAGTCTATGGGGTATTATGGTATATCATTATTTAGAATGTGGCATATTTCTAATTGTTGTACAAAGGTACTATATTTTGAATCCTTCCCTATTAGATACATATAAAAAAAGGAATTCTTCCCTATTAGACACTTATTAAAAAAAGGAATTCTTGCTCAATAGATTTGTCAGGTTATCAAACCAAGCATTGTTGGGGGTTCTGGAAATGAAGCATTGCTTGCACAATGGGCCCATCAGCAGGGAAAGGTGAAGAAGTTTCCTGCAATCCAATATGATGAACCTAGCTTTGAAAAAAAATAATAATAATAAGTTTGTCAATGGGGTAGTGATTGCTTCAAACTCCACACTACTAAAAAGTAGGAAGAGCGGGTCACAATAGCTTTTACCCGATATGAGGGTCGGGATCGATTTCCACGGGGAGCTAGGAATGGAGTCGAGTATCTATCTAGACTAGAAATGTGTATTTGTTCCAAATGTCACTTACATACATTTTTGGGTTTTTAGATTATAAACTGCTATTACCAACTATTAATTGAAACTAGATTATGCGACGGGATAATTGTTAAGTTGTATCTTATGGGAAGAAGGGCACTAGGGTCGTGACATTACCTAGGTGGCTAATTGACGGGTAGAAGTTACTAAAGTTCGATTGACATAATTGGGGCTTATGCTATAACCGTTGCACAATTTTACCCACTCTTACACCTCTCGGTAGAGAGAGTGATTTTGCCCAATTGACTCTCGAGAGACCAAACGAGTAGGCAAATTAGCTCAAGCAACTAATGTTCAAGTGGGGTAATTACTCTCTCGAGGTTTAACCCTTTAATTGGGACTATCAATTCTCTTGAGTCCATCCCAACTCCTTGTTGGGTCAATTTTGGAGACTTGAGCTTTCTTTCTCAAGAAGATCCAAGTCAACTTAGCACAAACCAGTGTTTGCAACCACCAATTCATAAATTAAACCATAAATTAACCCAAATAACATACACCCATAGTCAATCTAACAATAGATGGCAACACCCATCAATTACCCACACTAGGGTTGAGCCACAACCCTAGCTAATGGGTTTCGCTACTCATACTTGAAGAAGAAAATAGATAAATAGATGAAGGGCAAGGTATATTAATTAAATGCTAAATGAAAATACAAGAATCTATCGTTAAATTGAAGCTAAGATGCCAAAAAATGGCTACAGGTGATGTTCCCATGAGCGTAGCTATGTTCTGGATATATCTGATAACCTAAAAATGATAAATTGTTCTATTTATACTAGGCTGGAAAAACTTGACAAAAATACCCCTGCGGGGTTAGTGCGGGCCACGTAAAATGGACCGCGGCCGTGCTAGGCTCTTGGACTTTAATTTTGGGTTCTCTGACTTGGGCTTCGCGGATCGTGTAAAATGGATCGCGACCGCAGATGCAGCCGTCGCGGTCCGCACAACAATGACTGTGGACCCCGTTAGCATTTTCCATCTCTATGAATATCTCTTCCGTGGACCGCACAAGAAGGCAGTGCGGTCGCAGAACCTTCACCGCGGACCACGTACTGTGGATTGCGGCCGCGCTGCTTGAGGCCTGGTTTTTGTCATCTCTCTGAATACCTCTTCCTCGCACCGCACAAAAAGGCAGTGCGACCGCGAAACTTTCACCGCGAGCCGCGCAGTGTGGACTGCGGCCGCGTTGCTTGTAGCCTGATCTTGCCATCTCTCTGAATCGCCTAGTGCAGCCGCATTCCATTTTGTGCGGTCCGCACTAGGCTTGTTTGCCCCTCAGTTTACTTTGTTTTTGATACTTGAGTAGGTTTCACTCCGTTTGAGCCAATATTTGATATTTCGTCACTTTGTTGATCAAATCTGCAATCAAGCACAACTTATGAGCCTTTTGGGACTATTTTGTAATGATTTATAATCAAATCATAAGCAAGAGGGAGCATAAAACTCGTTAAAATCTCTACTTATCAACTCCCCAAACTTAAGCCTTTGCTTGTCCTCAAGCAAACAAAATAAAACCCACCCACCCCCTAAAGGAAAATCCAAGTATTTACAACTCTCCTAAAATAACCTCAACAAGCATCAATTGGGACTAACAACTGCCCTCAATATGAATGAATCATTAACAACATTTAAACTTTGAAAAACTATGGATCAAGTGTGACACAAGAGCATCAAGAGTTGACTCATTATGTCAAAGAACTCTTTCCATTTACTTTGGCCATTGTGGAACTCAAACTCACACATCCTAAACTCTCCCTAAGCAAACCTCACCTTTTAGAGTATTAGCACACAAACCGAGGTTAATGGGAATTTACTAATCTCTCTCAAGGAAAAGTCACAAGTCCAGCTCTAAGTACCATATGCTTGCCCCTCATGTAAGTATCCACTAATGTAAGCATCTTTCAACTCAAGATCATATAGGGCTTTTGAGGAGTCAATGTGAAGGCTTTTGGTTCAGGGTCGGAAAGGTTTGGTCTAAATGGGTTCCATTTCCCCGTAAGCACTTCTTTTGATTCATTTGGCACAATTCTCTTGACTCTCTGAGTATCTCAATTCTTTTTAAGGGGTTAGATAGACGTAATGTCACTCTTTTTATTGCACTTCAAAGTGTTTCTCCCTTTTCAACTTTTTCCACACCTTTTTCTCTTTTGTTTTTTTCTTGAATCCCTTTTTATTCTTTTCACCTTGGGCTTTCTTTTTGTCTTTTTCTTTTGTTTTCTTTTCTTTTTCATTGCCTTCCTTTTCTTCGATTTAGTACCTTTTACCACTTGTTCCTTCTCTCGTCTCTCCCCCCAAACTTAGACTTTTGCCATTGCTCAAGGGAAGATCGAGTGCCAAAAGAGGGTATATTTTGGAATGGATATAAGCTGATAATATTGGTTCTTGAAAGAAAAAGGTTTAAGGCTCAAAAGGGTTAACTAGGGAGTATATCATTGGTGGGATATGGAATTGTTCAACTATCATTTGGATCAAGGAGAGCCTATAATCACTTCTAAAGCCAAATTTCACTTAAGATTTCACCTCAACAGACATTCAGGGCAAGTTCTAGACCATTGGCTCGAAATTTGGACTCACAATTCAATTTCTCACCACACAAGCTCAAGGATTGTTAAAGACATAGAGTTGGGGACCCATAACAACCTTAGACACGATTTGAGCACACAATGGTCCCAAAAGACCACATGATGATTGTTTCGTCAATACAAGAGTCTCAAGGTCATGACTTTCACCATCCTAAACACAACGACTTGTCTTTGACCATGGGATCAAAGGCAACTGTGTTAGGCCCAAGTGAAGCTTTGCTTGAGGAAACCTTAATTACAAGCTACCAAAAATAGAAACAAAAATGGACTCAAACCCTTAAGAAGGTTGTCACGCCATCCATCATCGGGAAGAGCCACCCGGTTCACACAATACTCCACCTTTGGAAAGAACCGTGGCATTAAGAAAACCAAAGGCTTATCGAAAGTGCCAAAAACAAAACAAAAAGCTACGAGCCTATCTAAGGAACTAATTTTTTTTTTTATGAAAATAGAAAATAGAATGAATGTGTACAATAGGGGATTTGAATATACAACGGGGATGAATATATACAATAATATAACTTTATATACAGACCAAATGAAAGATAAAAAGTGCGATAAAAGTAACTAAACATAAAATTATATACAGACCAAAGATAAAAATCAAAAAGACATAAAGTGTAATAATATATACAGTCATCCAAAAATGTAGCGCGCACCTCCTCAAATAAAAGCTGGCATTGTCCCCAATGCCGACTAAACAAATAAGCACCAAAAAGTATAAGGAAAGGATATGGGAACTCCCTAAGCTGTGTCCGTCTGCATGGGATCATCAGTGGTCCCTGGGTCCTCTGTATGCGCAGGAACCTCAGACTGGTTCCTGGTCTTCTACTGCTCAGCTGCTGGGACTGGGGCCTGGACCTGGATGGGCTGAATATCAGGAACATCCTGTGGCTCATTGGAGGGAGCCTCCGGTGGGTCCGCTAATTGGATGATCGCCTCATCTGCACTAGGGAGCTTCCTCTTCTTCTTTGGAAGCCTCTGTGGCTCTACTGCTGGTACTGTTGTTGGAGCTGGATCCTCAAATAGCAAGTTTAAAGGTAGCTGGTCTGCCTTCAGTTTGTCCATATCCGCTCTAAGCTCCTTCATTGACTCCTTGGAAGCCCGTGTTTTGCGCAACTTCTTGTGCACCCTGGTAAGCTTCTTCAGGGTCTTACCATGTGAATCTACTTCCTTAGCCAAGGCACCCTGAGTACTGATGTTCTTTTCCTGGTTCTCCAGGATCATCTTCAATATATCCTCAATGGCCTATAGAAGCTGTGCTGGCTGCGGTGCCGACTGAGCCGCAATGGTAGAAGTCAAGGTGGACAACTTGGATGATGCAACTGACATCTAGTTGTTCAAGCTATGAAGTGTTTGGCTCAGCTGGTGGGCAATGATAGGATGGGCCCCAGGAAGATGGAATCCCCGGGCCAGCTAAAGTAGAGGGACCAGCAGTAGTGGAAGGTTCGGAAGGCATGTCAGCAACTGTGGAAGCAGGCTCAGTGGAGGGCGCTACCGCAACCGGCTCTTCAGACTAGCCGGTTGGGGCAGAAGCAGGCGGCTTGTAATTTTTTTCCTTGGGGTTGTCTGACCCCTTCAGACTGTACCATGAAAACGGAGCCACGGGTTTGACCTTGATGTCAAAAGGTCTATTCTCCACCTCCTGGTCCCTAGAATACATAGTGAGGGTGCTGGGAAAAGGGTAGTTCTGATCATGCTCAAACCCCACTGCATAAATGACGCGGGACATCACATTGCTCACTTGATAAGGTATACCGCCATAATAGATGCAACAAGAACAGCCCGGGCAAGCGGAATAGTCTGATCATGGGTAGTGGGGTCGAGCCGACTGCACACAAAAGTCAACCACCCCCTAGCCTCAAAGTTAAAAGTCCTCCGAAGTATTTTGACCCCTGCTTGCAACCACTCTGGAACCGTACCCGGGACTGCCAGGTATGAGGCTAACTATAGACGAACCTCCTCGCCCATTGCCAATGTTTCATTGTAAAGGGACTCATCTTCTTCGTTGAACCCCAGGTATTCATTTAGTGCCTTCCCGGTAAATACCATATTTTTGTTTCGCACTTTGGTCACTTTAGTGCCCTTCAGGATGTGGGCCACATTACTATAAAACTCCTTGACCATGTGCTCATTCGCTTTCACACAATTATCTTTGAAGTGCTCCCAACCCACTCGAGCTTGAAACTGTCTATGTACATTGGGGTGTAGGGGTAGAAGGTCTCTGTCAATGAAGCTCCTCTCAAGAATAAACTTTCGTGCCGACCACCATTCCCTAAACTTGTGGAACGCCACCTGACTGACGAATCTATCTTCCCAGACAGCGGGATTTCTAGTCCGGACAACACCCCTAGATATTGACGATGTGGGAGAGGTAGAGTATTCATCCCCACTACCTGCTGCTGAGCCCTCAGACGACCCGGAAGAAATGTTGATTGAAGCTCGAGCATCGAGGGACGAGTGATGAGTGTCTCTATGTATGGCGTTCTTCGGATACGGGATGCATATCGGGACTGAATCTGAAGAGATCTCCCGGAGGGCTCGTACTTACTCCCCGAGTTGTCAATGGCTCTGTCAGCCGCTTTGATTGCTTTCCTCATGTCCTTTATGTTTTTTCTAGCCTGGGGAGTGAGTTTTACCATTCTTTGCTTCCCTCCCCAGGAGGAATTACCTCGGCCAGATTGTTTCAAGCCTTTGCCTCTTTGTTTGACCATTTCCTGCAAGCATAAACGTCTAGCTTTGTTAGTATCAACACAGATAGTGAAAGAGATGTGGAAAATGAATTTGCAGAACAGAAGCCACAAGCTGCAGAACATGTTGCAGAAACAGTGCACCGCGGCCCGCACAAAAAGGAGTGCGGCCGCACTGGGGGCACCGCGGACCGCATAAAGGCGACCGCGGTCCGCACTGAGGTAAGGTCTATAACACTACCTCTCTGAATCCAACCACCGCGGCCCGCACAAGGTAGCACCGCGGATGCAGTGGGCCAGCGTGGACCACACAAAATGCAATGCAGGCACGCTGGGCAAGAGCTCAATTCCTGAAAAATCCTCACAGCGGTCCACACAAAATGGCATCGCAGACCGCATAAAAACAACCGCGGTCCGTGGTGGGTGCTTGGTCAAGGCACTGAGTTAGGGTTCTTGTCTTGCATTTTTGTTCAAATTTTCACCTAACTTTGTCCCTACTCAATTTACCCAATTAATAATACTCCTCAAGCACACAAAACTTAACAGTTAAACTAAACTAACATCAAATTTGAAGAATTACGGGGGAAAGAAGCCTACACAGTTAATAAAAAATGACATAAAATGAAATTAACTAATTAAAATAACAAGAAGTGGTTGAATTGTTACCAGATATTGAGAAGAAGTGAAGAAACACAATGCAAACAAGCTAGTATAAACAAGAGGGAAAATGAATGGTGATTTTTAAGTTTCAGAGAATTAATTTTTCGAAAAGGGTAATCGGTGACCTTAGAGGTCTATTTATAGAAATGTACGTGGGACCCAGCCTTACCTACCAGTGCGGCCGCACAAAATGGACCGTAGACCATGCTGGATTTGTTCAGAAGAACCTTGAGAAGGCAACCTCCGCGGTCCGCACTAAATGGAATGCGGCCGCGGTGGCAAGCATCAGGGAGCACCTCACTTGTCCTTCACCAGTGCGGACCGCACAAAGTGCAGTGCGGCCACACTGGCAACTTCAGAGACTGTTCAATTTTTCCCAAACTGTTTGGTATTGTATCAACACAGTCCCTGCAACATCTCACAACCAATTAGCTCAAAAATCAATCATACACTACAAAGAAAATGAAAGGAAACAAGAAGAAAAAGACATGGGTTGCCTCCCAAGAAGCGCTTGATTTAACGTCGCAGCACGACGTATGTTACCATCATATCACTTTAGATGAAGAAGTGCCACCACGTGGCTGTCATCAAATTTTCCAAGATAATGCTTGACCCGGTGCCCATTAACTCTGAAAACTTCACCATTTTTGTTCCTTAGATCAAGAGCACCAAATGGGGTCACAAACACAACTTCAAATGGCCCACTCCACTTTGACTTGAGCTTACCCAGAAACAGACGTAATCGGGAATTGAACAAGAGAACCATATCTCCAACCTTAAACTCCTTACCCCGAGCATATTTGTCGTGAAGGTACTTCATTTTGTCCTTATACAAGGATGAACTTGAGTAGGCATGGAATCTAAACTCATCGAGCTCATTGAGTTGTTCAACATGAAGATTTTCCGCAACATCCCATTCCAAATTCAACTTCCTCAAAGCCCACATGGCCTTGTGCTCTAACTCAACCGGAAAATGACAAGCTTTTCCAAACACCAACCGATATGGAGACATACTAATCGAAGTTTTCTAAGCTGTCCGATAAGCCCATAGAGTGTCATCCAACTTTTTTGACCAATCGGTCCTATTAGCATTGACAATTTTTGACAAGATGCTCTTAATTTATCTGTTGGAGACCTCCACTTGACCACTAGCTTGAGGATGATAGGGGGTAGAAACCTTATAATGACACCGTACTTGGAAAGCAACGTGTTGAAAGCCTTGTTGCAAAAGTGAGACCCCCATCACTATTAATTGCACGAGGAGTGCCAAACCTTGTGAAGATGCTCTTTTTAAGAAACACAACAACACTCCGGGCTTCATTATTAGGCAAAGCCACGGCTTCAACCCATTTTGAAACATAATCAACCGCCACGAGAATGTAAGTATTCCCACAAGAGCTAATAAATGGACCCATGAAATCGATGCCCCAAACATCAAAGATATCCACTTCAAGAATCGTATTGAGAGGCATGTCATCCCTTTTTGAAATTCCACCCGCTCTTTGGCACTCATCACATCTCTTCACCAAATCGCCCGCATCTTTGAATAAGGTGGGCCAATAGAATCCACAACTAAGAACTTTTGAGGCGGTCCTCACCCCACCATGATGGCCACCATAGGATGAAGAATGGCAAGCCTCTAAGATACTCAATTGTTCTTCCTCCGGGACACATCTACGAATCACACCATCCGTGCAAATCTTGAACAAGTATGGCTCATCCCAATAGAAATCCAAACTATCCCGCTTGAGCTTCTTCCTTTGGTTAGAAGAGAGCTCATAAGGGATTATTCCAGTCACAAGGTAATTGGCAACATCGGCAAACCATGACATATCCTTCATTGACACCGCAAGGAGTTGTTCATCGGGAAATGAATCATTGATCTTAAGATCGTCACAAGGCCTCCCCTCCTCTTCCAAATGGGACAAGTTGTCCGCCACTTGATTCTCACTACCCTTCTGGTCAACAATTATTAGATCAAACTCTTGAAGAAGTAACACCCATCTCATCAATCTCACCTTGGAGTCTTTCTTGGTCATCAAATACCTAAGGTCGGCATGGTCGGTGTGCACTATAACTTTGGCCCCCATAAGGTAAGGTCGAAACTTTTCCATAGCAAACACAATAGCCAACAACTCTTTCTCGGTGACTGTATAGTTCCTTTGAGCATTATTCATGGTCTTGCTTGCGTAGTACACTGGATGAAATATCTTGTTGATTCTTTGGCCCAAAACAGCCCCAACCACAACATCACTAGAATCACACATGAGCTCGAAGGGCAAGCTCCAATTTGGTGCGTTAATGATGGGGGTAGAAGTCAACTTGAGCTTGAGAAGCTCGAATGCTTGCATACAACTATCGTCGAATAAGAACTTTGCATCTTTCTCTAGCAACTTTCACAAAGGGTGTACCACTTTAGAAAAATCCGTTATGAACCTCCGGTAAAAATCCGCGTGCCCAAGAAAACTCCTCACCCCTTTGACAGAAATAGGGGAGGAAGCCTTCAAATCACCTCTATCTTGGCTTTGTCAACCTCAATTCCTCACTTCGAGATTTTGTGACCCAACACTATACCCTCTTCAACCATGAAATGGCATTTTTCTCAATTGAGTACGAGGTTTGTGTCTTCACACCGGGCCAATACTCTATCCAAATTTTTCAGACACTCCTCAAATGAATCCCCAACCACACTAAAATCATCCATGAAAACCTCCAAGATATCCTCCACCATGTCGGTGAAAATAGCCATCATGCAACATTGGAATAAGTTCATTGTTGTCATTGGCCACCACAGTCATACCACCCTTCTTCGGCACACATTGCATCGGAGAAGTCCAAGAACTGTCAGAAATAGGATAAACCATACTGGCGTCCAACTACTTGATAACCTCTTTCTTCACCACTTCTTGCATTGCTTCATTTAATATTCTTTGATGCTCCAAGGAAGGCTTTGCATCCTCCTCCAAGATGATTTTGTGCATGCACAATGCGGGGCTTATTCCCCGAATGTCAGCTAGAGTCCATCCAATTGCCCTTTTTTGCTTTTGAAGCACCGCCAAAGTGGTCTCAACCTGTATGTTAGTAAGGCAAGAAGAAAGAATAACTGGTAAAGTAGAATTTGAACCCAAGAATTCATACCTGAGGTGTGGAGGAAGTGGCTTCAACTCCAACACCGGTGGCTCCTCAATGGATGGCTTTGTTGGTGGAGTTTTCCGGTTTTTAAGATCAAAAGATAGCTTCCTCGACTCATAAGAATAAGAGCCCATCCCATGTAGAGCATTGACACTTTCCACTCTACTAGCATCATCATTAACATCCATGTTCAAGAGCACTGCTTCAAGCGGATCTTCCACGTTGATTATAGCACTGGTATCATCTACAATCACTGCTGCGACAAGGTCTACAAATGAGCACACCTCGGTGCTATTGGGCTGCTTCATAGATTTGCAAACATGCAAAACGACCTTTTCATCTCCCACTCAGAAAGTGAGCTCACCCGCTTCAACATCACCCAATGCCTTCCTCGTCGCAAGGAAAGGTCTGCCAAAGATAATAGGAACCTCATAGTCCACCTCACAATCACAAAGTCGGCCATTAATATGAATTTGTCCACCCGGACAAGCACATCATCAATAATGCCCAAAGGTCGCTTCATCAATCGATCCACCATTTGAAGTCTCATTGAAGTTGGCCTAGGTTTCCTAATACCCAAAGTTTTGAAAACTGAGTAGGGCATCAAATTGATACTAGCTCCTAAGTCACAAAGAGCTTTAGCAAAATCCGCACTCCCAATGGTGCAAGGAATGGTGAAAGCACCGGGATCTTCAAGCTTCGGGGCATTGAATGCACTATAGCACTAACCTGGTAAGTCATCTTTATAGTTTCACAGTCCATAGAACACTTCTTTGTAACCAAATCTTTCATGAATTTTGCATATCCCGACATTTGTTCAAGTGCCTCCACCAGAGGCACATTATTAGATAAGCTCTTCATCATGTCAATGAACTTTTTAAACTGATTATCAATCTTCTGCTTTGCGAGCCTTTGAGGATAAGGTGGAGGTGTCCTTGGCAGAGGAACCTTGGCTTTTGGCACCACCGGCTCGGGCATGTCAATCACGTGTTCCCTAGACGGGCTCACGGCAACATGGGTTTCTACCTTGGCCTCACCAATATCAATCCCTACATCATTCTTCACATTCTCTTCAACCAGATCTTCAACAATCAAAGGTACATCAACATCCCGCAACTCAACATCTTCATCCATAACTTGCTTTTGCTTTGAGGCATTTACATCACCGCCTCTCCCACTTCTTGTTGTAACCGCAATCATATGATTGTTATTTCCACCCTTCGAGTTCACCACCGTATCACTTGGTAGAGCACCCTTTGGGCGAGTATTCAATGACTAAGAGATTTGGCCTAATTGCACCTCCAAGTTTCGGATAGAGGTGTTGTGAGAGGCTAACTGTGCATCGAAATCCGCATTCCTCTTCATCATCTGCTCGAACATCATTTCAATTCCACCCATATCATTACTAGAAGAGCTAGGACCCTGAGAAGATAAAGGGGGTGGATTGTTTGGTTGTTGGTACATTGGGGGCCTTTGAAAGCCTTGCCCCATGTTGCCTTGGTTTCCATTATTGTTCCACCCGCCTTGATTGTTGTTGTTGCCCCAGTTGTTGTTATTTCCATTCTAGTTGCCTTGGTTGTTGTTCTGATTACCCCAATTGTTGTTTTGGTTGTTGTTCCAATTGCTACCACTTTGTTGTTGATTGCCCCAATTTCCTTGAGGTCGCCATTGTTGGTTTGAAGAGTTGCCCCTATTGCCTTGATAGTTGTTGACATATTGTACCTCTTCACTTTGGTCATCATAACCATCATTTTAACACCCATCATATTCATAAACAAATTTCTCAGAATTTCCTTGATTTTGTTTCCTCCTTTGCCTTCTCTTGTTGACAAGCATACTAACACCCTCCATGGCATTCACTTGGCGAGGATTCTGAACTTGTTGCAACTGTGCCTTAGCCAATTGATTCATCATAGTGGTAAGCTCAGCTATCGCTTGGCCGTGATCATGTAAGATCTTTGACATCTCTCTGAATACCTCTTCCGTGGACCACACAAAAAGGCAGTGCAGCCACAGAACTTTCACCGCGGGTCATGCAGTGTGGACTGTGGCCGCGTTGCTTGTAGCCTGATCTTGTAATCTCTCTGAATCACCTAGTTCAACTGCATTCCATTTTGTGCGGTCCGCACTAGGCTTGTTTGCCCTCAGTTTACTTTGTTAGGTTTCACTCCGTTTGAGCTGATCTTTGACATCTCTCTGAATACCTCTTCCGTGGACCGCACAAAAAGGCAGTGCAACCACAGAACTTTCACCGCGGGTCGCGCAGTGTGGACTATGGCCGCGTTGCTTGTAGCCTGATCTTGTCATCTCTCTGAATCACCTAGTTCAACTGCATTCCATTTTGTCCGGTCCGCACTAGGCTTGTTTGCCCTCAGTTTACTTTGTCTTTGATACTTAAGTAGGTTTCACTCCGTTTGAGCCGATCTTTGACATTTCGTCACTTTGTCGATCAAACCTGCAATCAAGAACAACTTATGAGCCTTTTGGGACTATTTTATAACGATTTATAATCAAAGCATAAGCAAGAAGGAGCATAAAACTCGTTAAAATCTCTACTTATCAGGTAGCAGGTGTTATCTTATTTTTCCTGCTTGGTTGCTTATACAACAAGTTTACTTCTAGCAATTATGGTTGTAAAATACTATTGTCATTTAACATGGTGAAGAATTTTTCCATTTCTCATCTTATAAACTAGAAGTACCAAATAATATACTTTTATGCATAATTTGAGCGATGCAGAGTAATGTAGTAGTGTTTCTTGGTGGCTTCCATGGAATAGGAGGGGATCAGATCTCTATTATGAAGGCTATCTCAGGCTCAACAAAATGCATTGAAGTGGACCTACATGGTTTAGAGGAACCAAGGTTGTCAATTATGGCCTTTGTAAATATATTGCAGCAGTTGTTTGACAGTCTACAATGTCAAAAAGTTATTCTTGTTGGATATTCTATGGGAGCAAGGATTTCACTCTACATGGCTCTAAAATACAATGACAAGGTATACTATAGAAATTATATTCTATGGTATGTTGCAGAATTTTTTTTCAGTTAATACAATTGTGCAATTTGCTTGATGGAAGGTTGCTGGAGCTGTTATAATATCTGGAAGTCCGGGATTGATAGATGAAGATGCAAGAAAAGTCCGTAGGGCCAAGGATGATTTTTCAGCCTGCTTATTCTGGAGATCTATGGAATAGGTATTTGATGAGATTCTCTTCATAGGAGTTTGCATCTTCTCTTGCTCACCGCTACATGAGATGTTTTTGCAATACCAATTGATAACATGTTATATATGTTTACATCCTGTAGTTTAAGAACTCATCCACATTTCACTAAAACACTTGCAAGCCGATTGTAGCATTGTGATTTAAAGAATCTCAGGAGAGTATTATCAGATTTGAGTGTTGGGAGACAGCCGTAAGTTAATGAGAAATCTTTGGTCTTTTCAATTTGCTATGTAGATTTGCTTATTTTTCCTTTTAACTAATGATGAACCCATGATTCTATAATCCACTGCTTTTCACCGAGTTTCTACATGACTGCCTACTAGCAAGAGGGAGAAGAAGTAGGTGAATTACTGAAGTTTGTTGTGAAAGGATAGGAGTTGTGTTATGTTTTGGGGCAGTTGGGTCTGGTGGGAAAGAAAAAAAAGGAAAAGAAAATGCAAATAAGAAAAAATAATGAAAGAATAGTCATGTTCTATTATAGGGAATATGAGGTTTAGCGAAGTGTTAAAAAATGCTCTTTTCTCTCTCCTCTCTCTCTAGGGAGACATGGTGTAGAAGAGGCTGCCATGGATGTGCAGCCCTCTCCCCAGCTTCAAGCTCTTGGATAGACGATTAAAAACATCAATTCAATATCAACATATGCAGCGCTACTGGAAAACAAACAAACTGGACAAGTTCCGATAAAAATTGAGCTAAAATAGGTGGAGCTCGTTCATGGTGAAGCTACGATCAAATGTACAATGGAGGAAGTACATCAATATGCTAAGGAGGAAGGGTTACATCAAGGTGTGGTAATTAAATTCTCACAAGATCAATATGATATGTAAGAAATTCAAAAACTGTTGCCTAAACAATTCGGAACTCAAGGTCGCTGCCTCGTCGGTTGGCTTGCAAAAAGACATGTGTGCAAGGTGAAATTGGAGGATCCAATTTTCTCGTCATTATGATGCCTCGCGAACATACTTTCCCAAGGCTCGAGACTAGGGTCGAGGTTCACCTTCGAGGGCTGTCGATGCTCGACCTCGGGGAAATGCAAGCCAATGGCTATATTGGAAAATAGGGGAGTTCCCAAAGTCTGTCAGGCTATTCTGAGCCCGCACCATGAAATCGACTAGCTATCCCATCTCCATATCTTTGTAATAAATGCATTTGTACTATGATATGATCCCTCATTTTTCTATATAAAGGGGGTCCTTACCACATTGTAAGGATTGATTTCTCCACACTAAATAAACAAGAACATTCTCTCTGCTCTCTAACATACTCTCTTGAGATTATTACTTCCATTTACTATCTTCGTTATTGTTCATCATTTATTTCTTGTCATTGGCTATAAAGAGCCTTCACTGATTTTATTGTAACTATTAGTCATACTTCGACCACCTTCGATAGCTCCTATCCGAGCTTCGGAATCAACCTCGAGGCCCCCGAATCGACAAGCTCGAGGCCCCGATAATTAACCTATCGGTTTGGCTATCACCTTATCCTTAACTCTCATTTCGTTTCTAAGTCTCACACACATAGCATCAACTGCTTAACAACTAGTGTAAAAATAGATCATGTATTTTTAGAGTCCCATAATTAAATTTAGTTGTTATTACCATTTTTACGGTAAACAATTTGGTGTCCACCATGGGGCTAAAAGTAATAGTGATTATTTTTTGCTGGTTTCATCACATAATGCAAGTTATCTTTCACACCTGTTTTTGTCCAATATCTTCAAATTTTAGGTCGAAATGCCTAACTCAGTAAAAAGAGATGAAAAAACTACCTCAAGAACCGAGGAGAGAATGGTGTGGTTGTTCCAGGTGTTGGTATACCACCATGGAACCCTGTGAATGCACTGAAGCCAACCTCCAAGGGTATGATCTCATGCGATGCCCAATGCGTTGGCATCGCTCCTCACATTCACCAGAAAGCGCACCGAAAAGTTTCGCGGGAAACCTGGCAAAATCCAACCTGGGCTCCAAAAGAGATTCCTCGGCATGTCGTTCATATAATTATTGGAGGGACCGACATTCCCCAAGGGCCCATGATCAAGCAAACAAAAATATCCGCCGCAATAGAAGGGCCAATCTGAGGCCGCGTGGCCGAAGACACCCTTACATTCAGCGAAGAGGATCTCGAGACCTTGACAGAACCACATAATGACGTGCTGGTAATCTCATTTCTTTTAAACAACATTCAGGTTAAACGTGCGCTCGTAGATCTAGGCAACTCGGCCAATGTAATCAGGTCAGGTGTAGTAGAACAACTTGGCTTGCTCAATCAGATCATACCCGCCTTCCGAGTCCTCCACGGCCTTAACATGACCGGCGAAGTAACAAAATGAGAAATCACCCTTCCAGTCGACACATTCGGCACGGTTCAGAACACCAAGTTTCAAGTCATCAATGGCGACATAAGGTATAACGCATTGCTTGGCATGCCGTGGATACATAGCATAAGGGCAGTACCATCAACTCTGCACCAGATGATTAAATTTCCTACAAAGGATGGCATAAAAACCATATATGGGGAACAACATGCGGCGAAAGAAATGTTTGCAGTTTATCAGGAGGAGCCGACCCCCGTACTCTCGACCTTGGATGTGTCTAGGAGCATATAGACCCCCTAGGACGACGAAGAAGATTTCCTCACTTCTTGAACTTTCATTTCTCCCGAAGAGTCGGATGCAACGAAATCGACAATTAAAGCTGGAACAAGCTGTTTTGATCAAGCATCTCCCAAATCGGAAGGTATCGTAAGGTATACCTCGGAACGGGATTAATCCCCTAAATCAGGAAAAAATTCATTCAATTTCTTATTGATAATATCGACTATTTTGCTTGGCCCCACTTAGATATAACAGATATCCCGCCGGAAATAACCTCTTATCGACTGAGTGTTGACCCCAGGTTTAAACCGGTGAAGCAAAAAAGAAGACCCCAGTCCGAGATAAAACACGCATTTATCAAGGATGAGGTAACAAAATTTCTTAATATAGGGTCCATTAGAGAGGAAAAGTACCCTGAATGGCTGGCCAACATAATAGTGGTACCCAAAAAGGGAAATAAGCTAAGAATGTGCGTAGATTATAAAGACTTAAATAAGGAGTGTCCGAAGGATTTGTTCCCATTGCCTAACATAGATCGTCTGATCGATGCTACGGTCGGCCACGAGACCTTCACCTTTCTCGATGCCTACTCAGGGTACAATCAAATTCAGATGAACCCCGAAGACAGGGAGAAAACTTCATTCATAACAAAGTATGGTACTTACTATTACAGTGTAATGCCCTTCGGACTAAAAAATGCAGGGGCTACATACCAACGTCTAGTTAATAAAATGTTTGAGAATCAAGTAGGTAAATCCATGGAACTTTAAATTGACGATATGCTAGTTAAGTCCCTGCGCGTAGAGGACCATTTAACTCATTTGCAAGAAACATTCGACATCCTCAGAAGTTACAACATGAAGCTCAACCCCGAGAAATGTGCCTTCGGAGTAGGTTTGGGAAAATTCTTAGGTTTCATGGTATCAAACAGGGGGATCGAGATTAACCCCGAAAAAATCAAGGCCATCAAAGAAATCACGGTGGTAAACAATGTAAAGGCCGTGCAATGGCTAACAGGACGAATAGCGGCTCTGGGCAGATTCATATCAAAGTTATCCGACAGGAGCCACCATTTATTCTCTTTACTCAAAAGGAAAAACAACTTCGAATGGACTCCATAATGCCAACACGCATTAGAAGAGCTAAAGCGATATCTGACTAGCCCACCTTAGCTCCACACGCCAAAGGAGGATGAAACACTATATCTATACTTGGTCGTATCCGAGATAGCGGTAACCGGCGTGCTAGTTCGAGAAGAGCAAGGTACGTAATTCCCTATTTATTATGTAAGCCGGACCCTAGGGGATGCCGAAACTAGGTACCCACACCTTGAAAAATTAGCTCTTGCGTTAATAAGCGCATCGCGAAAATTGAAACCCTATTTTCAATGCCACCATATTTTCGTTCTAATGACATACCCCATCTGGAGCATATTGCACAAACCCGAACTATCGGGTCGATTGGACAAATGGGCCATCTAACTCAAGGGGTATGATATCGAGTATCAACCTCGAACGGTCATCATGTCCCAGATTCTGGCGGACTTTGTGGCTGATTTCTCGCCCTCCCTCGTTCCTAAGATAGAAAATGAGCTTTTACTGAAATCAGGCACGTCTTCCCGGGGTATGGACCCTGTTCACTGACGGTGCCACAAACGTGAGAGATTTCGGACTCGGTATAGTCCTAAAACCACCTACGGGCGGCGTGATCAGACAATCTATAAAAACTGCAAAATTGATTAACAATGAAACCAAGTACGAGGCTATAATTGCAGGTTTAGAACTGGCCAAAAGCCTGGGAGCCGAGACCATCGAAGCAAAATGCGATTCACTCCTGGTAGTGAACCAGGTGAATGGGAGCTACGAGGTCCGAGAAGATAGGATGCAGAGGTATTTGGACAAAATCCAAGTCGCATTACGTCGCTTCAAAGAATGGACTTTAGTCTGTGTACCTCGAGAGCATAATAGCGAGGTCGATGCCCTCGCCAACCTGGGATCATCTGTTGAAGAAGATGACCTACACCCCGGAGCTGTTATTCAGCTATCTAAATCAGTGATCGAGGAAGGTCATGCGGAGATTAATTCCACCAACCTAACATGGGACTGGAGAAATAAATATATTGATTATCTGAAAGATGAAAAATTGCCCGCAAATCCAAAGGAATCGAGGGCCCTGTGAACCAAAGCATCCCGGTTCTCGCTCGATAAAAATGAGACTCTGTACTAAAGAACTTTTGATGGCCCCCTAGCAGTATGTCTGGGGCCAGGGGATACAAATTATGTACTCTGGGAAATTCACGTGGATACTTGCGGAAATCACTCCGGTGCTGATTCCTTGGTCCGAAAGATAATCAGGGCAGGCTACTACTGGGACAACATGGAAAAAGATACTAAGGAATTCATCCGAAAATGTGATAAATGCTAGAGATTTTCCCCTATGATTCACCAACCTGGCGAACAACTACATTCGGTCTTATCACCATGGCCATTCATGAAATGGGGGATGGACATCGTCGGGCCCCTGCCGACGGCACCAGGTAAAGCTAAATTCATTTTATTTATGACAGACTATTTCTCAAAATGGGTGGAAGCACAGGCCTTCGAGAAGGTAAGAGAGAAAGAAGTCATTAACTTCATATGGGACCACATTATGTGCCGATTTGGGATTCCTTCCGAGATAACATGTGATAATGGGAGGCAGTTCATCGGGAGCAAGGTAACACAATCTCTTGAGGATCACAAAATCAAGAGAATCCTATCGACGCCTTACCACCCATATGCAAATGGACAGGCCGAGTCCACAAATAAAACCATCATCTAAAACATAAAAAAAAAAAGCTGGAAAGCGCCAAGGGAAAGTGGAGAGAAATGTTGGCCGAAGTGTTGTGGGCATACCGAACAAATTTAAAATCAAGCATAGGGGAAACACATTTCTCTCTAGTATATGACGCCGAGGCTTTGATACCAGTGGAGGTTAGGGAGCCGAGTGCCATATTCCAACACACCGCTGAGAGCTCGAACAACAAGGCCATGACAATGGCCCTCAAACTACTAGATGAAAAACGGGAAGTCGTGTTGGTCCGGATGGCCACCCAAAAGCAAAGGATCGAAAGATATTACAACAGGAGAACAAACCTCCAAAATTTCGGAGTTGGGGACTTGGTTCTAAGGAAAGTCACCCTTAACACCCGAAACCCTAATGAAGGAAAGCTAGGCCAAAATTGGGAATGACCGTACCGCATCCTCGGAGTAGTCGGCAAAGGGTCTTACAAGCTCGGTACCATGGAGGGCGAACAACTTCCAAGCAACTGGAACGTATCAATGCTAAAACAATATTATTGCTAGGGCATCCAATTAAAAATTCCGAAAACACCCCCGAGCGCGCGTTGCACTCTTTTCCTTCGATCGGATTTTGTCCCTAAAAGGGTTTTACCGGCAAGGTTTTTAACTAGGCAATGGCCATACGGTACCTAAAGAGACTCAACAAGTATTCAAGATTTCTTTTGCAATCCACCTCGAATACTAGGGGGCATCCCCCCGGAAGGTTACCTACTCGGGAAAGCCAAGATACCCCAAATGGGACTTCGATAGGAAAAGTAATATACCGGGCCAAACGATCGAACGAACCGTGCCCGTTCAGAGAAACTGAGCTTTTAACGGCAAAAATGTGCGTACTTGTACCAAGTCATTGAAGAACACTTTTCATCAAAGAATTTCACGCTTCAAAAGAAACTCGACGTTTTAGCGAAAAAGACTCCTCTGTCAAAAATGTCCCGAACACTTAGAGACTGGCGTCAATAATTCGACACCTGAATGACCCCCGGGTCAAAACTCCAAACTCATAAGCCCTCAATGAGGCAACATCAAAATCATAAAACGTCTCCAAAACCAAAGGTGTCCCGAACAGTCAGAGACTGATGCCAAAATCTCAAAAATTGCATGACCTCAGGGTCGGAATCGCCAAAGTCATAAGCCCTCAATGAGGTAATACCAAGTTTACAAGTAATGTCTCCCGAGTCAAGAAACCCTCGATGACTCGGGGACTGCCGTCAAGCGCCACCTCTATCGACTTATCAAAACCCGAGGTCGTAAGGCCACATGCAGGCAGCCTCGGTCTTGTAAGACCTATATAAGTCAACAACAATATCTGTAACACCTCAAGCAAGGCATGAAAAATACTTATACCAAGTATCCAAAACTGTAAGACCTCAAGCAAGGCATAAACAATACTTGTACCAAGTATCCAAAACTGTAAGACCTCAAAGACATGAAAAACTGTAAGACCTCAAAGGCATGTAAAACTTTGTAAGACCTTACTAAAGGCATAAACCTGATCTCAAAGTCTCGGCTATATATCGTACTTGTAAGACCCCTAAAAAGGCATACCCTCGATATAGATGTCGAAACTACTTCACTCAGGACTTAAAGGCTCCCGCCAAACACAAATGACTCCGGTCACAAGGCTGTACCAGCCGAACTAACGCGACTCGGGGACACTCGACCGTCACTACAAAATCACAGGCCTTCAATTACTTTGAATCTACTTCGAAAAGAACCGGTTAAATAGGCTACCCTCGACATAGGCAAAAGATCTTCGACCATGTCAGCTCTAAATCACAGGCTTTGAGATACTCAGCCTCCAAGCCAAACCTCCTAAGGTGCTCGATTATCGCCACATAATGGCTTGTAATTGAGGTTTTTATGAAACCGTCAAAAATTCAGGCAAAAATTATTTCAAAAAGTCCTTAACGAGGGAAAAATAAAGCCAATAAAAGGTCGCTTTGACCCAAGGCGTAAGAGCCATTGCCGCCAGCCCACACTAAAAGGCTGCATCAGCCCAAGGCGTAAGAGCCATTGTCGCCAGCCTGCACATATATAAAACTTGAGGGTCGAATGAGCTTGATCCGAAACCCGACTCAGAGACTGAACCCAAAATAATTAACTAAATACGCCTAAGGCAAAGGAGTAAGAGCCATTGTCGCCACCCCACTCAAATCCAAAAGCTTGAGGGTCGAATGAGCTCGAGTCAAAACTTAACTCGGAGACTGAACCCAAAATAGTTAACTAAATATGCCTAAGGGCAAGGCATAAGAGCCATTGTCACCAGCTCACATATAAGGTCACTTCGACCCGATGCGTAAGAGCCTAAGGGCCAGCTCGAAATTTTAAAACTTGAGGGTCAAATGAACTCGAGTCAAAATCTAACTCGGAGACTGAGCCCAAACTAATAAAAACTCCTAAGAGCGAAAACATAAGAGATCAAATGGCAGCTTACACTCAAACGGCGTACCGACGCAATACGTATGAGTCACTGTCACCAGCGCTACGATTAAAGGTCGTGTCAGCCGGATACATACAAGCCAGGTCGCCCGACAATAGCAAAGCCCGAGGGTCTAACTCGAGGTCTGGGACCTTGGGTCAAAAGTAAAAATACATCAAATTGTATTTCTGAAAAACAAAAGGGAAAGAAAGGATAGGAAACAAAAGCATTCTTATGGCCCCCAAGGGGATGTTTACAAGCATTGAAAAAACCCTTACAAAGAGAGAACCAAACCGAATCCTAATCTATCATCGAGCCTACATCTTTGATGTCTCCGTAAAAGGTTGCACCCCGACAACTACGGGTCCTTCAGCGGCCCCTCTTTGACGGCCTCTTCCCCTCCGGGGGCTCCGCCTTCATTTTTATCACCTCCTGAGCCACTTCCCGGCGCATCTCCGAAATCAAGCAAGGCAGCATCTCTCTTCTCTAGGGTCTTCACCCTCTCGAGCTCGGCAGGCAAAATGATATCTCCCGCATGTATGTCCCCAAAAGTCTGCCTCCAGGATCCTAATCGAGCACGCTCCACAGCCCGAGTCAATTTTAGCTCGACCCCCTTAGGCGCCCTCCCGGCTTGAGCGGTTGTCGCAATGGCATCCTCTCTATGCAAAGATATAAGCGCCTCGGCTTCAGTTTTGATCCCGGATAATGCAGCTACCAACTAAAAATGTAGACCTTTATAATTGTCACTATCCTCCCTCAAGTCACTAAGCTAACGCCCAACTAAGGTCACCTTTTCCTAAAGGGCATTCCTATCGGAAGTTATCTCTCTCTTACGCCGTTTGAGTTCGAAGACTTCGGAGTCTCTGGCCCGGAGCTCCTCAAACTGCACGAATTAAATCCAAAATATTAAAATATTAGGATCTGGCAAAGCATTTAGATAATGGAAAATGGGGACTAGATAACCTGTTCATTTAGGAGAACCTTCTCGCACACATGACGGGTCACCTCAGCCTGATATTGGGTGAAATTCTGATTGTAAAGCGCCTTGGCCTGAAGCCACGGAAAAAGACAAATTAGAATGACAAAGGTCAGAGCAACCGAGATCTGAGCAACACGCAGGGTTCGCAAAGATTACCTGCTCGCAAAGCCTGCTCATCTCGCCAAAGTCGAGGGAAGTATCGATCTCAAGGATTCCCTCGGGAACGGTTGGAAGCCTTTCGGGCACATCTATGCCTTAGATAGGCATCCCCGTATAGGAATATTCTTTGTGCGAGGCATCTTGCACTCTCTTAGGAGGTAGGGTCGTTCCCTGAGGGGAATCAATTACAACCACGGCACTAGCAGGTTCAGTTAGAACCATCCCTTGTCCATTCAGGGCCTCGGAACTAGGCCCCTCCGAACCACCTAACAAAGGCACCCCAGACCGAGAGGAACTCTGGCCACCGGCTAGCATGGGGCAGAACTCGATACCCCCTCAGTTATCTCTCTTCTACGAAGTTGGACCGCAACAATATCAGACACCAGCTTAGAAGCTACCATCTCTACGGCCTTAGGATCAACCAGGTTTATCCCTCCCTCGGGCACTGTTGAGAAGATATTTCCCCCCTCACCTTCAACTCGAGGGTTTCCTACCATTTTTGGAGTTAGGGCTGCCGGGTCGGCCTTAGTTTCCTCCGCCTTAACCTTCTTGGACTCTGAAGGTCCGCCCGACGGGTCCCTTGGTCTTTTCTTTCCTTCATCAGGTACCAAATCACCCTCCCCGCCGGATAATGCTCCCTTCATCAAGGGAACTTCACCCAGGCCTACACAAATGCAAGAGGTAAGCGCAGGGAACGAGAGCACTGACAATAGCGATTTAGGTCAAAAAGGATGACTACAGCAAGGGTAGAGGCTCACTATTATCCTTAGCTTCCCACCGTGCCTAGGATAAATCACTCTACACCCGCTCAGCATACGGGAAAATCGAGTCCAGATGGCTGACCCAACTCGGGAGGTCCAGAACCGTGCCAGGATAAATTGTTGCGGCTGCATTAGTAAGAAAAATTAAGTGAGCGGAATAACGTATTCAAAGAGAAGCGAGGGAATGCTAGATAATGTGTCAACTTACGTTCCACATTCCACCTCTCGGGAAACGACATCCATTCCATTGGGATCAGGTCAAAAGTTCTTACTCGGACAAAGCGGCTTATCCATCCCCCATTCTTGAGCTCCTTGGTATAGGCGAAGAGGGCCCTCGGGGCTCGACAATGGAGTTTGATTAGACCCCCGTGGAAGAGACGGAGGTTGTACATCCTGATCAGATGATTGAGGGTGAAAAGCATCCCCTCGATCATGTTCACATAGTACCTTATCATGTAAACAACACGCCAAAATGAAGGATGAATTTGGCCAAGGGTCACTTGGTACCGTTGGCAGAAGTCGAAAATCACGGGGTCGATCGGGGGCGAAGATGGCTCCACCGGCCCTAGGGTAAACGGGTAAGTATACACATTGATAAAATCGGCTTTGTATGTTCTAATATCCTCCTCCGAAGTATGAATCCCCACAAGCACTGCATCCCCCAGCGACAATTGGCTCTCACTCTTCTGACATCTGTTATCGAGCTAATATACTGAGTCACGGTCTCATGGCGCCCCGACTTCGAAGAAGGCCTCTCGACCTTGAAATCAGAAGCCATCGCGAAAAATCCTGGAACGCATTCCTCAGCACGAGGAGGCATCGCCGCTTTACCTTGAGATAAAAGAGAATAGGATGAGGCCGTATTCTCCTGAGAAACAGAGGCGGAAGTTTTCGCCATTACTGGAAAATTCCGGAAGGAAAAGGGAAGTCGCGCTCCTAGGGAAGAACAAAAGTAAAGGCAGAAGGAACCTTTTTTGGGGTTTGGAAATGTAGTGAGTTGGAAAGAACGAGAAGGAGAGTATTTATAGAAGCCCCGCGTGCGCGTTGAAGGAGGCCAAGGGGCAACTGCCATAATTAATGCGGAGGCCTTCAAGGGCTACGTGTGCATCATCTTTTGGCACCTTATGACTGCCGTCGTTACAAGAGTATCAGAGGGGGCAAAGGTTTAAGGTTGTTTCTTATCACTTTCTCTCTAAGAAATGCGTAGACTATCTGTGCAAGGTGAAATTGGAGGGTCCAATTTCCTCGTCATTATGATGTCCCGCGAATATACTTTCCCAAGGCTCGAGACTAGGGTCGAGGTTCACCTTCGAGGGCTGTCGATGCTCGACCTCGGGGAAATGCAAGCCAATGGCTATATTGGAAAATAGGGGAGTTCCCAAAGTCTGTCAGGCTATTCTGAGCCCGCACCATGATGTCAACTAACTGTCCCATCTCCATATCTTTATAATAAATGCATTTATACTATGATAGGATCCCCCATTTTTCTATATAAAGGGGGTCCTTACCACATTGTAAGGATTGCTTGCTCCATACTAAATAAACAAAAACATTCTCTTTGCTATCTAACATACTCTCTTGAGATTATTACTTCCATTTACTATCTTCGTTATTGTTCATCATTTATTGCTTGTCATTGGCTATAAAGAGCATTCACTGATTTTATTGTAACTGTTAGTCATACTTCGACCACCTTCGATAGCTCCTAGCCGAGCTCTGGAATCGACCTCGAGGCTCCCGAATCGACAAGCTCGAGGCCCCGATAATTAACCTATCGGTTTGGCTATCACCTTATTCTTAAATCTCATTTCGTTTCTAAGTCTCACATATATAGCATCAACTGCTTAACAACTAGCATAAAAATAGATCATGTATTTTTAGAGTCGCATAATCAAATTTAATTGTTATTACCATTTTTTCGGTAAACAATATGTTTTGATCAGGTTTGATAGACATGACGACTATGTTCTTGCTGCTGCAAAATTTGTTAATTACTTAGCAGTTAATGGACAAGAATTACATATGCGAATTTTTCCATGGACTATTAGTTTCAATCCTAAAGAGGAGACCTCCAAAGCTTTTGTGTGGATATCGTTTCCTAACCTGCCTCCTATGTTATTTGCAAAGTAGTCGTTGTTGTCTATTGCTTCAGCAGCAGGTAAACCATTAGCAATAGATAAAGCAACTCAAGAGAAGTCAAGACCTAGCACAACTAGGTTTAAGGTTGAACTTGATCTTCTAGGTAATTTGCCGCAAAACTTGAGGATCAAATTTGTGGATGAAAAAACTGGTAAGGTGGTCGAGCATCTCTAGAAATTTGTTTATGATAATCTGCCCTTATATTGCACATGTTGCAAGCGTCAAGATCATGATGTAAATACATGTCGTTCGATCTCGGCAAAGAATCGTGATAGTGGATTGAATGGTGATGTTGAGGAAGCTGATGATCCCATGATTGTGGAAAAGTTTCAAGGAGATTTGAGTCAAATGCTTAATGAAAAGAGACGGCTACATGGTGTAATTGAGGCAGCAACAACAGATGGACCAAAAGCAGCGTTAACTGATGCTAATATCCCTGATGGTCCCAACAATTTAGGGACCTCAAAGAATGTTGCTATTGTCCCTGTCGATTCTCAAGCTATGGCTGTAGAAGCAGGAAATAGGGTGTTGAAAATCGAGGGAATGGCAGTGGTATAGTGACAGTAGCAGGAGGTGGTCGACCTATTACTGCTACAGGTCAACAAGTTGTTAATGCAGCAGGTTACAAAGCTAATGTTGTGAATGATGAGGGGCAAGAACATGTAGGTGTTAAGGCTTTGGAGTGTGCAGATGCTACAGCTTCTAAGGCTGTGAATTTGGAAATTTCAGATGGAGGTGTGCAGGCTAATATTGGAGCTTTGAAACCTACTGCTGCTCTGAAACATACTGTTGATCGAGCAGTAATTGAACCTAAGGTTAAAAGTGTTGGGCAGTTGGAGGTAGCTGCTGCACAAAAATCTGATGTTCAAGGTGTAGAATTTGATACGCCTAGCAATGTTGAATCAGCTGTGCAAGCAGCTCGTTAAGATGCTGCTGTTCTTATTGGATCAGGTGTTGGCCAAACTTCTAATGACCAAGGAACAGCTAAGGATCAACACGTTACTCAAGTAGCTTCTAAACGTACTGTTGCTAACAAGGAAAGACAAGAACTCGGCAACCGACATAGTGTTACTGGAATTCTTGGCAAGGGAGATGCTAGTGCAATTGGTGGAACATCTGCTAACAAGAAGGCTGCTGATACGTTAGAAGCAGGTTCTCAACATGGGAAACAATCACATGCTAAGGGTTGGTCAGTAGTCCATCGATCACCTAGCAAGAAGGTGTCTTCAGGTCATAAAAATCTGGAATCAGCAGCAGAAACTTTTAGGTGTTCTAACTCGTTTGATGCCTTGGTTTGTGCACATGAATATGGTGAGAAAGACTCTAAGAAGAATTTTGAATTGAGGGATGGAAAAGCAGGTACAAAATCTGGAAAAAAAACAACACTCCAGGCAGTGCAAAAAGCAACAAAAGACAAAGTCTGCGGGTGCACGATCAGTGGCTTCAAGAGACATTGTTCCAGTAGATGACTTTAAAAATGTCCAACCATCTAACACCAACACTGCAATTCTCGAGTCCAGAATTAGCTAAAATGATCAAGGAATCCCAGGCAGCTATGATGTTGCATACCACTCCAAAGAGCAACATGCCATTGGTCACTCTAAATACTTCAGTCCAGGAGATTCCGTCGGAGTCATTGGAGTCGTGTGATGAGCGAGATGGTGACTCTGGGCAGCAGTTAATATCTACAGGTAATGATCAACATGTTGACAAAGTCATGGCGTCAATTTTACAATCTAATTCTACAAGTGAGCAGCCTACTAAGGGTCGAGAAGATGTGACAGATGCAGTTTTGTTTAATAGTAAGCTGTGGGCTGATCAAGTAGAACATGAGGAAGAAGAAGATTATGCTGATAGCTTCAAAGATGATAGCAATGATGAGGCAGATCAAGATAGCTACACATCAAATGACGAGGCAGTAAAAGGTCACGATGAACAGGTTCCTAACTCCTCTTCTACTTTGGCGAGCAAGAGAGGCTTAAGCTCCAATGCTCCTGTATTTATTCCTACTGGGCAGCAGCAAAGTTCAACAATCATTTTGAAGGATTTACCTAATGCTAAGGGAAACAACAAGGCCTTAACTCCAGATATGTCAACAAACACAAGTGCACCTTTTGCAAAATACAATCTGACCCCGACAAATATTCTTCAAGCTCTTGTCTCTCACGACATGGAGCCATTGAAAATGCTTGATAATCCGAGTAAGGCAGCAGCTATTACTCCAGGTGGTAATACAATTTTGGGGGATCAACAAGCAATACAACCTGCACAAGAAAGAGTAACTGGGCAGCAATAAATTTTGAATAGTACACAAGCTATTTTGGCAGAAGATCGAAGGCTACTAGATGCTTTGGTAAGTATAAACCTTCCTTGAATTCAATTCAAATTTTGAGCACTGGACATATGGTTTAGAGCAGGAACAATATCCAAAATGTTGAGCAACATCAAGGCAAGGCAGTCATGGAAAAGGCACAAGACGTAAATGCTTTGATGACACAAGAGTTTGTCCAAAACTTGCCACATTCAGTGAACGTGGGAAGAGATATGTATGAAGAAGGAGAGGAAGATGAAATGCTACAACAATGCCGGGCAGAGGCAGCTAAAAGAGGTGATTTATCACCTATGCATAGTGGTAAAAGTAAGAATCCTCATACAAGGAAGAAGAGTTGGGACGACAAGGTAAATGAGGAAGTAAATATTAGGCGATCCCCAATGAGAGTTGTCAAACAAAAACAGGCTGCCCCAACTATATCTACAAGTTCCAACCGTTCCAAAAAGAAAGCATGAATTTTGAAGACATATTGAAGAGGTGTGATGAAGATGACAAAGAGGTACAACTTGAAGAAGTTGCAAGTTTGGGCAAGAAGGGACAAGACTTTAATTCCTATTACATATGATTCTATCACTTTATTAGTATATAGTCATTTGTAATATCATCACAGAGTATGTTATAGACTCTGTGATGATCATAGAATATTTAGTGCTCTCTAGTTCTTACTTTTTACATGCATGCTAGTAGGTGAGGCTATTTTATGCCTCAATAGGATTAGTAAGGTAAGGTTTAGCCCAGTAGTTGATTGCTCGTGTCCTATGCCTTTTAGAAGATACCCAAACGGCTATAAGATTATATGCTCTCGTGAGGCTTTGTCGGTAGCTACACCATGATCCTTTACATGAGGCTTCCATCATAAGGCAATGTGAGGCGCAAAGGAGTGATTATATAGGCAAGGCATAGAGGCATGTCTCCCTTATTTGTACTTGGGAAAAGGGTCAAAATTACCCCTCTACTATTGTTTATTGATTACTTGTGCCACCCGTTATATTTTTCGTCCATTCTTGTCCCTACCGTTAATGAAGTTTTAAAAATTACCCCTAACCCTAACATTTTGACACTGTGGCAGCTGACCCCCTCAATTTTTTCCATGTCAGCTGCCAAGTCATTAATTAACCCACCCATTTTCTTATTAAAATATTATCATCTTCTTCTCCCTCGCCTTCTCACCACCCAACCCATCTATCCCTTTCGCTCTATTTCTTCTACCCCTCTTCAACCACTGTCACAATCTAATACTACCATTTTCACCACCTCCATATTCGCTCATCCACACATCCACCCTAAAAATCCCCAACTTGATTCACCTAAATCATACACAAAAACGTTTCTCCTCAAAATCTTCACCATTTAAAATCTGCACAATGCATCTCGTACTTTGGTGGTCGAAATTTAGATGAATCTGCTGAAAGTAAAAAATTTCAGCACATATTTTCAATTAATGGGTTACTAAATGCTAGTATGTTATATGTGTATCCTATATATTGATACCATTTCAGACACATAGATTATACATGTATGAAATTTGAGGGCAATGTTTAATTTTGAAAAAAGAATCAAAGAGAAAATTCTTGCGGGACATGGCAGTATTAAGAGAATTTTTACAGAGTACATATTTGTACATTGAAACCATAGACAATAATTTTTGTGGTTGTTACTCTATCACCGGCAAGATACTGGTGGTGGAGCTGCTTCTACCCCCTTTTCTTATGTTTGTAAGATCTATGTACGTGTGCGTGTTTTCCCCTAACTTTGGCATTTTGTCGAGCACTTGGCATGGTCAACTCTGCAGAATTTGTTTTCTTCAGATTCGAGAAGATTGGCCCATTGTTGTTGTCGTTTGAGGTGTTAGAGAGCAATCTCTTCATTAGCATAAATCATTTCGCATTGGTTTTGGTCGATTTGGACGGCCGGAACTCCATTTCCGGCCACATGGTGCTCATCGGAGAATTGCAGAGGTTTGGGGATGACGATTGGCATGGTGGAATGACCTGAAATTTAGTGGAATGGCCTGGTACCACTCTTTCCACCGGAGGTGATGGCTTTCCACCGGAGGTGATGGCTGCTCGGTTAGCGGCGGCGATGACGTCAATGATGTCGGTGGTGAAGGCTCTTGTTATTCGTTGAGCTCAACTGAAATGGGGTATGTAGGGTTTTAACTTGGTGGGGTTAATTAATGACTTGGCAGCTGACATGGAAAAATTGAGGGGGTCAGCTGCTACAGTGTCAAAACGTTAGGGTTAGGGATTTTTAAAACTTCATTAATGGTAGGGACAAGAATGGACGAAAAGTGTAACGGGTGGCACAAGTAACCAATAAATAATAGTAGAGGGGCAATTTTGACCCTTTGCTCTTTGTACTTTTCCTATGTGGTTTCTTTTTTATTATTAATAAAACTAGCCCTAAGCACTTCGCCTAGTGGATTTGCTAAAAAAAAAAATTGAGGTTTAGCGAAAAATAAGTTAAAAAGGACAACAGAAAGTTCAAAAAGAAAAAACTAATGCACCCTTTAGCAATTTTAGAGATTGGGTGCTCAGACGATCTATTTATCATATTATTAATTGCCTACAAATTTAGACTGCCAAGATCAGAAAACAACGGGGCTCAAGCACCCACTAGTGTCTAAGTCGGTTAGTCCATGCTTTTAACTATGATGTGACCTTAGTTTCGAATTCTCATATTTTGTTTCTTCTTTAGAAGATAAACAGCTAAGTAGCTGAAGTGCTAAACATTAATTAGCAGCTTTTCAGCTGCTTTTGGTACTTGAGCATCCGGTAGAAATTAGCATGTTTATAGGGTTCTTCGTTATTGGTCAAACCTTCTCCAGTCGGGAAAAATGCAAAGGTTACTGTTTTATGAGAAGTGATTAATTTCTGCTAGAATTTGTCATAAGGAATAGGAAGTGCCTGGAATTTATAGATAAGGCAGTCGCTTTAAATTGATAACGCTTTTCCTTTTCCCTGGCTGTTCTAATCAATTTGAGTGGAATGCTCATATTTCTCCGAGTTGGCATCAAAACTTTGGAGACATATGCTTGGCATACTTTAGATTTGAATTTTCCAAGCCATTTAGATCTGTTGCTATCCTAAGTAGCTCTTTGGTTGACGGCATGTTATGACGTGGTCCTTTAGCTAGTCAGCATTTGTATCTCAGTAACCTCAGGGGAGGATGCACATTGTACTACCGGGTACATCTAAACCCAATACTTTTGACACTGAGCACATATTTATATGTAAAAAATCTACTTAAATTGCAACAAATAATAGGTCCAAACCCTAAATTTAAAAATACAATGGGTTCAATGTTAAGAACCTTAAAGGTTGAACTCATTGAGCAACTTAAATCCTGGATCCGCCTCTAAGTAACAGTCATATTCCAAAAAAAGTTGATGCGTCTTCCTTTTATTTTTTTCCTTTTCCTAATCGCGCTTTCTAATTGCCGTCTTCATGTACAACAGGCCATTATGGGAAGACATGAAGAGCTGCAGAGTACCTCTTCAGTTCATTGTGGGAGAGAAAGATGCTAAGTTTAGAAGGATCACTCAAAATATGTGCGACACAATGTGCCAGAGCACGAACACCATAAACGTTCTAGAAATAGTTGAAATTCCATATTCTGGTCATGCTGCACATATTGAGAATTCCTCTCCCTGTGATCAGTGCAATAAGTGAGTTTATCAGAGAAGTTGAATTCAGATCATAACTCAAGCTGATTTTCAAAATTACTCTCACTTGAAAGAACAAGCAGCTTTAGATTGAAAAACACTTTCATGGCTTTCAGTTGAAGTTTGATTCTTTCTCCTCTTGCTTTCATACTATATACTAGCATCTCAATGCAAAATAAACTTCAATTCCCGGAAGCGTCACAGAAGAGATAGAATTGGAACCTAGTGCTGACTGTTGTAGCCTGTATGGATGAGGGTCATGGCTGTTGAATATTTATATCAGAGAGGCTACCCAATATTCATAGTGGACTGGATTTAGAATCAAACAAAGGCTAACCAATATTTATACTGCATCTCCGCCTCTATGTTCATACTGTACGTCATAATCACTGGTTTCTAGTTAAAGTAAGGGGTCGTTTGGTACAACGGATAAGATGTAGGATCAAATTTATACCGTGTTGGATAAATTTTTACCGTCAACAAAATACGGTATAAATTTAATCCCAGACTTATCCAGGATATCCCATCTTGTTCCACCTTATCCCATCAAACTTGGGATTATTTTATCCCACCTCTCATATGGTATAAATTAATCCTCGGATTATAATCCCGAAAAAATTAATCAGCGTACCAAATGATCCCTAAATGATTCAACTCTTTTTTATTGTAATTAAATCAAACAATTTAACCTTAAAAGTTACAAATTAAAATGATAACATCTATCACTTCAACAATGGTTAAGCAAGAGATGTTCACATGCCATGCATTCAGTTGGTTTGGTGTAAATACCGCTGGTAAGCTGTTCTTTTCCAATTTGAGTGTTCTATGATGTTGAAAATGGAAAACTCCCACATCGGTGGGAGACTTAATTTGGGAAGAATTTCTCCCTATAAAAGAAGGCCTAATGTTTAGGATTTAAACACACATCTCATTTGCCTTCTTATCTTCTTAAGCATTTGTATCTTTTCTCTTTAGTATTATTTCACTTGTATTTTTGGAGTGGAATAAGATATTGGTTGTGTCCGAGGAAGTAGGCAAAATTGGCCGAACCTCGTAAATTTTGGTGTTCCTTTTATTGTTGCTTTATTGGCTTATTTATTATTTGGTGGTTGTCATAATTTTTGGTATAGTAGTTGTGACTCATTCACACTATATACATTTGGCTTCCGTAACAATTGGTATCAGAGCCAAGGTACTGTCTAAGTATGCTCTGTGGTTGCAGCATTGTCTGATCTTCCACATCAGAAAAGATTTATCTTGGTAACTGAGTCAAGGTTCTGTCTGAGTATGCTCTGTGGTTGCAGCTTAGTCTGATCTTCCACACCAGAAAGAAAATAATCTTTATTTGTGTCGTCAGCTATTAAATAATATTTGTGTCAAAGATGGGAGATAATAAACAAGAAGAATCTACATCAAGTGTCAACAATACGTCATCATTGGCATCTTCGCTTATGACAAGAATTGTGTCAAATGCGAAATTTGCGGTAGAAATTTTTGACGGGTCTGGACATTTTGGGATGTGGCAAGGCGAGGTTTTAGATGTCCTTTTTCAACAAGGGCTAGATCTTGCTATTGAAGAAAAGAGACCAGATGTTATTGGAGAAGAAGATTGGAGAATTATCAATCGTATTGCTTGCGGTACCATTCGATCCTACCTTGCTAGAGTGCAAATTTTTGAAGAAAAAAAGTCAAAATAAATTGTACATGAAGAAGAGACTATTTCGCTTCACCTATGTTCCCGGTACCACAATAAATGAACATATCACCAGTTTCAATAAGTTGGTCACAGATTTACAAAATATGGATGCAACTTTTGATGATGGTGACTTGGCCTTGATGTTGTTGGGGTCACTTCCTGATGAGTACGAGCACCTTGAAACTACTCTACTCCATGGAAATGACGAAATTTCTCTCACATAAGTTTGTTCGACTTTGTACAGCTATGAACAAAGAAAGAGAGAAAAACAGAAGGGCGGAGAAGGAGAAGCACTGGTTGTGAGGGGTAGTCCTCAAAATCAAACGAGGACAAAGAAAGGAAGATCCAAGTCAAAATCTAGACCCAACAAAGATGAATGTGCCTTTTGTCGAGAAAAGGGGCACTGGAAGAAAGACTGTCCGAAGTTGAAGAATAAGGCCAAACATAACAATGGAAAAGCCATTATGGATTCAAATGTAGCTGATAGTGATGATTCAGACTTCTCATTAGTTACAACAGAGCCATCAACATTATCAGACATATGGTTGATGGACTCGGCTTGTAGCTATCATATGTGTCCCAATAGGGACTGGTTCGTGGATTTTCATGAAGGAGAATATGGAGTCGTCCACACAGCGGATAACAGCCCTCTTACCTCATATGGAATTGGTTCAATACGATTAAGGAACCATGATGGAATGATCAGAACATTGACAGATGTTCGATATGTACCGGGTTTGAAGAAAAATCTCATTTATGTGGGAGCCCTAGAATCAAAAGGGTTCAAAATCATTACAGAAAATGGAGTGATGAGAGTATGCTCCGGTGCACTAGTGGTAATGAAGGCCAATTAGAACAACAATAACATGTACCGTTATCGCGGTGGTACAGTTATTAGGATAGCGACAGTAACATCCAGTGACGAAAAAGAGGCAGAAGCAACCAAGCTATGACACATGCGCTTGGGACATGCTGGAGGAAAATCCTTGAAAACTTTATCAAATCAAGGATTGTTAAAAGGAGTAAAGGCTTGCAACTTGGAGTTTTGCGAGCATTGTGTCAAAGGAAAACAGACAAGGGTTAAATTTGGTACAGCAATCCATAATACTAAAGGTATTTTGGATTATGTACACTCTGATGTTTGGGGTCCTTCCAAAACACCTTCATTAGGTGGGAAGCACTATTTTGTAACCTTTGTTGATGATTTTTTCCGAAGAGTGTGAGTGTATACAATGAAGAGCAAAGATGAAGTGTTGGGAATTTTTCTCAAATGGAAAATGATGGTGGAGAATCAAACAGGCAAGAGGATCAAGTGTATTCGCACAGACAATGGAGGTGAATACAAAAATGATCATTTTAATAAGGTCTATAAAAATGATGACATTATCCGACACTTCACTGTCAGACATACACCACAACAGAATGGAGTGGCAGAACGTATGAATCAGACCTTGCTAGAGAAGGTACAATGTATGTTGTCCAATGCTGGCTTGGGAAAAGAATTTTGGGCTGAGGCAGTTACATATGCATGCCACCTCATTAATCGCTTACCATATACTGCTATTGATGGCAAGACACCATTTGAAAAATGGTATGGAAAGTCTGCTGTAGATTATGACTCTTTGCACGTGTTTGGCTTAACTTCATATTATCATGTGACAAAGTCAAAATTGGATCCAAGGGCAAAGAAGGCTATTTTCATGGGGATTACTTCTGAAGTCAAAGGATATCGCTTATGGTGTCCTATGACAAAAAAAGTAATATCCAGCACGGATGCTACCTTTGATGAATCTGATATGGTAAATAAGGTAACAGAAGATACCAAACAAAATGAGGGTGCTTCTAAGCATGTGGAGTTTGAGGGAAAATTTATTTTTCCTACACAAGAAGCATAGGAGGAAACAAATGAAGATTATCCTCTGGAAGAAGAGCCAGTAGAGAGGGAGATTCCAACTCAGGAACCTCAACAACAACTTGAATTAATTACAACTAGCAGGTCAAAAAGGACAATAACAAAACATGTTCGTCTTATAGAGGCAGTTGCTTGTGCCGCCTCAATTGTAGCTGATGATGTTCCTACCACTTATAAAGATGCAGTCCATAGTTCAGAAGAAGATAAGTGGAGGATTGCCATGAATGATGAAATACAATCCCTCCATCAGAATCATAGATGGAGATTGGCCAATCTCCCGAAGGGAAAGAAAGCAATTGGGTGCAAATGGGTATTTGCAAAGAAAGCAGGATTTCCTAACCAAGAAGATGTTCGCTACAAAGCAAGATTGGTGGTCAAAGGATATTCTCAAAAGAAGGGAATTGATTACAATGAAGTATTTTCTTCAGTTGTAAAATATTCCTCCATTAGAATTATGTTGGCTTTGGTAGCACAGTTGGATTTGAAACTATTTCAGATGGATGTAAAAACTGCATTTTTACATGGAAACTTGGAGGAGGAAATCTACATGACTCAGCCAGAAGGATTCAAAGTTGCTGGAAAAGAAAATATGGTGTGCAAACTTGAAAAATCATTGTACGGATTGAAACAATCTTCTAGACAATTGTACAAGCGATTTGACGAGTTTATGTTGCGGCAAGGGTACAAGGGAAGCAAATACGATCATTGTGTGTATTTGCGCAAGCTTAAAGATAGTTCCTTTATATATCTTCTCCTATATGTTGATGATATGTTGATAGCTTCCGAGAATTCAGAAGAAATTGATAAGTTGAAGATTCAACTGAAGAAGAAGTTCGAGATGAAGGATCTAGGTGATGCAAAGAAAATTCTTGGCATGGAGATAATAAGAGATAGACGTTCAAAGAAACTCTGTTTATCTTAGAAAGAATATTTGAAGAGAGTACTGCAGCATTTTGGCATATATGAGAAAACTAAGCCGGTTAGTACTCCACTTGCTCCCCATTTTAAGCTAAGTACTACTATGTCGCCAAAAGATGAAGCTGAACAGGAGTATATGTCACCATATGCAAATGTAGTTGGTAGCTTGATGTATGCAATGGTCTGTACTAGGCCTGACATTTCACAAGTTGTTGGAGTTATTAGCAGATATATGCATAATCCAGGAAAGGAGCATTGACAAGCTGTGAAGTGAATTGTACGGTATATTCACAATACTGTAGATGTTGGGTTAGTTTTTGAGTAGGAAGGCAATGAGTCTGTAGTTGGATATTGTGACTCAAATTTTGTGGGTGATCTGGACAAACGAAGATCAACTACTGGTTATGTGTTTACTTTTGCAAATGCACCAGTTAGTTGGAAGTCTACTTTGCAGTCAATAATTGCTTTGTCTACAACAAAGGCGGAGTATATGGCTATTACAGAGGCTGTGAAAGAGGCAATTTGGCTTCAGGGATTGCTAAAAGAGCTTGCTGTTGAACAAAAAAGTATCACAATTTTTTGTGATAGTCAAAGTGCTATTCAATTAGCGAAGAACCAAGTTTATCATGCAAGGACGAAGCACATTGATGTTCGGTATCATTTCGTACGAGAAATCATAGAATAAGGTGGAGTCACGGTGAAGAAAATTCATACTACAGAGAATCCTGCTGATATTCTGACAAAAGTGGTGACTGCGGTCAAGTTTCAACATTGTTTGGATTTGATCAACATTGTTGAACACTGAAAATTGAAGATGAAGACACAACCAAAATTTGTTACCGAGAGAAAATTGAAGATGTGGAATATTGCCAAGGTGGAGATTTGTTGAAAATGGCAAACTCCCACATCGGTGGGAGACTTAATTTGGGAAGAATTTCTCCTTATAAAAGAATGTTTAGGATTTAAACAAACCTCTCATTTGCCTTCTTATCTTCTTAAGGCATTTGTATCTTCTCTCTTTAGTATTATTTCACTTGTATTTTTGGAGTGGAATAAAATATTGGTTGTGTCCGAGGAAGTAGGCAAAATTGGTCGAACCTCGTAAATTTTGGTGTTCCTTTTATTGTTGCTTTATTGTCTTATTTATTATTTGGTGACTGTCATAATTTTTGGTATAGTAATTGTGACTCATTCACACTATATACATTTGACTTCCACAACATATCAGAGAGAGTCATCATAAAACTAAAATATAATTAAACTACAAAGATCTGTTGAAATCTATCACACACGGAGAGAGACAGAGAATCATCGTAGAACTATAATATTATTAAACTAGAATTGTATTGCTTTTCTATCACGACTCTCTATAACAATAATATTATTAAACTAGAATTGTATTGCTTTTCTATCTCATTACAATGCGGAAATATGTCGATAAATATAAAGCCACTATAATTGTATTGCTTTTCTTCTTGCTAGTTTATTTTCTTCTCAGTTGTGTTTGAGTATTGTCTTCCTGCAGCAGGGTACTATAACGCATTTGCACGAGTTATTAATACAAGCTCCAGAGTCAGCACGCCAAGAAGTGCACCATGGTTGACAGTCTGAATTAAAGTTACATGATGGTGGTCCTTGGGCTGAACCTGAACCTCTTGCCTCTGCAATTCCACTCATGAAATGAAACCCTGCAAATAATTACACAAGATAGCAAATCACTACACATTTTTACATACAAATGTTATGACTTATTTATAATCATAAATTCCAAAAATCTTCTTCTTAAACTCTTATCCAAGTCAACTATGACCAACAAATTAAAACGAAGAGAATAATAACATATCTCGAGGTGGACATGATTTCTTCTAGGCCTATACGACTATCGGAAGACACTTGAAACTATAGCATATCGTAAAAGAAACAGATTAAAGGGGCAATGCCCCAAGAAAGATTATGAAGTTTCATGCACATGATTGAGAGGACAAACCAGTTACAAAAAGCCAGAAAGTGACTAAGCAGAGCAACTTCCTTGAAGCCTTTTCCATGTTGTGTGGTGTGACGATTAATTGTATAAACTTCACTTTGTTATGATGTATGGAGGCGCTTGTAGCCTTTATATAGGACAAAGAAATACGCAAAAGGAAGGATATTTTTAGGTATGTTTTATATATTTTCCTCTAAAATCAAGTTTTCTATTTATGGTCACTTTTACTCGTCTTAATTGCGTCTAGTGTTTTGTTTTGTTTTCCTTTTTTCAGCCTTTCATTAAACATCAATGTACTAGACATGCGCGCTTTAATAAGAATATAAAAAGGATAGAAAATTAATTCGTACTAAAAATATGGAATTTTTAAAAGATCTTTTATTAATAAAAGTTTCCCCATAATATTATACTATGTCATAATTGTACAAGTCTATCGTATCATCAAGAAATTCAAAGCACTTTTATTAGGTGATGATTTTTCTTCATTCCAAAAGTCAAGCACAAGTTATAATAATTTCCTGTAGCGGATGGATTTTGCGACTAGAGATCGTATACAAGACTTTAATGACTTTCTTATATAGTCATTGTTTCAGAAGTGCATTAGAATCTATATATATATATATATATATATATATATATATATATATATATATATATATATATATATATATATAAAGTTGGGAAAGAAAAAGTGACGTGACACTCTCTAATGCTTGGATTACAATTTATCTACTCTCTCATTTTTTTGGCCTTTTCTTTCTTAGTTTCCCTTAAAAATATTACAGAAAATAAAGATACCCTATTCATCTCTTCCTTAAATGTGTTTCATTAATTTCTTTCCTTATTTAATATCCAATTTGCTTCCACTATCCTTTTTTTATGTTTCTTTTGTGCAAAAATTCCTCATTATTACTATTGTTCCGTTTCAGACGTTTTAGAGTAATTACTCCTTTATTTGCAAAAATTCCTCATTATTACTATTGTTCCGTTTCACATGTTTAAGAGTAACTACTCCTTTATTTTTCTTATTTGTGCTAACATGATCCTTTCCCATTAATTCTCATAGCTTTATCAACTGTATTTAAATTTAATTACAGCAGCATATAAAATTAGTGGCTCTCACACATCCCTCCCACTTCTTTACTGGCTTTATTTTTTGAGTTTATACCTATGGGATAGTGAAGTTAAGATAGATCATATGATCAATTTCATGCCTCTGATTTTTCATTTTGTTTTCTTTCTATGCATACACAAATACAAATCTTTTTCTTTCTTTCTTTCTACGAGAAAAAAAAAAAAAAAAACAGAACATGATAATGGAAGAAAATTGCAAGAAAGAGAGGTCACCGTGCTACATGGAGCTCTTGGACTTTATCTGCTTGAAGGTGGTAGCTGCTATTTCATTTAATACAAAGAAAGAAACCCCTTGAGTGGAACTTGCGACCTTTAGTCACTTTTGACACTCCTTGACCGTTGCACTAGGAAATTGTTTTGTGTCAAGGGTTGTCAACCCCTTGTATATATTCAATTTTTTTTAAAAAAAATACCTATCTACATAGTGTTATTTTCCGGCGAAGGAGTGTCAGTTGACACCCTTCGGACAAGGGTAGCTCCGGCCCTGCACGAAAGGTGAAATAATTATTTTTTATCGATAAATTTCTTTTTCAATCCCTAGCAACTGGATATTTTACTTAATGAATATGCAGTGTGTTAGTAAATTGATGTCCTTTTAATTAATATGTGTTTAAGTTTTGTTTTATTTGCTTTAATTCCAGTAGCGATTTTATATGGAAAAAATGTATAATTAGTAAAAATAAGTCTTTTGAGATGATGAAATACTATTAAGATGTTTAACGTAAATTTTGGACTCAAAGGAATTTTGCAATTTTACGGGAGTGGTTTTAATTTTGTTGGAGAAGTAGTGTATAGGGAGAAAAACAAATGAATAAAGAAAAAAAAAGGAAGGGAAAAGAAAAAATCCAAAAAAAAGTGAGTAGAAGATCCGAAGATAATGTAAAGGCCTCCTTAATGTTGATATGCTTCATGCAAACTTGCAGTTTGATTATCATGTTGATTGGATAGTATCTTTTAACAATTTTATATTGGCAATATTGGTAAGATAACTTATGAAACGAGATTAATATCCAAATGAATTATATTCTATCTTATCAGTGTAAAAAGTTAGATAAACCAGATTTAACTTAGATCTGATATATTCCTTTCTCTTGATATATAAGTGAGAGAGAATTATTATATTTTATGCTTGTGAGTGTAGGAACCGAGATCTAAACAAGTCTTGATATTAAAACCTTAAAAGCAAGACATATAATTGGAATAAAAAATCAAACATCATATGTAAGAACTACAAATTTGAAACTAGCTCCTCACACCTATTTGTTTTAATTTTTTTATCATTTGAATATTTAAAAAAATTATTTCATGAATATAACGAGATATTTTATAATCGCGCGAAGCGCGAGAAGTTCACTAATAATGTTATATTTTAGACAATGCGCCTGCATGGAAGTAAATCACCATTTATAGTCTTTAATTACAAAAATCTACGGCAACATCAATTGTTATATTTGTAGGGGAGATTAAGTAAAGGGGTATCGATGATGGGTTGGGTCGATTTTGAGCGGGTCAAAATAGGTTGAGAAGAGTTATTTGGGTTGAGATGGGTTGGATTAAAATGGGCTAAAATTTGGATCACAGCCCAACTTGCCCAACTCTTTCCGAGCTTTAATTAATGTGTTATTTTTTTAAGAATTGCATAATTACTAAATAAGACTTTTTTTTAAAATTTATGGTCAAATATAATATATCAAACAAAAAAATTATTTCTAAGATGTTTTGGCAAAGTTATTCATGAATCAATTTGGGCTAAAAAGTTGCCCAACTTTAAATGTGTTGAGATAGATTGGGTCAAGATGGACTGAGTTCAACAAATGAACAGGTCAATAACCGGTCCAACCTTGGGCTTTGGGCCGAATCTGATGGCCCTAAGTAAAAGTAATAATAGAAAAAGGAAAATAAAATATCTCTTTCTGATTCGTCATTTTATGCCCATACATAGCTTTTGATCCTATTAGATCTTTCTAGGGAATCTTGCAGGAATGTAACAAGCAAACAAAAAAAAATACTATTTATCAATAATTAGCTATTTTAGTCATGCTATCAAAAATAGTCAAGAAAAAGTACCAATGATATACAACATTCAAAAAGCATAAGCAAAAAAGATTTTTTTTTCATGGGTGTTGTTGCGATTTGTTGAAATACATAGACGAAACAATATACAAAATTTAAGGAAGTTTGAAGGTGAATTATACTAGTTTGGAGTCAAAAATCAATATCAAAGAAATAAAATATTAAAAAGAAATTTAGGTAAAAAAGGTTTTGCTTCAATAGGTATGGTTGGAAATCATCAACAATAAATAGATGAGGCAATATATAAAATTTAAGCAAGATTGGAGGTGATTTGGAATGGTTTGGTATCAAAATTCGTATTTAAAATCAAGTTTGAAAAAATCTTTTGCGACACATGTATCAAATATGTATCACGCATGCAACTCACACACAGATATACATTAATATACATGTTATACCCATTTGATACATAAATAATTCACATCGTGATACACATATCTCTTTTTTTATATTCATAACTTTGAATTTTCAATTCAAACCACTTCAAAACTCCACCAAGTCATCCCAATACTGAGATTCAAACTCCTTAAGATATACTCAATATATTCCAACAACACCCACAAAAAATAAAAATTTGATCCTTTTTTTTTTGCTACAAAGAGCTAATTGGCTAATATTGGTATATGAATTGGCCAGTTTTTATAATAACTTATGTTGCGACCCAAATCCCAACACAGGGGTCATGATGACACCTAGTCTCTAAAGTTAGGTGAGCCGATCACTTATCAATTTTTAGATCCATAAAGACATGATATAATTAAACAAAGTTCAACCTAAATGCGGAAATAAACGCAATGCAAGCCAACACGACGATAATTACTACTTATTCCCAGAACTAGGTAGTACATAGTCAAGAGCTCTAATTGAATACATATAAATGTCTCAAAATATAATATTGTTTGGATAGAGAATTGACAGTAAAAATATAAGAAAAGGACTTCAAGGGACTGTGACGATCAAGCAGCCATACCTTGAATCCCCATGATCAAAGAAGCTCTCATTACCTAGCTCGCTACCTCCAACACCTGGATCTACACAAAAATATATCGAAGCGTAGACTACGTTCAATACCCTGTAAGTATCAAAGACTAACCTAGGTTAATTAGCGACGAGGTTCAAGTTATGTGATACCCACTAGCCAAAATGACATGTGCAATAAATCAAAGACTGACAACAAAAATATGGCAGAAAATAATAACAGTAACCTCATCAAATTAAGTGATAAAATTCAGTACAAGTAAAGGCTTAGTTTCAACAAGTCATCATAAAGAAACACATATAAATAGCACCTCGTGCCCACTTTTTATCACAACAACAATAGCCATATGTGTTGCTCCGCCCAGATAATATCACAATAGCCCACCGTATCGCTCGGCCCAGATAATATCATAATAGCCACATATATTGCTCCGCCCAGATAATATCACAATAGCCACTCATATTGCTCCGCCTAGATAACATCACAATAGTCACCCGTATCACTCTATCGTGAAAATATCACAATAGCCACCCATATCGTTGCGCCCAGACAATATCATAATATCCACCTGTAATCCATACAATCAGTAATAGTGAAACTTATACTTCGCACTACAATAATCAATCTATACAAGATGTTCATATGTGCCACAATATCACAAAAATAATAATACCAAAGATATCACGATATAAGCTCACATCTACCAATAAAGTACACAAGGACATGACAATAACGTAAAAGTACGGAGGGGTGTTTAGCAATAAAGCATGACTATGGCTAAGCCAAATGTAGTTATCCTGATCATAAAATCACAAAATGGTATAAGTATGTTTCATATAAATTACTTTATCAAATTAAGACATATTAATAGCTTATGGTCCAACCCGATCATAAAGCCACATATAGCACCCATGTACATGCTCGTCATCTCATGTACACGTCACTTTTTATATAACACAGATAAGCAATAAAGGCTAAATCCTAAGAGGTAGTTCCCCACGCAAGGTTAGACAAGATACTTACCTCAAACAACTCAAAATAGTACTCTAAAAATCCCTTCCCGCGTGAATCAACCTCCGGACGGGTCGAATCTAGCCAAAACATCAATAATAGCCATAGGAAACAACACCAAATAATAAAAATTTGATCTTGAATAAAAATCAAAAAGTTAATCCGCCCACACCCCGAAACCCGATAAGACTCATAAATTCCGAATACCCATTCTGATATGAGTCCACATATATGTATTTCATCCAAATTCGACCTCAAATTATCAATTATTACCGTCGATAAGTTTTGCCAAAATTTTCAATTTCCCTCACTCAGATTCATCAATTAAGTGCTAAAAACAAGGTTAGAATCATAAATATAAATAAATCCGAGTCGAAAACACTTATCCCAATCTTAATCGTGAAAATCCCCTCATAAGTCGCCCAAATACGAACTCTAGATCTCAAATTATGATAAAACAACTAAAACCTTCAAAGTGAAATATTTAATGAGTATGTCTAGTGGTCCCCTTCGCGATAGCAGGACTTACTTCGCGATCGCGAAGAATAAATCGTCAGCTACCTCCAGAAGCCTCTGCGCAAACGCGACCACAGAGATGCAATCGTGGTGCATCATCCACCCAAGCCTACACGGACGCGAGGCCTTTCCACGAATGCAAAGATCAAAATACCTGACTTCCCCAACCTAACAAAATACTATGCGATCACGACCATCCAATGCGAACGCGAAGCATCAGCTCCCCAAGGTTAGCGATTGCGACCTACACACTGCAAACACGAAGAAGAAAAGGGGGCAAGATACCAAACACACTCCGCAATCGCGATCATGACAGCACATTTGCGATGGCGATGACCACTAGCACACCAGAACATCAGCAACTCCAACATAAGTGAAATGGTCCAAAAAACTATCCGAAACACACCCGGGGTCCCGGGACCCCATCAAATCATACCAACCAATCCAAAACACAATACGGACCTAGCCTCTCAAATCACATAAAATAATATTAAAACCACGAATAGCACATCAATTTAAGCTTAATGGACTAATCCGAATTTTTAAATTTCAAATTTACGCCGAACATGCCTAAATAACTCGGAATGACCTCAAATTTTACACACAAGTCATAAATCACCATACGAACTTATTACAAGGCCCGGAATCCCAAATGGACATCGATAACTACAAAGTTAACTATGGGTCAAACCTATGGATTTCTAAAGCTTTAAACTTCCAACTTTCGCCAATTTGAGCCAAATCAACCTAGGAACCCCCGAATTCAAATCTAGACATAGGTCTAAGTCCTAAGTCACCATCCGGATCTAAGGGAACCATTAAAACTCCGATTTGAGGTCAAATATGAAAAAGTCAAACTCGATCAACACTTATAAATTAAGCTTCCAAACTAGGAACTAAGTGTTCCAAATCACTCCGAAATATTTCCGAAACCCAAACCAATCATGTAAACAATTTGTAATGCATCATATGAAGCTATTTAAGACCTCAAACCACCAAACTAAATGCCAATGCTCGAAATGACCGTCCGGGTCATTATATTCTACCCTACTTAAACATACATTCGTCCTCAAACGTGTCAAGGGTCATTCCAAAGCCATCAAATCACAAATAAAATTACCATACACATACTCAGGGTTGACCCCATATCACCACAACCCATATAAGCCTGTCAACACATTCTACCTAAAGATCTTTTCTTCAACCTTAGTCCATAAATCTTAAAACCCGATTTTCAACATCCGGAATTGATTATAAGACCCATACCTTCCATCTATACATAATATAAGTATAAATAAGCTACACCAATCCATAACCTACCTTGAGATACAACCACACGATATATCGTATAATCAATATACTCATAGTAATATATTCCGACTAAAATAAAAACCATGTTTCAAACCTTCACAACACTGTTAATGATGTAAGAAACATGTGAAAACTCATAACCACCCACCCAATCAACAAGTCATGGAGAATCTCGCCTGACCAGGACCATTATCAAACTCTAATCTAATTAATGACATTCTTATCTAAACATACCTTATCCAAGTTCGATCGCACTAATTTTGGGTCCAATAATCTCATCTTACCTAGTACAGGCTATTTGACCGACGAGTCACACCAAATTCCACCTAGTTATATATGACGCAATTCGTGCACCAACAAATAATAACTCAAATATAACCAAAGATGGAAAGAGAACAAAATAAAAGAACCACCTTACAAGTCCCACAAATACCACCACAAAGCACAATACTATGAACCTATCTCATAGAGAGAAGCAAAGCACACGAAGTGAGCAGGAAGAATTATGTCCTGTCATCACCCCACTACGCCTCGTAGCCCGATCCAAACATGCTGCAAGTCTCGTCACCAACCAATGCAAGCCCCAAGTTCTACCCATATGCAAATCCAAAAATCCTTAAACACCACATATACATCTTGAACTCATTAGAACCTTCTTGGGAGTCACTCACCTTGCTCTAATATCTAATGCGTAGCCAATACACACCAAACAACCCGTGCTCCACCAGTACATGAATATCCAAAAGAAGCAACCAAGTTATTCCTTTCCTTGCACACTACATCCACCACGAGTATCAAACCTGAATCATCTCCAGAACCTTACGTACCCATAAAGTGCAGTACATCATATACTCAATCGATCTCTTGTCAAAATCATCCTAAAAATCATCATTTTTATGTCATAGCTAACCCACAAGCATCCCTTGGTCTAGAAATGGATATGACACATGACCATGCAATTTGATCATTGATAGTGGACTCCCCTACTTGGCTCGAAGTCATAAAACACATCATTTCTAACCTATTGTACTTTTCCTTCATAGCAGTACTGATCTTGTACTATTGATCAACTGAATACTTCGTAAACTTATGTAACACTAGTCAGAAACACTCTGCAAAGTGCATATTCACTCTTGTGAAAATCGATCGACTTCCTCTACCCCTCCAAAATGGTAGTATGTGCATTCCACTAGATAGAGGCCTCATGCAAATCACACAACCTCAATTTTTTTTGTGCACGAGATAACTCACCTACTTAGCCTCCGCCGGATATCTCTCAGTGGCCCTACTACAATCACAACTTCTATACAAGCAATCCTCCTAAGTCAGTACTCGTCAACCATATATAAGAATCCGTTTTGTCCCACAAATCAACTACTGAAAGATCTACCAACATATCCACATCTAAGCCTGGACAACACATCGATATAATCATCAAGAATCCATAGCCCCTCATAGTAACCGAACAAGAGCGATAGACATGGTCCACCATAATAGAATCCCCAATGAGTATAGACACATAGATAGGAGTATCCAAAGAATCACGAGACATATCCAAATAGGCAAATATGAAGCAAAGATAGGACGACACAAATGAAATAGTATAACCTAGATCAATAAAACTGATACAACTCTATGACATATCAAAACATTACCTATAGTGACAACATCTAATGCAACAACCTAACTCCTACCAGAAAAGCATAACAACGGGTTTGGACTCCCCCTTAAGGACTTCCTCTACCTGCATGTCCTTCATTAATAGCTGGATGTACAGGTGGTGTAGCAACTGGAATGGAACCCATAGCCTGAGTACAATGCTGAAGTCCACCCCTCCGAAGTTTGGAGAAATCTCTCATAATATGCCTAGTATCTCCACACTTAAAATAACCCCCTTGCAGGCGTGACTACTAGAACTCAGTCTACATCGGATTGTTAGAATAACCACTATAGGAACCCCAACCCTGGGCCCCTGGCTAGATAGAGCACTACAGATAACCTAAAGTGTGGACTAAACTGGTCGACCGATGAAGCCTCTGCCATGATGGGTTAGAGCCGAAGAGTAGAATCCAGTGAATCCTCCAGAACCTCAAAGCTTCTTAGCCTTCCCTATCCCCCGTCTCCTGAACGTGGATACGCTCTAACCTCCTAGAAATCTCCACAACCTGATAGAATGGAGTCTCAGTCTCTAACTCCTCGACCATCCCGAATCTGAGGCTATAAACGAGTCCCTCAATAATTCTAAGGACTCTCTATCTAATAGTGGAAACTAAAATAGGTGCATGATGAGATAACTATGTAAACCTCATAGCATACTCGGACGTGATCATACTTCCCTTGGCATAACTGCTCAAACTTGGTGTGCAACTCATCTCTACGAGTTTGTGGAACAAACTCTCTCATGAAAAAATTAGAGAACTGGTACCAAGTAAGTGGTGTTGCACCAGCTGGTTTACTTGCCTCACAAGTCTGTCTCCATCTATATGCCAGCGTCATCAGCTAAAATGTAGTAAGGTCAACCCCGCTCGGCTCCACCACACTCATAGTAGCAGAATGCGGTGACATTGATCTAAAATATATTGTGCATTCTCAAAAAGCCCTCCACTGAACTGGGGAGGATGGAACTTTCGAAACCTCTCCAAACTCTTTTGCCCTTCAACTGACACAACTAACCCCACTTCGGGCTAAACTGCAACCATTGGTTCTACTGGCACAACACCAGGTGTCTGATAAACATGCGTCGACTGCTCTAATTGTACGGGTGGTGGGAGTCTGAGCTTCCCCTTAGCCTTTGAGGTAGCTAGTGAAACTGGAATCAACCCCGCATGAACCAAAGTCCCAAACATGCTCAAAATGTGTGCCTAAGTCTCTTAGAGTTCCGGGGTACCAATAGGCCCCTCAGGTGTATTCTCCCCAATCGAAGCTACGGGAGGCTCCTCATCTGCTACTCTGGCAAGTTCTCTAGCTGTAGTACGTGCCTCTCCTTGGCCTCTCACGGCCCCGGCCTCTTGCTGGCTCAAGCAGGGGGCGGGGTGTCTGCTCAAGTAATCTAGTCACGAGCTCTAACAATATATATATAGTAGAGTTGCTTGATCATCACAGTCTCTTGGAGCCCTTTCCTTATGGAAAGGACTCTAAGAGACTGCGACGATCAAGCAGCTTTACCTTGAATCCTCACGATCAAAGAAGCTCTCACTGCTTGGGTCTACTACCTTCAACACCTGGATCTACACAAAAATATGTAGAAGTTTAGTATGAGTATGCCATGGTTGGTGCCCAGTAAGTCTCAAGACTAACCTCGATAAAGTAGTGACGAAGTTCAAGTAATGTGATACCCACTAGTCAAAATGGCATGTGTAATAAATCAAAGACTGACAACAAAAATAAAGAAGAAAACAATAGAAGTAAACTCATCAGATTAAGTGACAAAAATTCAATGCAAGTAAATGCTCATTTTCAACAAGTCATAAAAAAATACAATAACCACCAGTATCGCTCTGCCCAGACAATATCACAATAGCCACCGTATTAATCCACCAAGACAATATCACAATAGCCACCCATATTTCTCCGCTAAGATAATATCACAATAGCCACCCGTATTGCTCCGCCCAGATAATATCACAATAGTCATCCATATCGCTTTGTCCAGATAATATCACAATAGCTACCCGTATCGGTCCATACAATCAACAACAGTGAAATGTCAGCATTATATATCACATAACAATACTCAATCCACACAACATGTTCACATGTGCCACAATATCATAAAAATAATAATACCAAATGTTTATCATAACATAAGCTCATCTACCAATAAAAGTTCACAAGAACATGACAATAATGTAAAAGTACGGAGGGGTTCTCAACAATAAAGCATGACTATGGCTAAACCAAATGTAGCTATGATGATCATGAAATCACAAAGTGGTGTAAGCATGTTCTATATAAGTTATTTTATCAAATTAAGGCATATTAATAGCCTACGGTCTAATCCGGTCATGAAGCCACACATAGAATTCGTGTGTACACTCGTCACCTCATGTAACATCTCTTTTCACATAACATGGATAAGAAATCAAGGCTAAATCCTAAGGGTATTCTCCCGCATAATATTAGGCATGATACTTACCTAAAACAAGTCAAATCAACACCCTAATTTTTTTCCCACATGAATCAACTTCCAAACGGCTCGAATCTATCCAAAATAACTTAATAACATCAATAATAGCCATATGAAACAACCCCAAACAATAAAGCTTCGATCTTGAACAAAAATAAAAAATAAAACCTAAAGTTAACCCAGGCCCGCACCCCAGAACCTGATAAGACTCACAAATTTCTAACACTATTCCGATACAAGTCCAAGTATATGTATTTCATCCAAATCCGACCTCAAATAGACCTTCAAATCATCAATTTTTACCAAAATCTCAAATTTCACTTACATTCATTAATTAAATACTAAAAACAAGGTTGAAATCATGAATAATAAACAAATTCGAGTAAAAAATACTTACCCAATTGAAATCATAAAAATTCCCTCCAAAATCACCCAAATCCGAGCTCTAGATATAAAATGTGATAAAATAACATAAACCCTTGTAGTAAAATATTTAATGAGTCTACCTAGTGGTCCCATTCGCGATCACAGGACATACTTCGCGATCGTGAAGAACAATCATCAGCTGCCTCCAGAAGCCTCTACACGAACGCGACCATAGAGACATGATTGCGGTGCATCATCCACCCAAGCCTACGCAGATGTGAGGCCTTCCCGCGAACGCAAAGGCCAAAATACCTAACTTCCCCAGCCTGACAAAACATTATGTGATCGATACTGTCCAATGAGAAAACGAAGCGTCAAATCCCCAAGGTCTACAATCGCGACCTACACACTACATCGCAAAGAATAAAAGGCTGCCAGCCACCAAACACACTCCGCGATCGTGACACCACATCCACAATCGCGATGAACATCAGCAACTCAAACATGAGTAAACTAGACCGAAAAATCATTTGAAGCACACCCGGGGCACCCGGGACCCTGTCATATCATACCAACCAATCCCAAAATAGAATATGTACCTACTCGAGGCCTCAAATCACATAAAATAATATTAAAACCGCAAATCTCATATCAATTCAAGCTTAATGGACTAATCCAAAATTTTAAATTCCATACTTACGTCGAACATGCCTAAACAACTCGAAATGAGCTCAAATTTTATATACAAGTCATATATAACCATATGGACCTATTCCAAGGCTCAAAATACCAAACGAGCATCGATAACCACAAAGTAAACTATGGATCAAACCTTTAAACTTTCAACTTTCACCAATTTGAGCCAAATCAACCTAGGAACCTCCGAATCCAAATTCGGATATACCTAAGTCAAAACTCACCATCCGGACCTAACGAAACCATCAAAATTTCGATCCAAAATCGAATACCTAAAAGTCAAACTTGGTCAACACTTGCAACTTAAGCTTCTAAACTAGGAACTAAGTGTTCTAAATCAGTCCAAAATCTTATAGAAACCCAAACCAACTATGCACGCAAGTCGTAATGCATCATATGAAGCTATTCAAAACTTTAAACCACCAAAAAAATTGTTAATGCTCGAAACAATCAATCGGGTCGTTACAACTTATTTATGGGCGGACATAACTGGTAATTTCTCATCTTTCTATTGTTTCTAGAGGGCTCTTCAAACTCGATAAGCATGCAATTTCCTTCTTTTAGGTTATAAAATAATGGAGTTTTATCACAATTCTATGTAGTCATTTCATAAAAAAAATAGTGAACCTTTTTATACAGGGGAAAGGGTTTATGTCTCCCTCCTACATACTTTTTGTTATTGGTATTCCGCCAATTTCTTTTGATAAAAAGAGAGATATTAAAAAGCAAAAAGATTAAGTAAAATTTACATTTATTGATGACCAGAATCACAAAGCTAATTAAAGCAATTGTTTCTATCTTGCAATGCCCAAACTTAATACAAGTTGTTTAATTTATCGAGATAAGAAATTAAAAGAGGGAAGTAAGAACAACTCTTGGTATAACAATATTTAGATTTGGATAACTCAACTCAAAATAAATCTATAAAAATAAGCATTTATTTTATCTCAACAAGTATTTATTTATGCTTAGATCTCAAATATACATCAAAGGGTGGGCTAGAGAAAGTCATGATAATTTGATTTGCCATTTTCTTGTACCTTCTCCAATTTGGTGGATATTGAGGGCTTTTTTATGGAGGATGAAAATTTAACTCGTTGAAGATTATGTGAAGAAGGAGGATCAAGTTGATTTTGTCATAAAATTCAGGTCAAGGGAGAATTGTTAGGTGTTTGGCATGATTTTCTTACAATATTTGATTTTCTTATATCCTGAAGGAAGTGTAACCTATTTACCATAATTAGTTTTTTCCTTTTTCGAAAAAAATAATATAAATCTCCCTTATATGGCTAGTCATTTTCTAGAAAAAAATATTTTGGACTTCTATAAATTGAGGATTATTTATATAGTCATAAGAGGCTTGAGAGTTTTGTTTGGGGGGGGGGAGACTTCTGAGACAAGTGTTATTTTTTCACTTATGTGTACCTCTTTGTGAGTTTGTTCTCTTGATAATTTATATCATCTTTTATATACGTAGTGGACTGCTCATCTTCAACTGTGGATGGAAGTCAATTGACCAAACCACGATAAATGCTTGTCTTTATTTGTATTTTGTTGTCAGATTTATCTTTGTTAAAGGTATGTTTTTTAGCTTTCGCATGTCAATTGATTATTTCGATCATAACAAGTAATATCATAATGAGGCTGAAGACATGATCAAAATATATGTACAATTCTAATTGCAGCATATTCGACGTGCGATCATGACTTTTGCTTGAGAAATTTGACCGAAGTACTACCCTATGTTGAGATAAAGACTTTTTGGTGGAGGTTTATTATGTTTAACCCATTGAGGGATGAATATTCAACCCGTTGAAGTTTATATGAAGAAGGATGATCACGTTTATTTTGTTAGAAAATTTTGTTCATGTGGGAGAATTGTTAGGTGTTTGTCCTGATTTATTACTATATTTGGTTTACTATCTTTTGAAGTAAGGAAAACATATTTACCATAATTGATTTTATCCACAATATAGCCATAAGGGGTTTGGAATTCTTGTTTAGGGAAAGAATTGTTTATACAAGTGTTATCCTGCAACTTGTGTACGTCGCTTTGTGAGGTTGTTCTCTCGATATTTTGCACTCTCTTTTATATAGTGGATTGCTCATTTATGCATGTGGATGTAAGCCAATTGACCTAACTACGTTAAATGTTTGTGTCTCTTTTGGTATATTTCTCTTTTGTTGTCTAATTTATTGTCATTGAAAGTATGCTCTGTTAGCTTAAACATGACACTTAATTATTTAGATCCTAATAGAAATAAGCCTTTAATTTATCTCAAAAAGTATTTATTTATGCTTTCATCACAAAAATACATCAAAGGGGTGGACGAGCAAGAGAAAGCCATGACTAGTTGATTTGCAATTTTCTATCACCTTCTCCAAAGTGAGACGATGACCATAAACTCACAATACTTAAGTGCCAAGAGTTTGAATCTAATTATATATAGCATATATGTATATATAGAGATATACACATACTTGCATATCTAATAGTTCGATACAAACATTCGTTTTAAAGCTGATATTGCCTTGTCATTATCCATAATTATTAGCTTGGCTCCTTCTCGAGTAAAATTGAGCTCCAAGATACTCTGTTAGCATCTCAAATGGACAAGGAAGATTTTTTCATAAAGGTTGATAGAACAATTGATGTCAATGCTGTTGAATTTGTGGATATCTCAAAAGAATTGTAAATCTCTATAAATTCGGATTAGTTGTGGATGCATTAAAAATGAGCACTAATATTACTTCATAGACATGTGTAGTCCTATCGAGTTGAGTATGGGTTAAACAGTTATTTAGGAATCAAGACCGAGAGTGAGGTGCATAAACATCAATAGAATCGACTAAGTTTATGGGAGTTCCGTCTTATAACCTTAGATAGTGCAAGGCCACAAAAATTCGCAGCCTTAGATAGTACAAGGCCATGGAAACTCATAGCCATAGACAGTGCAAAGCACTATCTAGGTCATTAACCTTAGCCCCCCTAACAGTGCAAGGTATTGTCTAGGGCATTAACCTTAGCGCCCCTGACAGTGTAAGGCACTATAGTTTTGGCACCTCTAATGGTGCCTTGCACTGTTATTTTGACGCCTCTAATGATATCCCGTTCCGACGATGTTTATTTGAGCTACTTTTATTTCCTCCTAAATTTTTGGGACGTATACACTTATTTAAACCCTACATTATTTCCTACAACCCCAAACACGTACATTTGCTCTAGAAAGGGGAACTCTCAAGAACCCAACTCCCCTAAGGTCCCTCAATTATCCAAGGTAAGTCCTCAATCATCCAAGGTAAGTTCTAATGATGATAAATTAATTTCAATTATCCAACACCTTATTAAAATGGGTAAATCCTTCAAATCATTAGATATTCGATCGAGACACCATTGTTGAGAAAAGAAACCCTATATGTAACGACCCAGCCGGTCGTTTCATGAGTTACAGTCTCGTTCTGCCCATTCTTGCTTATTTATATGTTTTTCAACTGTATTTCATCATATCCTATTGGTTGTTCTATGTTCAGAATGGTCATGGAGTGACGCAATTCCCTTGCCTCTCGACTCGGCCTCAAATCGTCCCGAATCTTTTCAAAATCAGACTCATGGCATCAGTACATGCCAAAGGGACTAAGCCCACGCGAAAATTATCAAATTAAACTCAAAATTCCGAAACTAGCCAAATCCGACCCCCGGACGCACATCTCGGAATCCGATAAAAAAATTACAACACTAGAATCCTTATCCTCTCACGAGTGTATACATACCAAAATCTTCAAAATCGGATCTCAAATGACCCCTCAAATCCCCAAGTTAAACTCTCCAATTTTAAGCCCGAATTTCCAATTTATTCTCTAATTTTCCCACTAAACTTCATGATTAATTAATGGAATAATCACCATAAACACAAGATACAAAGCCCAAGTAGCTTACCTCTTTGAAAACACTTGATTTCGTCTTGAAATAACAGCTTGGAGCTCCAAAATTGACCAAAAATGGTGGAAGAATGACTAAAATTTGCGAAGTGATGCTTATATAGTTTCTGCCCAGGGATTCCGCACCTGCGATCCCATATGCGCATCTGCACTTCTGCTTTTGCGAAAAATATCCGCTTCTATAGATTTCACTTAACCTCACTAGGTCTCGCATCTACGGTCACTTCAGCGCTTCTACGGTATCGCATATGCACTTTACTAAGCCGTACTTGTAGTCCTCCACGCACCTACGCCTCTTTTCCGCTCCTGCGGAGCTCCCACCTGCGAGCCCCAATCCGCAGGTGAGGATATGACAGAAGTAGCAATACCAGCTGCAATTTCTCAAGTTTAAACATTCTGAAAACTATCTGAAATCGTCCCGAAGCCCCCGGGATCTCAACCAAAAGTACCAACAAGTCATATACCACTATTCAAACTTATTCCAACCTTCGGAACACTCAAAACAACATCAAAACACCAAATCACTCTCGGATTCAAGCCTAAGGATTTTCAAACTTCTGAATTTTTCAACCGATCCAAAAACCTATCAAACCTCATCCGAACGACCTAAAATTTTGTACACACGTCACAAATGACACAACAGACCTACTCCAATTTTCGAAATTCCATTCCGACCCCGATATCAAAATTTTCACTGCCGACCAGAAAATGCCAAATTTCTAATTTCGCCAATTCAAGCTTAAATCTACCACGGACCTCCAAATTGCATTCTGAACATGCTTCTAAGTCAAAATCACCTAACAAAGCTTTTTGACCCATCAGAATTTACATCCGAGAACTTCTACACATAAGTCAACATCTGGTTGACTTTTTCAACTTAAGTTTTCAAATAAGAGACTAAGTGTCTCCTCCGGTTGGAGGTAAGTAATGACTGTAAATATAGATCTGAGGGTATGAAACCCCGGAAATTCGTACTATTTTGATAAATGAGGTGACACACATGCTAAGTGACGGGCGTATGGGTGTGCACCTGTAGGAATTGTGACTTGGTCCGTCCTGTGACAACTGTAGAGTTGCATATTTTGATAAACTCTATATGATATCCATGTGGTTTAGAAATAAATCTGTTAACTTGGGATGAATGCCATGTTTGGGGCCTTGTGCCAAACTGTTTGGACCCTCTGGGTATTTTACTACTATCCTCACACTGTTTTGATTCAAAAGCATATCCTCAGCCATGATTTTTACCTATTTATTGTTTGATTCAGTTTCATTACTCTACTATCAAATATATGAAAATTGTTTGGGCTGAGTTTTTTATTTTTCACTGAAATGCCCAAGTGGCTATGAGGTTGATGGGAGAGAGGTCGAGGACCTGATGGTGAGTATTATATATATATATATATATATATATATATATATATGGATCGGGATGCACGGCGTTAGCGATATTTATATGTATATGGATCGGCTGCACGCTGCAGTGATATGTTGAATCGGGTTGCACGCCGCAGTGATATAGCGCTTGGGCTGTAGGAACCCCTCTAGAGTCTGCACACCTCTAGTGAGAACAATCAACTATATGTATATTTACAGATCGGTTGCACGCCGCAGCGGTTATTATTATGAGATATCTATTGAGCGGGAGTGCTGAGTGTGAGTGTTGATTGACGAGAGTTGAGTCACGAGTGATAGAGAGGCTTGCCCAATGGGCTATATATATGAGTTATACTTTGCCAGAGGAGCTTGTTTATGAAATTACTCTTTTCACTCTTCTTTTATACTGAGCCTCTATTGAAAAATGTTGAACAAATATTTTAAATAACTTTCATTAAAACTGGAGTTTTTACGAGATGTTCTGAATTTGAACTACAGATTGGACTTTGTTATTCCTATTGAGATTCTATGTTAGACTATGTATATGATTTAAATGCTCGTCACTGTACTCAACCTTTATTTACTTTGGTTACTTACTAAGTTGACGTACTCACGTTACTCCCTACACCTTGTGTGCAGATCCAGGTGCTAGAGCATCCTAGTGAGAGCTGATCTTTGCCTTCAGAGTATTTTTTGGAGATATCAAGGTAGTTGCACGACATCTGCAACCCTGCTTTTTTCTTTCCTATCCTTAGTATTATATATTTTAGTCTTATCTTGTATTGAGTAGATAGTGTTGGACTATATTTTAATGGTTCATGACTAGTGACACCAGGATCGGGAAGTGTTGATTTATTTGCATATTTTTTCTCTACGTATTTTGATATATTAAAATGAAAGATTTGTGATCATATTTGATTAGAAAAATGAATTCACAAAAGACCCTTTATGTTATTAGTGTTGAATCGGCTTGCCTAGTACTATGATAGGCGCCATCACAACCGGGGTAGTTTGGGGTTGTGACAAGTTGGTATCAGAGCTTAGGTTACATAGGTCTCACCAGTCATGAGCCGATTTAGTAGAGTCTTGCAGATCGGTACAGAGACGTCTGTACTTATCTTCGAGAGGTTGCAGAACCTTTAGGAAAATCTTCACATTCTTGAATTCCTATAGTGCGAATCTATTGATTCCGGTAACTAAACTTCTATTATTCTGTTCTCTCACAGATGGTGAGGACACGTGCTACCAGGCAGGATGGACGACCACCAGTACCAACAATTGGGGCCACTAGAGGCTGAGGTCGCAGTTGAGGCCATGGTAGGGCAGGGGTGTAGCCCGCACAACAACTACGGTAGCACCTGCAGATCCACCAGTCGATCAGGTCCTAGTTGCGGATGCTCCAGCAAAACCAGCTCAGACATTGGCTGTGCCGATTGTTATTCTAAGCCTTCAAGAGGCCCTAGCCCAGATTCTATTGGTGTGCACTGGCCTGGCTTAGGCGGTCTCAGTTACTATGGCCCAATTACTTCTCAGGCCAGGGGAGGTACCCAGACTCTCGCCGCTCGCACACTTGAGCAGGTTGTGTAGGGACTTCAAACACCGGAGGCACCTCCAGCCCAGCCGGTTGAGCCTGCTTAGGATTATGTGGTACCAGTTATGCCTGATAACAAGTAACGTCGATTGGAGAGGTTTGGTTGACTTCAGCCTCCAACTTTCAATGGTGAAAAGGGCAAGGATGCCCAGGGTTTCTTGGACAAGTGTCAGAGGATGTTTCGGACCGCAGGTATTTTGGATACCAGTGGGGTCTCGTTAACTACTTTCCAGTTTTTAGGAGTTGCCTTTACATGGTGGGAGGCATATAAGAGGCGTAGGCCTGTTGATGTAGCGCCCCTTACCTGGTAGCAGTTATCCGCTCTCTTTGTGGAGAAGTATATGCCACAGTCTCACAGAGAGGAGCGGCATAGGCAGTTCAAGTAGTTGTGTCAGGATGATATAACTGTAACGCAGTATGAGATGAGATTTTCAGAGCTAGCTCGTCATGCTAGTTGGTTGGTTCCTACGGATAGAGAGAGGATCAGGAGGTTCGTAGATGGCCTCACATATCAGCTTTGGATTCTTATGACCAGAGAGAGGGTGTCAGTTCCTATGTTTGAGTAGGTTATTGATATTGCTCAAGAGATTGAGTCAGTTCGTCGCCAGGAGCGAGATGAGAGGGAGGCCAAGAGGTCTCGGGGATCTGGTAGTTTTGGTGGTGCTCCTTCGAGAGGCTAGTTTCATCACGGTAGAGGTCGTCCATTCAAACATGCTCAGTCAACTCACCCAGATCATCATGGGGCATCATCAGGCCATCGTTCTCACAGTTCTCATTAGGGCCATTCATCACTTAGTGCCCTTCCAGCCCAGTGTTCATCCCGTACTCCATCAGTTCAGGGCTCTTCCATACCAGGTTCTTCTACTAGTCATCCCGGTGCTACGGGTTCCCTTCAGTCCCCGTCCCCCGCACCATGGATTTGTTATGAGTGTGGAGAGTTTGGGCATATGAGGAGACAATGTCCTCATCTTCTTGGGGGTCCATCTCAGCAGAGGAGTCAGCCCTCAACTTCAGCTCCAGTAACTTTACCACCCGCTCAGGCAGCTAGGGGTGGGGGTTAGTCAGCTAGGGGTCGCCCTAGAGGGGGAGGTCGATCAGGTGGTGGTCAGGCCCGTTTCTATGCACTCCCAGCTAGACTAGATGTTATTGCTTCAGATGCTGTGATTACATGTATTGTTTCAATTTGCCACAGAGATGCCTCTGTGTTATTTGATCCTGGTTCCACGTTTTCATATGTGTCATCATATTTTGCTCGTTATTTGGATACGCCTTGTGAGTCTCTTATTTCATCTATTCGTGTATCTACTCTGGTGGGCGATATTATTGTTGTATACCGCGTATATCGGTCATGTATGATCACTATCGGGGGTTTGGTGTCACGACCCCAACCCCGATCCGGTCGTGATGGCACCTCTTGTGAAGACAAGGCCAACCAACCAACCCATTTCGCCTTTTCAGAATAGTTAATTATTGATACATAGTTTTAGCATAATTAAATAACCACAGTCCAAATAAAGATTTCTTTATTAAGTGCGGAATAAAACCCAAACACAGCCCAAACCGGGGTGTCACAAGTCACAAGCATCTATTAGGGTGTAAATACAACTACAAGGTCTAAATTATACAAAACAATAATAATGAGCAAAAGGGAGAAAAACAGTGCTGCGAATGTCGGCAGCGACCTTGCTAAACTCCGATAACTCTGCCTCTAATCAACCAAAACCTGCTACCGGGTGCATAAATACCTGCATCTGCACACAAGGTGCAGGGAGTAATGTGAGTACTCCAACTCAGTGAGTAATAAAGGTAAATAATAACTGAGCAGTAAGAAATCACGTAAAACAAACCATCATGTTGTATAGAGCAGTGCAAAACCCTTTGAGAAAAGCAGTGAAGCTGTGAAATCTTTAGAAAAAACATCTTAGCTCAGTTTAAACCTCTTTTGAAAATGACTTTCTCAATGGTTGCACAAATGAATACAAACAATTAGTGCAGATAAGCACAGTAATCCGCCCCTCGAGCACAACACTCAATTAACAGATAATGCCAGGCAATCGGGTGGATATCCCATGAGGTAGCACAAACAACAGATAATGGCAAACAAATGAAATAAAGTAACACATAGAACAGTACCAGCACCGCTGCGGCGTGTAACCCGATCCATATATCGCTGCGGCGTGCAACTCGATCCATATATTTTGTCGACGGTGCCCACTGGGGGTTTGTAGACTCCGGGAGGGGCCCTTTACAGCCCAAGTGCAATATCAAGACATCTCGTGGCATCAAATCTAGGCCCTCGGCCTTATATAAATCACAAGCCACCTCGTGGCGTACATATCTCAGGCCGAGCAAGCCATCTCGTGGCATCAAATCTAGGCCCTCGACCTTATATAAATCACAAGCCACCTCGTGGCGTACATATCTCAGGACCTCGGCCTCATAATCAAATCAGTATCTCACTGTTGCGGCGTGCAACCCGATCCAAAAGTATCCTCACAATACATGACCTCGGCCTTACTCAGTCAAAAATCACATAAGCCCCCCGGGCAGCAGTAAAACATGATGCTCAGCCCAAAAATATCATTGGAAATATCATTTCAAGTGTTAAAGCGAAATAAATTTGGCTGAGTTTTGAAAATAGTGGAAAATACATGACTGAGTTCAAGTGTAAAATTAAAACAGTGAGGAAATATCAACAACAGTCCCCGAAGGGTTCAAATAACTGGCACGAAGCCCAAATATGACAATCAACCCAAAACATAATGATCGCAAATAAGTTTTAGTCAAATACGCAGTAAAATCATTAATCGGGACGGATCAAGTCACAATCCCCAATGGTAAACGACTCCACGCTCATCATCAAGCGTGTGTCTCACCTCAATATAGCACTACGATGTGCGAATCCGGGGTTTCAAACCCTCAGGATATCATTTACAATCATTACTCACCTCGAACCGGCGAAATCTCTAGTTCGCGATGCCTTTGCCCCTCAAATCGGCCTCCACGCATGTCGAGTCTATCTAAAATCAGAACGAATACATTACAATATGCTAAGGGAGCAATGCCCAAGCGAAAACAATTGAAAAATATCAAAAATCCCAAAATTAGCAAAACCCGAGCCCCAGGCCCACATCTTGAAACTCAGAAATTTTTATATCATTAGATTTCTTATCACCCCACGAGTTCATACATACCAAAATTTCTCAAATCCGACCCCAAATGGTCCTCCAAATCCCAAATCAAAGTCCAATTTTCTCAAGCCCTAGTTCTTCAATTTTAGGCTTAGTTTTCCATGAATTTCTAGGTGGATTTTACAATATAATCGAGTTTTAAGACCAAGATTCTTACCTCAAGTCGATTACTCTTGAATCCCTCTTTAATTTCCTTCAAAAAATCTCAAAAACGAGCAGACATGGGTGAAAATAGACCCAAAATCACGGATAAGACGACTTGAAAACATTCTGCCCAGGCCTGACTTTCCTTCTTCGCGAACGCGGTCAACCTCTCGCGTTCACGTAGCACAAATTTACGTTGACCAATTTTTACCTTATGCGAATGCGACACGCCAGTCACGAACGCCATGCTTCCTCTATCTTGACCTTTGCGAATGCGTTCGCTCCTTCGCGAACACGATGAATAACTGACCTCGGACCCATCAGACCCAAAACCTCCTTCGCGATCGTGTATACTTACTCGCGAACGCGATGCAATCCCCTCAAAAGCCTTTGCGAACGCGGCCTAGACCATCGCGAATGCGGATCTTACGAAACCCGGCCCTTCGCGAATGCAAGCTCCCCTTCGCGATCGCGAAGGACAAAATACCTGAAACTACTGGAACAAAAATCTGCAATTTTCCAAACTCCAAAATGGTCCGATTGACCACCCGAAACTCACCCGAGGCCCCCAGGACCTCAACCAAAGGACCAACACATCTAAAACCTTATTCAAACTTATTCCAATCATCAAAACACCTCAAACAACACCAAATCCATCAATTCACATTGAATTCAAGCCTAAATTTTCTAAAAACTTCCGAAATACGCTTTCGATCAAAAACGCAACCAAACCACATCCGAATGACCTGAAATTTTGTACACACATCAAAAATGATATAACGAAGATATTTCAACTCTCGAAATTCCATTCTGACTCTCGGATCAAAATCTCACCTATCAATCGGAAATCGCCAAAATACTAACTTTGCCAATTCAATCCTATTTCTACTCCGGACCTCCAAAACCAATTCTGATCACACTCCTAAGTCATAAATCACTCAAATAATCTAACTAACTCATAAAATTCCCGATTCAAGATCATATACAAACAAGTCAACTCTTAGTGAAACCTTTCAAATTTAAAGCTTCCAACTGAGGTTGTTCTTTCAAATTCATACTGATTCCCGTGAAAACCAAAATCAACAATTTACATCAATCATAATACATCATACGAGGCAAATCATGCCTGAGAACTGGCGATCAAAGCACAAAAGCTCAAAACAACCGGTCGGGTCGTTAAATTTAGAGACCTGAGTGGACCTTTTGTTGCTTTGTATGGTGGATTTTGATATGATATTAGGCATGGATTGGCTATCTTCATGTCGTGCTATTTTGGACTATCATGCTAAGGTAGTGACGTTGGCTATTCCTGGTGTGCCATGAATTGAGTAGCAAGGTTCAACTGATTTTATCTCCAGTAGGGTGATATCATTGTTGAAGGCCCAACGGATGGTTGGGAAAGGTTGTCTTTCATACTTAGCTTTTGTGAGGGACGTCAGTGTAGAAACTCCTACCATTGATTCTGTTCTAATAGTGAGGGACTTTTCGGATGTATTTCATGCAGACCTGTCGGGCATGCCACCGAATAGGGATATTAACTTTGGTATTGATTTGGTACCGGGTACTCAGCCCATTTCTATTCCACCATATTGTATGGAATCGGTGGAGTTGAAGGAGAAGCTTCAGGAACTCCTTGCTAAGAGGTTTATTCGGCCTAGTGTGTCGCCTTGGGGTGCGCCTGTTCTATTTGTTAAAAGGAAGGATGGCACGATGAGGATATGCATTGATTATAGGCAGTTGAACAAAGTTACAATCAAAAACAAGTATTTATTGCCTCGTATTGATGATTTATTGACCAGCTTCAGGGAGCAAGAGTGTTCTCCAAGATTGACCTCCGGTTAGGGTACCACCAGTTGAAGATCAGGGCCTTAGATATTATTAAGATGACTTTCTAGACCCGATATGGTCATTATGAGTTCGTTGTGATGTCTTTTGGGATGTCCAATGCCCCAGAAACGTTCATGCATTTGATGAACATCATATTTCGGCCTTATCTTGACTCGTTCGTTATTGTATTCATTGATGATATTCTGGTGTACTCGCGTAGTGTAACACCCCGTACATTCGGACTAGGTGTGGATATGTTAAATATGTATTAATTTGATATTTTAGACATATGAAGTCCTAGAGGATGATTGGTGAAAATAGTTGTTTTGGAATTAAGATAGAGAGTGAGGTGCATAAGATTTGACAAAATCGAATAAGTTTATAAAAGGTCCGTATTCAAGCAGAATTGAGTGAAAATGTGTAAGCAATTTGGGAAACCTCAAAAGCTGAATGTTGTAGGTCTTTGAAATATCTTTCCAACGATATATTATAGATCCCGAACGGATCTATGTGCAAAACGTTATATGATTTTATAGAACAATGCACAATATGCGCGCCCAGTGCGCGCCCCGAGCGCGGTCGCACACCTGTGGCAGTGTTACTGCCATTTTGCTTGGTCAAGTGCATGGTCCGGCTTACAGTTGCACAGGGGCACACTTGGGGGGTCATTTTAAAGCCCTACTTTGTCCCCCACAGCCCCAAAACATAAAAACTTGCTCTAGAAAGGGAAACTCTCAAAAATCTAACTCCTTAAGGGCCCCTCCACCATCTAAATTAAGTTCTAATGGTGATTCTAAGTTAATTTCAATTTCCCAACATTTTATTAACATGGGTAAACCCTCCATATCATTAGATATTCGATTGACACATCATTGTTGAGAGAAGGAACCCTAGAACTCGAATTCAAGGGGATTGAACTTCAAAAAGGTATATTCACCCTCTAATTGATTATACGATTGGATTAATGAATATAGACTCTATGTTCATTAGCTATGAGTTGGTGGGTTTGATATAAAGGCATGAACGATTATAGGTTTGGGGTGTTGATTGTTGATTATTGGTTAAGGGTGTTGTTTACCTTATGGGTGATAATGAATAATGTTGATTATAACTATTTGAGACTTTAGAATTTATCTAAGAGCAAGAGAATGGGTTATTGGGTGTAGAGACACCATTAATAAGGACTATGAAGCTTTATTCTCGCCAAGTGTTTGATAAAATGCGTAAGTGACCAAAATATGAATATTATTGTTAATATGGAATCCCTTTGACTTGTATTAATATAGATTAAAGTTGAAAGGGTTGGAGAATGTTGTATTACGCTCAAGAGCAAGAAGTTAAGGTATGTGAGGCTAACTCTCTATGTTTGGGAATGTTAATGATTCTCCCTACACTACGTTTGTTTTACGACGTTACTGATTGCCTCAGAAATATAGTTAAGCCTAGTTCCCTGAATAGTTGTAGAACTTCTATTCTCTAGCTTCGTAACTCGTTCATGACTTTCATTCTGAATGTTGTGAAATCAGTGCGTAATCAATATAGACTTGGGTTTGATGCCCATGAGTCTCAGTCTAGATTACTTAGCATGTCATAAAAAGTTGAAGTCTCAATTTTCATAATCAGTTTACGAGTACATGTCTTAGTCTAGCTCTATTCAGCATTCAAGTATCATACAACTCAGTATGGTTCAGTATTTTAGCATCATGCATTTCAGTATAATTCTCAGTTCCTGAATGTTGAACACCTATATTTGGGCCTTAAGCCGTAGTTTTTATGCTTTATGCATAATTGGGCTTGAGGCCGTAGTTTATGCTTTATGCATGTTTGGGCCTGAGGCCGTAGTTTATGCTTTATGCATATTTGCGTCTGAGGCTGTAGTTATATAAATGTATACTTGGGCCTGAGGACGTAGCTTGTGCACATATATATTGGGCCCGAGGCCGTAGCTTATTCAGATAAATAGGTTGTTCATCATTCAGAAGAGGGAATATTCATATCTTTACTTCCTTTGTTCAGTTCAATTATCACTTATCATTTCAGTTTCAGTTTCAGTTTTAATAGTTATCATTTCAGTTATCAATTATCAATTCTCTGTTATCAGCTTAGTTTTAGTTTCAACATTTATAATTCTTTCTTTCAGTTGCTTTACATACCAGTGCAATTCAAATGTACTGACGTCCCTTTTGCCCCGGGCCTACATCTCACGATGCAGGTAATGATTTACTGGTTGATGATTCGGAGCGCTAGAATTCTCGTACCAGCGGTTTGGTGATCCCCAGTTCTTTTGGGGCATTATCATTACTTTACAGTCTTTCAGTATTTATAGACAGTCAGTGTTTTCAGTACTTTATTAGAGGCTTCATAGACGAGAGTAACAGTTAGATAGAATCTCAAGTATTTTATGTTAAGCTATGTTGGTTGCAAATATGCTTCAGAAATTGTATTAGTATTTCTGCATTTTGATTTATATCATTCGGACTTTTAGTATATCAGCATGTGTTAGTTTATCTTCTGCATTCAGTATGTTATAATATCATAAGTTAATTCATCCAGCCAGTTGGTTCGCTCGGTCGCATGTAGTCAGGCACTGGGTGTTGTGTTACGTCTAAGCCCAGGGCATGACAAAGCTTGGTATCAGAGCACTAGGTTCAAGTGTCCTAGGGAGTCTATGAAGCCATGTCCAGTGGAGTTTCCTTTATATATGTTTGTCGGCTACTCATATAAATGGTTAACTACCAAGACATCCAGGATTGTCTCATTTCTTTCTACTCTAGATCGTGCCATAAAGCTTAGAGCAATAGTTAACCTTCTCTTCCTATCGAATTCCAAATGTATTAGATGCCCAAGCGACACGCAGGAGAAACCTAAGGTCCTAGAGATGATAATTGCCCATTAGGATATAATTATGGAGTACAGGTTGGTAAATATGAGAATTGATTGGATGTTAAAAGTGGGATGCAATGGATAGTAGTACAGATTAGAGCATAACCTTATCAAAAAGTATAAAAGCAGTTATCATATCTTATGGTTATCAGCTTACCTCAACAACCAGTTATACAATCTTTCAGTTAGCAAGTTTATGGTTATTCAACATGCCAGTTATCAGTTATTCGGTTACCAAATCTCCAATTTTTAGTGTATCAAAACTCTGGTGACTTGTGAGTATACAGTGACGCCTATGGGTGCTAAAAGAAAAGGTAAGTAATAGATATAACAAAATATTTGCAATTTATGGGTCTAGATTATTACTCAAGACTAGCCGGATGGTGCAGAAAGTGATTTATCAGATAATGCTATACTCTGAAGGACATGTTTCTGTGTGGTAGTGTATCCGTATGTGTTTTACATCATAGAACAATTTCATTTTTATTCTTGGAAATGATCCACAAGTTGGATGATGTAGTTTAGATGTCAGACCCTAACATTGGTCACTATAGTTTTGGACAGAAAAGAGCCTAAGGGTAAAATACCTAGGAGTCAGAAATATTTGTTATTACCAAAGATGTGATTTTGTACAACTCATGCAAATGACTAGAAGATATGATGTATGCAATGAGAACTAAGAGCAGCTAATAGTGAATTTTAGGGAATGATTTTAAGTTGTTCATATTTATTCAAATTAGAACTAGAAGTAATACGTTAGTAATGCTACTACAAGAAGCAACTATTGATGTAAGAAAAAAGATATGGCAGTTCCCCCTTAGGTTATGTGACTAAGTGATTGTCGCGGATGTTTATAGTATGATTTGATTTTGTATTATATAGAAAGTTTGGGGTTAGATATTCGAATTTTGTTTAAGACATATTAACTTTCCCTAAGTGTGATCCATGTACATGGTCCAAAAAAACGATAAGTATGCGACCGTAGAACAGGGTCGTATGGTGAGGGAAGTTAGAAATAACCTTATGCCTCACTTTAGTTATCCAAAGTATAACAAGAAAATGTGATTCTAGTAGGTGTTTAGTAAAAAAATAATAAGTAAGTTTTGAGTTGATACAGTAAATTAGCACTTTCAGCAGAGCTAGTAGAGGTACAATTTGATTTACTTAGCTAGGATAACTCTAGTGAGTGGATGACAATTTGAAAAACCGAACGTGTGTTAAAACCCAAAGAGTTTAAGTTAAATCTGAAGTACAATGATAGTGGGAAAAAAAATCTGCTAGGCAATAAGAGAGCCAATTACAGAAGAATAGCCTTTAAGAATTATAGAAAAGGGGTCTTCCCAAGATTGACTATGTGAACAGAGTTAAATCATTAAGATTGTGTATGATAGTTGTGAATACATTAGCTTTCCATTTATGTAGGAAATATAGTTTTCCTAGTAAGAAGGATTTCTTAGAAGTTAGTTGGAAGATGAGTCGTCATTGACATATAGTGCAAAGAATTGCAGAAAACAAGGAAAGTTATTTGGACCCCAACAAAAAAAAAAGGAAGGATCCGCAAGTATAAGACCTTTGGTCTAAGGGGTGAAGTGAAAACCATCAGAAAGTCCAGTGGGAGATTCGAAACCCACATAGATAGCATTGGATATAAAACCATCAAATCATACCCAATTATGTATCATGAGGGTAGTGTCGTTGTACGAGACTCTAATTTTGGAGTACAAGTTAAAGACTTAGCTCGCAACAATGCTAGAAGTGTTTCTAGGAAGTACCTTAAAAAGATAATCAAGTATGGGAAGTATAGCTAATGATTGAGGCAGACAAGAGGACTATGGTGAATGAAGTTCACCACTTAGCCAAGATAGGAGTTCGACTTCGGACTCCGAAGATGACGGAGTTGTTGTCTAGAACAGGACTTGTTCCCCCTTAGTAGCCAAAGAGAATGAGAAATAATTGTAGGCATGTGATTTTTGACCCTTCCCAAGATTTGTCATATTTTAGCATGTAAATATTTAATTTAGGCCCAATATAGCTATTTTAACTCATTTTTACTCTTTTACTTTATTTTACTACAAGGAAATGAAAATTACAAAAAATATATTTTTATTTTATGTACCTTTCATAAAGTAAAAAAAATATATACAAAAATAGTACCTTAATTTTATCTTTATATAATCTTGAAAATACAAAAAATATGTAATAGTTTCATGTTTTAATATAGTTTAGTTTAATTAATTAGAATTTATTTTTACATCGTGTAGTATAGTTATCTTATATTAAGGGAATTTAGCTATGGTTTTAATTAATAATTTTTGGAGTCTTCTTAGCACAAAATTGAAACACAAAAAAAGACATGGTCCAACCCAATTACCCTTGGCCCATTCTTACCAACCCATTAGCCCATTTAAGTGCAAGATTTAATCCTAGCCTTCTATTTCCTCCTAATCCAATGGACATCATCCTTTCCCACTTCCATTTAAAATACCCAATTATAGAAACCCTACCCTAAGTTTTCAATTCCTAGACCCAAGACTCTTAGAAAAAAAAATGGCGCAACTCATTCCAAAGAAGAAAAAAAATAATCAGACCCAAATTCTCTAACGATATGCGTTGACACGACCGCTTCGAGGTTTCTTTTCCTTCACGTAAGGATTTCTAGAATGAATCCCTTGGCCAATTGAAATCATGAATGGACACGCCACTCCTTGTTGCTTCTTCCTCAAGAGACTTTATTTTTATATATATAAAACTTCCATAGCCATGTAAGACAAAGCTAAGACCAAAATATTAGAATTCTTCAGTATAATCTAGGATTTTGCAAAGCAAATTGGTTAAAGATGGCACTTGCCAAGGCTAAGGAAATTGTTTCTGTTAATCCATGTCGTGGTCTTAAGCAAGACGTACTGTCCGTTCTGCATTAGCGTAAAGGATTTGTTGAGTAAGCTGATAGCACACTGTTCCAAACGTCTTCATTGGCGAGAAGCACATTGGTGGCTGCGACGTGATTTCGGCTATAGCGGGCATATGGAATTAAGATTGAGGTCATTTTTGGTTTCAAGTTTTCCGGCGTCGATTCGAGGTTCCGGTTTTAATGTGTAGCTATTTGTTCATTTGGATATTTGAGTTCCAAAATTTGATTTCCCATACATTAAATGAAATCAATTTCAAGATCCTTGGGGTCTATGATGGCAAGGATTCCAACAGTGATCATCCTTTGGTAAGCTTTTCATTGCTTAAGCTGCGAATGTATTAGAGTATTGTCTACTTAATTTGTTAAGTTTGCTTGGTTTGGTATTTGTTGTGCTGTGAAAATGGGTATCTTAATTATGTTGGTTCATATTGATTTATTGGTATAGAATTTCATTTTGTGCGTTTATTGTTGTCTATGGAAATACCTCATTAGCTTTTGTTGACTTCATAATTAGTTTGAAAATAAGGAAGATTAATATTGTGATTATTGTTATTGAAGCTAGTAGCTGGAAATCGTTGACCAACTATGCCAATTCCTTGTTGAGTAGTGTTTATAAATAACTTATGGCCCTCTAAAGTTTCGTTTGAATTCCCTTTAAAAATAGAAATAGAGTTGTGTCGGGCCAAATAAAATCCCAAATGTGTGGACCTCGCTTAATTATTTATTTTAAAGTCCTTAGAATTCGAGGCGTGCCATTTAGCTAATTTTCATGGCTCTCGCAAAGTTGCTAACGCGTAGTTGCTTTAGGCATGTCATTTTAATAAAATTACTTTCCTAAATTTGGGTGCGTATTTATGTGACCCAAATCCAAATTTCAACAATGTCAAAATATATCGAAGGTCGCGGATGCATTTATGTGACGTGGTTCAAGACGTGTTTTAACAATGTTGCAGTTTTCTTTTAAAAAATGAATAAAAGTAGTTAAAACTAAAATTTGCACATAGGTTCATAATTGTTTAAAATCAGATAATAGGCCATTTATAACAGTTGAGCAACTGTGCTAGAACCACGGAATTCGGGAATGCCTAACACCTTCTCCCGGGTTAATAGAATTCCTTACCCGGATTTCTGGTTCACGAACTGTAATACAAAGTCAATCTTTTCCTCGATTCGGGATTTAAAGCCGGTGACTTGGGACACTATAAAATTATCCCAAGTGGCGACTCTGAATCTTTTAATAAATAATCTCGTTTAGATTGTCACTTTAAATTGGAAAAAACTCCCCTATACACTCCTTCTCGGAGGTGTAGTGAAGAAGGAGGTGTGACAGCTCTGGCGACTTTGCTGGGGATCGAACCCAGAATCTCTGGTTCAGGGTTCAAGAATTCGAGCTTAGAATAATTGTTATATTTGGCTTTATTTATAATCTGGTTCTATTACATGTTTGAGCCAAATGTGCTAAATGTTGCTTTTTACCGCTTTGATATTATTTGAACTGTATATATAAACTGCTACGAAACCCCTCTCTTCTCTCTCCCGAGGAGTGCACGCTGGTCGTGACTTCTTTCTGTTAGTGTCATATCCCAAATAGAACGAGGTTCGGACAAGTTGCAAAGCCGGATGATCTTTTGGTTACCGGTACGCAGCCCCCCCTCGACTCGAGTTGTCCGCTCGGGTAAGCCAGGTCTAGAACAAATAAACCCAGGTTTTTTAAAACCTAGTATAACAATACCTCATGCCGGATCCCTAGTAGGAACGTTTGTTTGCATCATGTGCATTTTGACTTAGGGGACTCAACACAGGGGTTGGGTCCGTCTAGGACAGGTATACCCCAAAAAATAAAAGACCATCATGATGCATCTTATGTGCTACATGTTGCATTTATTCAAGGGTAAAAGGGTCATTTGGCGGACCAATGATAGCTAAGGGTAGATGAAGAAATAAAAAAAAATAATGAAAAAAGAAACAAGAAAGAAAAAAAAGAGAGGGTGAAGTGTGAAGATAAAGTGATTGGAGCCTAATTATGTTTTCTGTAACATTTTGTTAAGAAAAAAGAGCTTGAAAAATTCAAAATTTTTTGTACTTTTTCATCATTTTTCAAAAATCAAAAATAAAAAAAAGGGGAAAAAAGAAAATAAAAAAAAGAGTTTACATGTTTCATTATTTTTCAAAAAAAAAAGAGAAAGAAAAGACAAAAAAAAACATATTTTCTCTAAATTAGTTGTTATTTTTATTTTTCGCCCGTATCCAATCTTTCCGAACTACGCATACCTGATTCTCGTCTTTCGGGGCGTGATACATAGGCAACCCACATAAGGTCCGGTCTTCCTAGTAAATCTTAGGTTCTTGGCTTTGCAGGGTCTTAGCCAAATTTTGCACTTCTAACCACTTTTTGACCAAATAAGTCATTTTGCAAAAATAGTCTCAATCATGTCTTGCATGTGTCTAGTAGGGAATGTTATTGTCTCACATAGTGTTGGTTTAAGTTTTCTCATACAGGTGTAGATCCACTTACCGGAGTTTGAGCATGACAGATACCCCAAGACCACCGCATTCAGGAGTTGCTTAAGGAGATTTTTTATATTTGTTATTTGTATTTTATTTTTATGTTTGGAGTATTTTTTTTACGTCGTCTTTTACTTTCTAGTTTTGTACAGCAATGTCGAGTTTTTTTATTATTGTACTTTTATTTTGTATTTGAAAAGGTGTGGTGTAACTCAAAATCCAAAAAAAGATATTTTGCGTTTTTATATTTCCGTTAGAATTCTCTTTAGAAATAATACTCCTAGAAATCAAGAAGAAAAAAAGAAAGTCTGAGGTGGTTTTATTTTAGGAAGTTAGTATCTAGAATTTTTTTTTAAAAAAAAAATAATTTTTTTTTGCTTTTATACTTCCCTTAGTATATTAGGACCAAAATTCAAAAAAAAGAGAATTTTCTTTTAGTACCTCTTTAAAAGTTTTCTTTAAGACATTAATTCCAAAATCCAAAAAGATTTTCTTGTGAGGTGTTTCTTTGGGAAATTAATTAAAGATGAAAAAATTCTTTTATTTTCACTAGAACTTTAGGATATTGTATACTTTATCTTTTGTTTATCATTAGAATTTTTCCTTTAGGCAATCAAAATTGAAATTCTGTTTTATCTTTTTCATTGCTTGCTTCGAAATCTTGCATCAGGATATCAAATGAAAATCCAAAATATTTTTCTGTGGTTTATTATTTCGATCTTCTTCCTAAAAAAAAGAATCAAAAAATATTTTTTTTCTCTTCTAGGGTTTTTCCTTAATAATTTTCCATAGAGTGTTTGTTTCAAAAAAGCAAAAAAAGCAAAAAATATATGCTCGTTAAGCTTGAGTTTGCAATAGGTTATAGAACATTAAGTCTAGAAAATTCAAAAACAAAAAAGAGATTTGTTTCTTCTATTTCCCTTTTCTCGTCAAAGTCATTAAGGTAAAAAGAAGAGAATGTTAGTTTGTTTACTTTATTCCCGATCTTCCAGAACTACGCAAAGATCTGATTCATGCGGCGTCATGATACGTAGGAAACCTACATAGGGTTCGATCGAATCATTTTTTTACTGTTAAAAGAAAAGAAAAAAGGAAAAAGGGAAAAAAAGAGAGAAAAAAAGATGCAATTGTGGGATGTGAGAAATGAGAGGAAAGAAAAGAGTGAAATTAGAAAAAGAGGAAGGAAAATGATCAAGCAAGTGCTAGAAAAGCAGAGAAAAGAGAGGATTGAAATGAACAAATTGGGATGATGCCAACTGACCTTTGTACCCTCGGAGTCATTTTAGAATCGATAACTGTGGCTGGGTGCATTGCACATAAAGTGAGATTACCTTATGTTAAATGCTCTAACGCTAACGTGATGGCTTCATTTTGTTATATTCATAGCAGAAGGGTGGTTGGTTTGTGGTTTTAAAGTGGTAACTCTTCTCTATAGCATAAAGCCAAAGGCAATGACAGACAACAACAGAACTAAGTTGGTTGATATCGGCGCTCGAAAGCAGTTGGTTGAACAAGACAATGGGTTGGTTGAAGAGGTAAAGATGTTAAAACAACACATGGCTGACATGTATCAGGCTTGGATTACTGGGAAGACGCCACCCCCGCCACCACCCAGCTTCCTAGATGTTGGCCTTACCCAAACTCTGGACACAATGCCAGATGATCCTCCATACTCTCCAGATCCACCCGCTTATCTCCAAGCTCATGATACCCAATATTACCCCTCAGAGGTTGCCCACAAGGTTCCCTACTCATACAAACAGGGCCCAAGGGATGAGCCTCATGTTGAAAATGAAAGGTTCACAGGAAGAAAAGGGAAAGATGGGGCACCCAAGAGGCTGAAAGGCATAGAACAGTCCTTAAAGAACAAGGAAGGAACGGGAGACCAAGGAAGCATGGCTTACAAGGAACTGTCTGTGTCCCCTGACGTTCGCCTGCCCGTGGGGTTTAAAGTGCCAAAATTTAACTTGTATGATGGGTGTGAGGATCTGGTAACCCACCTGAGGGTCTTTTGCAGTAAAATGAGAGGTGTTGGTGAGAAATATGATTTGTTGATGGCGTATTTTGGTGAGAGTTTGACTGGGGCAGCTTTGGAATGGCATAATCGTCAAGATGTTGGTAAGTTGCCTACATTGGGTGACATGGCTCAAGATTTTGTTCAATACTTTCAATACAAATCAGGCGTTACCCCAGACCGCTCCTCCATATCTAAGATGGGAAAGAAACCAGAGGAAAGCCTTAGAGAGTTTGGGCTCAGATGGAGGGAGCAGGTTGCTCGAGTCAATAACCCGATTGGTAAAGAAGAAATGGTTGAGCTTTTCCTACAAGCCTAGGGGCCCACCTACTTCAGTCATTTGATCCCAGGCCCTGGGGAAGCTTTTTAATGATGTGTTAAAAATGGGGGAGCTAGTAGAAGAGGGAATCAAGTTAGGCAAAATCATGAGTTGTTCGAAAAACATTCAGAACATCCCAGTAAGCTTGGGTGGAAGAAAGAGAAATGGAAAAGATGGTCCAATGGGCTTTCCCGAGCAATACTTCCAGCCTCGACATCGTCCCCGTGGATATCCTTATGCACCAGATGATCTTCCCCAATGCCATTTCTCTCCACAGAACTCCCAAAGTCGTACATCACTCTCCCAGTACCCAGCTCCACAAAATGCCTATGTACCCCCACGAGCCTACCGAAAACCCCCTGGATCAGGTTTCCGGCCCAATCAAGCCTTTAAGAATGAGAGGTTACGGAAGAAGAAGACCTTCACTCCATTGGGAGAGTCATATGCCAGTCTATTCCAGAGGCTAAGGAAATTGGACATGTTGAAGACGACCCAGATAAAAATGCCAGACCCTCTTCCAAAGAAGTTTGATTTTTCTCAAAGGTGTACATATTGCTCGGATGCCCCGGGGCATGACATAGAGAAGTGTTGGAATCTGAAGAATGCGATTCAGAAGTTTACTGATGCAGGTGATATTGTCGTGCAAAATCCAGATGCAGCAGACACTAGCCAAAGTCCATCGCCTATGCATAATGAGATGCATATGGTGGGTATGGTTTATTTTGAAAAGGAATGTGAGAATTCATCTGGGAGCCTTGGAGGTCCACGTGCTACTAAGCTCACAGCGCTATCAAGGGTTGATCTTAAGAACGAGCCGGCAAAAGGAACCCAAAAGCAATTTGTTAAGAACAATGTGATGAAGACTTGTGGAGGTCCTAGTATTGCTGATGCAGAATTCAGTGGCTAAGATACCGCGCTTGGTAATTGGAAAGACGCTCCATTTCTTGGTCAGTCGGAGAGGAGCTTTTGGTGGTTTAGTTTGTCGTCATTTCTATTGTCCGGGTTATTGCAGGGTTGTAACCCGGATATCGTCTTGTGACTCAAATCCTTCTATCCTTTATTTCGTCTAGTTCCTTTAGTCGTATTATCTCACTTAGTGTTTTCTAGGTTTGTTCTAGATTTGTAACCCCAGTTTAGTTTGTCTGTTTTGTTGTCTAAACCCTTTCACCATCTGTCTAATGCAATTTTCTATTTTCTGTTATCTCTAGTCATTTTGTTTAGTTCTCTTTTCCTTTTATAGTCCTTTTCCTGTTAACTCTAGTGACATGACATGCATGCGTAATTCCTAGCCTGGTTTTAAAAGTCAGTTTAGTCACGAAGCAATAAAACAATGTTGAAGATGTAGGGACATTGGAGGGAAATAAGTGAAGGCATTTTGAGATCACTTCAAGCCCAAATTGTGTGAAACTGGGGCAGGTAGAACATAAAAATACACTATTGGAATGCATCATGCTGCATCGGGTGAAGATAATGGCAAGTTTGCCCCAAATTTGTAGGGGGGCGTTCGTGGTAATGAGAGTAGGGATGTTGTCCAATGGGGCTTGGTAATTAACAGATGCAGAAGGCGAATGCGTGGATATGGTTATCAAGTCTAGTGCAATCAAAAGATGTTACAAATGTTTTCCTTGGTTTGTTTAAATTGTGTAGTTTGCGCTTGGCAAGTTTTGGAGATTGGAATGACGAAGGCATTTTGTTTTGCTATCTAAACACTTTATCCTTCGTTACCCCTTTGAGCCTTATTTATTTTCTTTCATACCCCTCTTTCGGAATCAATAGCAAAGATCAGAAACACAAAGGTGAAAGATGAGTAAAGGAAAAAGAGAAAAGAAAAAGAATAAAAGAGAGAGAAGAAAAAGAAGAAGAAAGAGAAAAGAAAAAAAAGAAAAAAAAAAGAAGAAAAACAACAACAAAAAGAAAAAGAAGGGAAGAAGAGAAAAGAAAAATCACAACAAACAAAGTAATTCCTATAACATGAACTACATTCGACCTGATTCCTTTTAAGGATACGTAGGTAGCCTCACAGTTCGGTCCCATTAAAATAAAAATTTAAAAGTCCCCAAACAAGAAACAGGGGTAGAATTTGTGGTTATTGTCAGAAATCTGATTCCGAAAGTTGTAATTTTGAACCCATTCGAATTATTTTGAACCTTTGATATCCTTTCTTTCTAACCCCATCCAAAAGCCCACGTTACGGTCCAAAGAAAGACCTTCCGATCAGTCTTCGAGAGATGCCAAGTCAAGCAAGAGGAGGTGATTCATATCAGGGGCAACACTCTGGTCTAAGCGGAAAAACAATGAAAACGAGAGAGTCTTATTGGTGAAAACCTTCACGGGAACCGTAAGACAACGGGATCTGGGAGAAGTCAAAAATGAGAGAGTCTTATTGGTGAAAACCCTCACGGGCACCATAAGGCGACGGTAAGTTGAGAGAAAGAGCAAAATGAGAGAGGCTTAATGGTGAAAACCCTTCAGGCACTACAAGTCGAATAAGGATTGTGAATCAGATTGGATAATTGGAGCATTAAAGCCCAGTTTCACGGTTTAGGGGTATAACAGGAGTTGAACATTAGACTTGCTCAATAGAATAGGCCACAGGTGCATGTCACAGTCATTAGAGTTGGTGTCCACATCTGATAGGTTTCTACTTTGTAGTTTTCTTGTTAGGAATCATCTCTTTTCATTGTCCTTTACTCCATTCCTTTTTGTCTTGTTTACTTCCTCTTCCTGAGTCTGTGCAGTTAGAACAAGTGAGAAATGACATTAAAATTTGCCACCAGCTGTCCAATTGCACAAAATGGGGTCTGGCTAACACATCAAATGTCATAAGTCAGAAAAGAACAATAAGCGCATTGAGCTGGTAATAATCAACATGCTTTGGGATCCTTATTAAATACAAAGGCTTGGTACATATCAATTCATGAACAATGCAACAAGATGGAGGGTGTTGGGTGAACGAATCAAAGGTATTTTCGGTGAAACACAAAGGTTTGGTACATATCAATTCATGGACAATGCAACAGATGGAGGGTGTTAGGTGAATAGATTAAGGGTATGTTCTGTGATAAGATTGATAGAGAAAGTGGTTAACCAATAACAAGCAAGGTCTTCTAAGTGGAAATCAAAGTTATCATGGCAAGTGAAGGAGCAATAGACCTCAAGGCCAATGCCAGTGGGTTAAGTTAGGAAAGAACAGCATGCACATTGAGTGGACGGTAATTGATGTGCTTTGGGATTCATGGGAGACACAAAGGTTGGTAAATGTCAGTTCATGAGTAATGCAACAGATAGAGGGTATTGGGTCTGAATGGAGAAGAGGTATTTTTTGTGATAAGGATGACAGAGAAAGTGATTAGTCAAAGAACAAGCAAGGTCTTTGAGTGGAAATCGGTTATCATGAGAAGTGAAGGAGCAACCACCCTCAAAGTCAAGGACACAAACCAACCACCATATTTTAAACTGACAAAATTTTTCTTTGATTTGAAACAGGGGTAGAAAATTTCGTTTGTATCAGAGAAACCCACCGCAAGGAAAGGCAAGCACCAGACAGGTTTGACCGTAAACTCTTAGGACCCGCCTGGATAATGGGATTTAATTTAAAGTTTTCAGGACCCTCCTGGAAAATGGGACCTAGTTTAAAGTTCAGAAATACCATAATCTAGCATAAATATATCCCAAAGGAATATAAGTTGGCTTAGAAGTTTGCATGTTCGATATAGGATTCAATTAGGAGTTTTCAGGACCCTCCTGAATAATGGGACTTAGTTCTAAGATTTCGATTAGATAACAACATTTAGCATAAGTTCTGGTGTAGGGTAATATAATTCAGCCGTAAAATTGTCAATTTTAAGATGATACTTGATTTTTGATTTTCAGAACTCTCCTGAATAATGGGACTTAGCTTTAAGATTTCGATTAGATAACAACATTTAGCGTAAGTTCTAGTGTAGGGTAATATAATTTAGCCGTAAAATTGTCACTTTTAAGATAATACTTGATTTTTGATTTTCAGGAACCTCCTGGATAATGGGACTTAGCTTTAAGATTTCCATTAGATAACAAGAGTTAGCATAAGTTCTGTTGTAGGGTAGTATAATTCAGCCGTAAAAGTTGTCATGCTTAAGATAATACTTGATTTTCGATTGTCAGGACCCGCCTGGATAATGGGATTTAGTTTTTAAATTTTCAGGACCCTACTGGATAATGGGATTTAATTTTAAATTTCTCAGGACCCTCCTGGATAATGGGATTTAATTTTTTTAGTTTTCAGGACCCTCCTGGATAATGGGATCTAGTTTTTAAATTCTCAGGACCCTCCTAGATAATGGGATTTAATTTTATAAGTTTTCAGGACCCTTCTGGATAATGGAATTTAATTTTAAAAGTTCTCAGAATCCTCCTAGATAATGGGATTTAGTTTTTAAATTTTCAGGACCCTCCTGGATAATGGGATTTAATTTTAAATTTTCAGGACCTTCCTGGATAATGGGATTTAGTTTTTAAATTTTCAGGACCCTCCTGGATAATGGGATTTAGTTTTTAAATTTTATGGACCCTCCTGGATAATGGGATTTAATTTTAAATTTTTAGGACCCTCTTGGATAATGGGATTTAGTTTTTAAATTCTCAGGACCCTCCTGGATAATGGGATTTAATTTTAAATTTCAGGACCTTCCTGGATAATGAGATTTAGTTTTTTAATTCTCAGGACCCTCCTGGATAATGGGATTTAATTTTAAATTTTCAGGACCCTCCTGGATAATGGGATTTAGTTTTTAAATTCTCAGGACCCTCCTGGATAATGGGATTTAATTTAAAATTCTCAGGACACGCCTGGATAATGGGATTTAGTTTTTAATTTTTCAGGACCCTCCTGGATAATGGGATTTAATTTCAGGGCCCTCATGGATAATGGGGTTTAATCTTAAAAATTCTCAGGACCCTCCTGGACAATGGGACTTAGTTAAAATTCTCATGAGTAACAAGATCTAGCTAGGCTCTACCTTGAGGAAATATAAGTTTGGCTTTGAAGTTTTCATGCTTGGGATAAGATTCAATTTGAAATTTTAAGGACCCTCCTAAATAATGGGACTTAGTTTAATACCTCCCTTAGATGCTAAGATTTAGCATAAGTTTCACCGTTAGGAAGTTGAATTTAGCTCTGAAATTTTCACCCTTAAGATGAGATTTGATTTTAAATTTCAGGACCCTCCTGGATAATGGGATTTAGTTTTAGGTGTTCAGGACCCGCCTGGATAATGGGATTTAGTTTTAAGTGTTCAGGACCCTCCTGGATAATGGGATTTAATTTTTTGTTGTCAGGCCTGGATAATGGGATTTAGTTTAAGACTTTCTTAGATAACAAAATGTAGCAGGAGTCACACCTTTAGAAGATATAATTTAGATTTTAAAGCCATCATTTAACTAGGAGTTTCAGGACCCTCCTGGATAATGGGATTTAGCTTTCATATTCATAGAGATATTTGGTAATATGTCAATTAACACTCACAGATGTGCCCAGCCACCAAACTGGGGCAGAAAATTTTCTTTGTTTTTGTCTATTTTTATTGAAACCAGGCGCCCACCTGAAGAACAAGGGAATACATTTCAAGTTCTGGTAATCAGGCGCCCACCTGGAGAACAAGAGAATACATTTCGAGTTTTGGTAATCAGGCGCCCACCTGGAGAATAAGGGAATACATTTCAAGTTTCAGCAACCAGGAGCCCACCTGGAGAATAAGAAAATACATTTTGAGTTTTGCTAATCAGGCGCCCACTTGGAGAACAAGGGAATACATTTCAAGTTTCAGCAATCAGGCGCCCACCTGGAGAACAAGGGAATACATTTCAAGTTCAGCAATCAGGCGCCCACCCAACAAGGGAATACATTTCAAGTTTCAGCAATCAGGCGCCCACCTGGAGAACAAGTGAATACATTTCAAGTTCAGCAATTAGGCGCCCACCTGGAGAAAAATGGAATACATTTCAGATTCAGCAATCAGGCGCCCACCTGGAGAACAAGAGAATACATTTTCAAGTTTCAGCAATCAGGCGCCCACCTGGAGAACAAGGGAATACATTTTCAAGTTTCAGTTTTCATGTTCTTACTGATATTTGGTAACATGCCAAACTGGGGAAGAAGTTTTCTTTGTTTTTGTTTATTTTGTGGAAATCAAGCGCCCACCTAGAGAACAAGGGAAAACATTTTTCAAGTTCAGCAATCAGGCGCTCACTTGGAGAACAAGGGAATACATTTCAAGTTCAACAATCAGGCACCCACCTGGAGAACAAGGGAATACATTTCAAGTTTAGCAATCAGGCGCCCACCTGGAGAACAAGGGAATATACATTCAAGCTTCAGCAATCAGGAGCCCACCTGGAGAACAAGGGAATACATTCAAGTTTCAGCAATCAGGTGTCTACCTGGAGAACAAGGGAAGATAGTTCAAGTTTCAAGGGAAAGCAATTTCAGGGAAAAGCAGTGCAAGTGTTCAGCAATTAGGAGCTTACCTGGAAATAAGAGAATTTACTTCAGAATGCAATTCAAGTCAGCAACGAAAGAAGCTCGCGGCAAGAATGCGAGTCAACAATCCAAGGTGATCAACAAAAGTTAGTCACAATAAAGAAAGAAAAAAAAGACAAGAGAGAAAGGCAAGAAGTTAATTCAGATGCAGAAGTTGATGAAAGATGTGGGTTGCTCAAGACATGGCCGAGGTCACAAGCACTACATGTCCGGTCTTGATCCAAAAGCTAAAGAAGAACGAGCTAGCACCTGCAGCTAACAAGCGCCGAGGTTCAAATCTAAAGTCTGCATGAAGAACCATTCAAGACTCAAGATCAAGCTTCAGAAGACTTATAGATAGAAATCTTGTAACTCGTAGTTGACAGGCTTAGCTAGTCTTTTTCATGTTTTGATTTTTGATGTAATAACAGGACTGCGGACTAGAACCTCAGCGGAACGGCACCTAGACCAACTCTCCACCTCGGCATACTCCGTCATCTCACTCATCTCTGAACTACACGTGGCCTGATTCCTTTATAGCCAAGGATATGTAGGCAGCTCAGATACCAAGTCTCAGTCACATTTTTCTCTTAGTTTTAGTCTCTCCAAATAAGGGTCAGGGTCAAAAAACCTGTCTACTCATTCTTTGTCTGAAAATACTTCGTCTTTCCAGTCAAAGAGGGGCAGCTGTAGACATGTGATTTTTGACCCTCCCCAAGATTTTTCATATTTTAACACGTAAATATTTAATTTAGGCCCAATATAGCTATTTTAACTCATTTTTACTCTTTTACTTTATTTTACTACAAGGAAATGAAAATTACAAAAACAAATATTTTATTTTATGTACCTTTCATAAAGTAAAAAGAATATACAAAAATAGTATCTTAATTTTATCTTTATATAATCTTGAAAATACAAAAAATATGTAATAGTTTCATGTTATAATATAGTTTAGTTTAATTAATTAGAATTTATTTTTGCATAATGTAGTATAGTTATCTTATATTAAGGGAATTTAGCTATGGTTTTAATTAATAATTTTTGGAGTCTTCTTAGCCCAAAATTGAAACACAAAAAAAGACATGGTCCAACCCAATTACCCTTAGCCCATTCTTCCCAACCCATTAGCCCATTTAAGTGCAAGATTTAATCCTAGCCTTCTATTTCTTCCTAATCCAATGGACATCATCCTTTCCCACTTCCATATAAAATACCCAATTATAGAAACCCTACCCTAAGTTTTCAATTCCTAGACCCAAGACTCTTAGAAAAGAAAAATGGCGCAGCTCATTCCAAAGAAGAAAAACAATAATCAGACCCAAATTCTCTAACGATATGCATTGACACGACTGCTTCGAGGTTTCTTTTCCTTCGCGTAAGGATTTCTAGAATGAATCCCTTGGACAATTAAAACCATGAATGGACACGCCACTCCTTGCTGTTTCTTCCTCAAGAGACGTTATTTTTTTTACCTCCATAGCCATGTAAGACAAAGCTAAGACCAAAATATTAGAATTCTTCAGTATAATCTAGGATTTTGCAAAGCAAATTGGTTAAAGATGGCACTTGCCAAGGCTAAGGAAATTGTTTCTGTTAATCCATGTCGTGGTCTTAAGCAAGACGTACTATCCATTCTGCGTTAGCGTCAAGGATTTGTTGAGTAAGCTGATCAGCACACTGTGCCAAACGTCTTCATTGGCGAGAAGTACATTGGTGGTTGCAACGTGATTTCGGCTATAGCGGGCATAGGGAATTAAGATTGAGGTCATTTTGGTTTCAAGTTTTTCGGCGTCGATTCGAGGTTCCGGTTTCAATGTGTAGCTATTTGTTCATTTGGATATTTGAGTTCCAAAATTTGCAACAACTGATTTCCTATACATTAAATGAAAGCAATTTCAAGATCCTTGAGGTCTATGATGGCAATGATTCCAACAGTGATCATCCTTTGGTAAGCTTTTCATTGCTTAAGCTGCGAATGTATTAGAGTATTGTCTACTTAATTTGTTAAGTTTGCTTGGTTTGGTGTTTGTTGTGCTGTGGAAATGGGTATCTTAATTATGTTGGTTCATATTGATTTATTGGTATAGAATTTCATTTTGTGCGTTTATTGTTGTCTATGGAAATAGCTCATTAGCTTTTGTTGACTTCATAATTAGTTTGAAAATAAGGAAGATTAATATTGTGATTATTATTATTGAAGCTAGTAAATGGAAATCGTTGACCAACTATGTCAATTCCTTGTTGTGTAGAGTTTAATAAATAGCTTATGGCCCTCTAAAGTTTCGTTTGAATTCCCTTTAAAAATTAGAAATAGAGGTGTGCCGTGCCAAATAAAATCCCAAATGCGTGGACCTCACTTAATTGTTTCTTTTAAAGTCCTTAGAATTCGAGGCGTGTCATCTAGCTAATTTTCATGGCTCTCTCAAAGTTGCTAACGCGTAGTTGCTTTAGGCGCGTCATTTTAATAAAATTACTTTCCTAAATTCGGGTGCGCATTTATGTGACCCAAATCCAAATCTCAACAATGTCAAAATATGTCGAAGACCGCGGGTGCATTTATGTGACGTGGTTCAAGACGTGTTTTAACAATGTTGCAATTTTCTTTTAAAAAATGAATAAAAGCGGTTAAAACTAAAATTTGCACATAGGTTCATAATTGTTTAAAATCAGATAATAGGCCAATTATAACAGTTGAGCGACCGTTCTTGAACCACGGAATCCGGGAATGCCTAACACCTTCTCCCAGGTTAACAGAATTTCTTACCCGGATTTTTGGTTCGCGGACTGTAATACAGAGTCAATCTTTTCCTCGATTCGGGATTTAAAGCCGGTGACTTGGGACACCATAAAATTATCCCAAGTGGCGACTCTGAATCTTTTAATAAATAATCCTGTTTCGATTGTCACTTTAAGTTGGAAAAAACTCTCCTATACACTCCTTCTCGGGGGTGTAGTGAAAAAGGAGGTGTGACAGCAATTTGATGATCCCTACATGTTGCAGTTGAAAGAGGAGATTCACAAGTATAAGACGATGGCTTTTGAATAAGGGGAAGATGATGGTACTTTGAGGTACCAGGACAGACTGTGTGTTCCAGACATAGATGGACTTAAAGAGGGAAGATCATGTTAGAAGCCCATAATTCCAGGTATTCTTCCCATCCAGGTTCCCTAAGTATGAATCATGACCAAGGAGATTTATTGGTTGAACGACATGAAAAAGAATGTCGCAGACTTTGTGGCCAATTGTCTGAATTGTCAACAAGTGAAAGCCAAGTAGTAGAAAGCCTAGTGTTTTATCATAGAATACACATATTTTGAGTGGAGATGGTAAATATGGAATTTATAACAAGATTATCTTGCTCATTTTAAAAGCATGATTTGATTGACTGATTGTAGATTGACTTACCAAGTCAGCGCACTTCTTGCCAGTAAAGACTACAGATTCAGCAGAAGATTATGCTAAGTTATACATTCAGGAAATCGTCTGATTGCATGGGACTCCGTTTTCCGTCATTTCGGACTGTGGTGGTCAGTTTAAAATGAACTTTTAGAAGTTCTTTCAGAAAGGATTAGGCACAAGTTTTCATCCTCATAAAGATGGCTAGACAGAGTGCACTATTCGGACACTTGAGGATATGTCCTTGATTTTAAAGGTAATTGTGATAACCACATACCTCTCATTGAGTTTTCTATTAATAACACCTACCATTCTAGTATCAAAATGGCACGTGCGAGGCTCTGTATGGAAAAAGGTGTAAATCACCAATTGGTTGGTTCAAAGTTGGTGAAGAGGAGTTGTTGGGACCAAATTGGTCTATCAAACTATAGAGAACATTAAGTTGATTCAAGAGCATTTGAAGATGACTCAGAGCCTCCAAAAGTCCTAATCGAGCGTGCGGCATATAGACCTAGAGCTTCAAGTTGATGATTGGGTATTTTTGAAAGTTTCACTTATGAAAGGCATTATGAGATTTGGGAAGAAGGGGAAGCATAGTCCCTGCTATATTGGGCCATATAGAATCTTGCGAAGGATCGGTCAATTAGCTTATGAGTTGGAGTTGCCACCAGAATTAGTGGTGGTATATCCAGTAGTTCATGTGTCATGTTCTAACATTCAAGTTTTCAGTACTCAGATACTCATGTCAGTTCAATACTCAGATACTCATGTCAGTTCAATACTCAAATACTTATGTCAGTATGCTTAGATATTCATGCCATCTTGGTACTCTGATATTGGTGTTAGTTCAATACTCAAATATTCGTGCCAGTTTAATATTCATATATCCATGTTGGTTCAGTATTCACGTATCCATGACAGACCAATATACAGTCAATGCAGTAGTCATTCAGTTCAGTATCTCAACAGTTCAGTAATCATGTATTCATTCATTTTAGTATGCAAGTGTTATTGAAAATTCATGTTTCCACCAGTAAACACGATAAGAACAATCAACTTGATTATACTAGTTTACATGGATAACATGATCAAAGGAAAGTAATAATTACAAGAAACAAAGTCCCATCCACATGCTTTACCCGACAACAACGCATAGGTACTTGTCACATCTTCTTTTTTCTACCCCGGAAGGGTATAAAGGAGTTTTTTTCAAATTAAAGTGACGATCAAAACGGGTTTATTTTATTTAGAAATCAAAGTCGACACTTGGGATAATTTGTGGTATCCCAAGTCACCGGTTAAATCCCGAATCGAGGAAAGATTGATTTTGTTTTACAGTCCGCGAAACACAGAAATTCGGGTAAGGAATTCTGTTAACTCGGGAGAAGGTACTAGGCATTTCCGGGTTCCGTGATTTTAGCACGGTCGCTCAAATATTAATATTGGCCTGCTTATCTGATTTTAAAACATTTTTGAAACCTATATGCATTTTATTCCTTTTAAAACCGCTTTTAGAAATCCACGATTGTCATACAATTAATTATTTATTAAACGTTTGTGAATCATGTCATGGGAACTATACCCATGATCCACATCGTGCTCATTTCATTTTAAAAAAATTGTGGCCGAGTCACATAAATGTACCCCTGGATTTTAGTGGTTAAGCGTCACAACTACGTCACGGGAATCGTACCCGTAGCTATGACAGTTATTTAATTAACAGGCCTAAATCAAACTAGGAGAGTTCGAGGCATTTTTCACACTATTCTTGTATTTATGTGAGGGCCATATTATAGGATTTTATTTGTGTATGGCGCACCTCAAGTTTATTAAAGGAAAAAGATTCGACTACGGATATTCATATTTAAAGCTAATTTGAAATTAAGTATCGCAACTACGTCACGGGAATCGTACCCATAGTTGTAATAATTTAATCGCGTGCCTAAAGCAAACTACGAGATTTATTTTTAGTACCTAAATCATAAAATTAGTATGAGGGCCATAGGTGATTTAATTACTATGGCACACCTCAATCTAAAAATAACTACATTCAACTAGGAGATTGTAAGGCTCTTGATTAATCTAACTCTAAATTTATCTAACTCGAAATTTAGTTTAGGCCCTAATTACGGATGTGCAGCGAGGTAATTAAATGACTATGGTTACTTAAAGGAAAATGAAACGGCTGCAGACCACATGATAAACTCACGACTCACGCATTGGGTTGGGCTTGAAGTTGAGCTCATCTCTCAGAATGAAAGCCAAATACACCCAGCATTGAGGTCGTGTCAAATATAGGTCCAGCGAAACACTGGACTTCACGTTACAATCCAGTTCCTCAAACATAAAATGCAAGGAAAGGAAGAAGGGGTGGGGGTAAATATTCTTAGGCCTGAAATTGAGCCCAAACATGGCAAAACAAAATAGAGGCAATATCCAGAAAACCAACAGTACGTAAATCATCATGCAATTCCTTTGGGATTTCTAGCAGGTTTAATACATCAAAATAAAACTACCAGAGGCATTCATTTCTGACCCTCACATCTTCTTTATACATTACATTTACTGACATGTAGGCTCAGTGCTTAGTTAACAAGACTTTTAGCCATTGAAGAACAATTAACTAGTAAATGAAGATTAAACAAGACTTGTCCTACGAAATAGCCAACCGAATTATCCTAAACTATTAAAACCAAATACACATTTGGATTGTAATCCTCCATAAAGCTGCCAGCTCTTCCCATACATGAGTAATATCAATTTCACCTTCTAACTCTCATGGATCTGATCATATCGAGATCAGATCCATCGAGAGCCATCTTGCACACATGCTAACCATTGGCTAACACACAAAACTCAACCAATGAAGCAAAATATTAGGCATGAATGATCAATAAAATAGTGTACATATAACTCAGGCCCAACAGATATCAACTAATGCATTCGAAACACAAGAAAAACATGTTTTTAAGCATAGGAAACAAGAATCAACAGATATATACATCTTATTATTCAAGAAACACTTCTAGCCTTCATGTGAGGTCAAGATTACAAATATTTTGGCATAAGGCCATAGTGTGTACCTTGGTGCCTGAAATTCTGCTCCAAAATACCAACTAGAAAACAGATACATCAGCAGTAGAGAGCAAGGTAGCAATAACCAATAAACAACTTTGGTATCAAGTCAAAAGAGCTCCAAAACCCAGAAATACCAAGCAGGATTGTTCAGTTCTTTTTTCAACCAGAAGAAAAGAAGAGCCTCCTATTTGAGAACTTTGAAAGATTTTTAGGGGTCTGTTTTTCGTGTGTAGAGAGTGAGGAGAGTGCCTTATTTATCCCCAAAATCTGTTTTGTACCTTCCAAGTCAAGGAATAAGAATTTTTCCAAAATACCCCTCACAAAGCAGCTTTTTCTAACAGCAAATGGACAGCTGGCCAATTCTAATTGTCTTTAGCAGCTTGTACTGGCAGAATAACACCAGTTGTCCATTCCATAGAACCTTCTAGATACCTTATCCCATTTCTAAACTCTCAAATTACCCCCTTTAAGTCTTCTATTGTCCCTTTAACCCTTCCTAAGTTTTTGATATTCTTAAATAAAGACTAACATATTCAGGCAAAGAACAAATCGAAATACAGATTGAACAAACAAAAATCATTAAGCATTTGGACCTTTTAAGCTAACAAAAAAAAACAATTCAGAAAATAGAAGCATTTACATCTAAAACCAAACGAGTCTCAAATGGAAATTGTTCAAACTTGTTGAAGCTTTGAGATGAAAGACCTAACAGAAATCTAATGAACATAAAATTAAACTAAACTAAAACATGCAAACTAAGTAAGGAAACAAATACGAAAGGAAAAATTAACCGGGGACCAAAAGAAATCAGAAGGAACAGAATCTGGATTCCGAAGATTTCTTGTCAATTAATTCTAAATTAACCTATGAACAAAATTAAACCTCTAACAATTTCATAAAATAAAGAAGAAGAATACCTTCTGAAAACGAAAAACTCTAGACTTTGAATGCATTCTGTCCGGTCAAAGGCAAATTGACCGGGTCTTAACCAATCCGAAATGAGTCGAAACTCACATTAATCAACGGCTCTTGACAAAAGCCATTAACTAATGTTAGTTTTGACTCAAAGCATGCTAAAAATTAACCGAAAATTCGAGGGAAAAGGGGCTTGATATTCCAGACCACTTTTAGATCCAAAATCCAAGTAATTTCAAGGTGCTTTGGGGAAAATCAACAAGGAATTTGGGTTTAGGAGAGTGGGGAGGTTATAGGGTGCGAATTTAGGTGAGTTTGGAGACCTAGGGTTTTTTGGGCATGAATCTCGGATTTGAAATTCAAGATTCTAGGTGGTGGTTTGAAAGAAACTAACGGAAGATTTGGAATGAGGTGGTGATGGAGATTCTGTGGTGTTAAAATGGTGGTGTTTGGGGTATCGCCGCCGCCGTGGGCGATTTTTGGCGGGTGGTTGATGGCGGAGATGATAAGGATATTGGGGCGGCTAGGGTTTCTCTTAGGTTTGGGGTTAGAGATGGATTGGGGGGAGGTTTCGAAGTGGGGTGGGGGATGATTTTGGACATATATGTATTTAGCAGGCCATTAGTTCCGAGCCGTTGGATTATCAAAATCCAACGGTTGTGATCAGATTTTTACAAACGAGGTCATTTGTTTTGAGAGTGGGGAGCTGGACCGGGTTATTTTGATTGGGTTGGGGCAGATTGGGCCAAAAAATGGTTGGGTCCAATTAAAACAACCTCTTTTTTCTAATTCTCTTTTTTCAATTGTTTTTCTCTTCCTTTTTCTTTAGTTAATTAAAAACCTAAATTAAATTTCTAAGTTAATTAATTTGCAAAATTAAGCTAATTATCTACTATAATATTTACAAAAATTAATTACTCCTAGATTAAAAGAGGAAATTACTAATCTGAAATTAAAAAGCCAAAAATGCAAAAGTCAGCCAATTTTGTGATTTTCATTGTTAAATAAAACAACTAATTCACTAATTAATCCTAAAATATGAAAACGAAATCTCAATGCAATGCAAGGTATCCTAAAAAATTGTTTTCTTATATTTTCTGGGAGTAATTCCTATAGGGCAAAAATCACGTGCTCACAGTTGCCCCTCTTTACTCGGAAATACGAAGAGTTTTCTTGCAAAGATAAAGTGAGCGGATACGAGTGATTTTTGCCCGTTTGAATACTCCGTGGGAAGCATTTTTGAAATATTTGACCGCACCTTGCTTCCGAGGTTGCCTACATATCCTTGGCTATAAAGGAATCAGGTTAGTGTAATTTGGGAAGTTTCGGTAGCTGGGACTACCGGGAAGCTGTGATTTTACTGTTGCTGCTACTACTGCTCGCTGAACTTCTTATTACACCAAGACAAAATAAAAGAAGCTAGAGTAAACTATAATCTATGAATTACAAGAATCCTATGTACACATCTTCAAACTTGATCTTGCAGTTTCTGCTACTTTGCTGGCTTGTACTCTCCAGGTGAGCTTCCTTTGTTGTTGACTTGGATTGTATTCTGAAGTGAATTCCCTTATTCGTCGGGTGGGCACCTGATTGCCAATACTCGAACTGCCTTTCTTTGAAACTTGGACTGCCTTTCTTTGAAACTTGAACTGTTTTCCTTTGTTCTCTAGGTGGGCGCCTGATTTTCTGACACTTGCACTGTTTTTCCTTGAAATTTTAGCTGTTTTCCCTTGTTCTCCAGGTGAGTGTCTGATTGCTGAACTTGAACTGCTTTTATTTGAAACTTGAACTATTTTCCCTTGTTCTCTAGGTGAGCGCCTGATTGCCAAAACCTGAACTGTATTCCCTTGTTCTCCAGGTGGGCGCCTGATTGCCGAAACTTGAATTGTATTCCCTTATTCTCCAGGTGGGTGCCTTATTGCCAAAACTTGAACTGTATTCCCTTGTTCTCTAGGTGGGCGCCTGATTGCCAAAATTTGAACTGTATTCCCATGTTCTCCAGGTGGGCGCCTGATTGCCAAAACTTGGAACTGTATTCTCTTGTTCTCCAGGTAGGTGCCTGATTACCAAAACTTGGAACTGTATTCCCTTGTTCTCTAGGTGGGCGCCTGATTGCCAAAAACTTGAGTTGTATTCCCTTGTTCTCTAGGTGGGTGCATGATTGCCAAAACTTTGAACTGTATTCCCTTGTTCTCTAGGTGGGCGCCTGATTACCAAAACTTGGAACTGTATTCCCTTGTTCTCCAGGTGGGTTCCTTATTGCCAAAAACTTGAATTGTATTCCCTTGTTCTCCAGGTGGGTGCCTGATTACAAAAACTTGAATTGCATTCTTTTGTTCTCCAAGTGGGTGCCTGTTTACCAAAACTCGAATTATATTCCCTTGTTCTCCAGGTGGGTGCCTGATTGCCAAAACTCAAAATGTATTCCCTTGTTCTCCAGGTGGGCGCCTGATGCCAAAACTCGAATTGTATTCCTTTGTTCTCCAGTTGGGCGCCTGATTGCCAAAACTTGGACTGTATTCCCTTGTTCTCTAGGTGGGCTCCTAATTGCAAAACTTGAAATGTATTCCCTTGTTCTCCAGGTGGGCGCCTGATTTCCAAAACTTGGAATTGTATTCCCTTGTTCTCCAGATGGGTGCCTGATTACCAAAACTTGAATTGTATTCCCTTGTTCTCCAGGTGGGTGCCTGATTACCAAAATTTGGAACTATATTCTCTTACTCTCCAGGTGGGCGCCTGATTACCAAAACTTGGAACTGTATTCCCTTGTTCTCCAGGTGGGTGCCTGATTGCCAAAAACTTGAATTGTATTCCCTTATTCTCCAGGTGGGCGCCTAATTGCCATAACTTGGAACTGTATTCCCTTGTTCTCCGGGTGGGCGCCTGATTGCCAAAACTTGAATTGTATTCCCTTGTTCTCCAGGTGGGCACCTGATTACAACAAAACAGACAAACAAAGAAACTTTTCTGCCCTAGTTTGGTATCTGGGCACATTTGTGAGTGTTAATCGAATCATGTTACCTAAAATCTCTAAGAATTTAAAACTAAAATCTCATTATCCAGGAGGGTCCTGACAATTTCAAATTGAATCTCATCTTACGAGTAAAAGCTTTAAAATCAACTTATATTTCCTAAAGATAGAGCTTATGTTGAATCTTGTTATCTATGAAGGTCTTGGAATTTGCTAGGTCCCATTATCTAGGAGGGTCCTGAGAACTTTTAAGATTAAATCCCATTATCCAGGAGGGTCCTGAAATTAAACTAAATCTCATTATCCATGAGGGTTCTGAAGATTTACGGTTGAACCTGTCTGGTGCATGCTTTCCTCATAGAGGATTCCTCCGGAATAAACGAAATTTCCTGCCCTTGTGTCAATCAAAGAAAATTTTATCATTTTCAAAATGTGGTGGTTAGTTTGCGGCATCCTTGCTGAAGATTGCCCTTTCACTATCGTGCTTTGCTTTGACTGGATGCCTTGAACTGGCCAAGAATTGTTTGCCTTTATGACTGAATTTCAACCGCAGGACCCTAAATGACCCGAGTGCTCTATACTCAACCTGTTGTTTTACATTTCTGTCCTTCCTACCTGAACCTCTGTATCTTCCATAAAATTCCCAAAACATTTGACCGATAGAACTTTCACTAACACCTTATTTTTCATTTTTGCATTGTGCTATTTCTGGTGTATTTTGTCCGCACTTTGCTTTGTGCAATTTGGAAGTTGGTAGTAAGCTTTGGAATCCTTCTTTACTTGCTTAAACAAGGCTGACATTGGTAAAGTCTTAGTGAAATAACCCAAAAGAAATGAAATGCAATGACTTTGAGAATTAGGAATAAAGAAGAAAATTCGAAACAGGATGACTGTTTGAGGGAGAAAAGGAAAAGAGACTTATCTGAGTGAGGCAACTAATACCAAGGATCATGACATGCATTTCGGATTAATCAGCCCAGCCTATTCAACCAATCACCTTTCAGTTGTACTTTATGCCCCGGGATTTCCATATTCCAATCTCTTTGCAAAGTCACCAACCTTGTTTGGCTTGAGGCGCCCTGAAGGGTTTTCACCAACAAACCTCTCTCATTTGTTCATCTCTCAACTCACTGTCGCCTTAGGGTACCTATGAAGGTTTTCACCGATAAGACTCTCTCATTTTGGTTTTCTCTCATCTTTCCATCGCCCTACAGTGCCCGCGGGGGTTTTCACTAATAGGACTCTCTCATTTATTCATTTTCCTTGTGCAGAACGGAGTGTTGCCCATGATGCGAATCGTACCTCTATCTCGCTTGACTTGGCATTCTCAAATGTTGGTCAGAAATCTTTCTTTGGACTGCAATGTGGGTTTTTGGATGGGATTAGAAAGAAAGGATAAAGGCTCAAAACAAATTGAGTGGGTTCACGATTACAACTTTTGGAATCAGATATTTTACATAACCACAACTTCTGCCCCAGTTTTTTTGCCTGGGGGCTTTGGAATTTTTATTTGGATGGGACTGAACCGTGAGGCTGCTTACGTATCCTTAAAAGGAATCAGGTCGAACGTAGTTCATATCATAGGAATTGCTTTATTGTTGTTACTTTTTCTCTTTTCTCTTTCTTTCTCTTTTTTTTTCTTTTCTTCTTTGTTTTTTCTTCTTCTTATTTTTTTCACTCTTTTTCATTCTTTTCTTTCTATTTTTCTCTTATTTTTTCCTCTTTTCCTTCTTTATTTACCTTTTGTGTCCGTATTTCTGAACTTTGCTACTGATTCCACAAGAGGGGTATGAAAGAAAATAAATAAGGCTCAAAGGGGTAACAAAGGGTAAAGTATTTAGATAGCAGAATAAAATGCCTTTGTTATTCCAATCTTCAAAACATGACAAGTACAAACAAACACAATTCAAACCAAAGAAATCATACATAATATCTTTTGACTGCATCAGAATTGAAAGCCATATCTATACATTTGCCTTCTATATATGTTAAATACAAAGCACCATTGGACAACACTCTCGTTACGATGAACGATCCCTGCCAATTTGGGGTGAACTTGCCTTTTGCTTCAGCCTGATGTAGAATGATGCATTTCAATACTTGCTGACCTATTTCAAATTTCCGTGGACACACCTTCTTGTCATATGCTATTGCCATTCTCTTTTGAAACAACTAGCCATGACACTACTGCCAGTCTTTTCTCGTCAACCAGACTTAATTGCTCCAAACGGGTTTTGACCCACTCATCATCATCAATTTCGGCTTCAGCCCGAAGAGATGGAATTTCAACTTCCGCGGGTATCACTGCTTCAGTACCATATACCAACAAATAAGGATTTGCACCTACTGAAGTGCGAACAGTAGTGCGATAACCTAGCAAAGCAAAAGGCAACTTCTCATGCCATTTCCTGGAATCTTGCACCATTTGCGAAGTATCTTCTTTATGTTCTTGTTGTCCGCCTCAACAGCTCTATTTGCCTTGGGGCGATATGGAGTGGAATTCTAATGCGTAATCTTGAACTGTTGCATACTTCTTTCATTAAATGACTGTTAAGATTAGCACCATTGTCTGTGATGATTACCTTTGGGATTCCGTTCCACCAAATGATATTTGAACGAACAAAGTCGATTACTGCCTTCTTGGTCACAGATTTGAAAGTTTTAGCTTCAACCCACTTAGTGAAATAGTCAATAGCCACCAAAATGAACCTGTGCTCGTATGATGTCACAGGCTCAATTGGTCCAATGACATCCATGCCCCAAGCAACAAAAAGCCACGGTGCGAACATTGTGTGCAATTCAAATGGCGAAGAATGAATCAAATCTCCGTGTACCTGGCATTGATGACACTTATGCACAAAACTGATGCAATCTCTTTCCATGGTGAGCCAGTAATACCCTGCTATAAGAATTCTTTTTGCCAGAATATACCCACTCATATGCGGCCCACAAACTCCGGAATGTACTTCAGTCATGATAGTCGTGGCTTGCTTAGCATCTATGCACCTCAACACCCAAGGTCTGGAGTTCTTTTGTACAAAATTCCCCCGCTCAAGAAAATCCACTAGCCAAACGTCAAATTGTTCTCTTTTGATCACATGTGGCTTGTGCCGGATATACCCCCATCCTGATGTACTCCTTGATATCATGGAACCACGGTTCACCATCAAGTTCTTCCTCAACCACAATACAGTAAGCATGCTGATCACGAACTTGAATATGTAGAGGGTCAACATAAGCTTTGTCTGGATGGTGAAACATTGACGGAAGGTAGCCAAAGCATCGGCAACCTCATCATGGATCCTTGGAATATGCCTGAATTCTATTGATTGAAACCGTTGACAAAGATCATGCAAACATTGTCGATATGGTATGAGATTTAAATCCTGTGTCTCCCATTCTCCTTGAATCTGGTGCACCAGAAGGTCCGAGTCTCCCAAGACCAAGACTTCCTGGACTCCCATGTCTATAGCTAACCTCAATCCCAAAATGCATGCGTTGTATTTAGCTATATTGTTAGTACAATAGAAACGAAGTTGAGTCGTAACAGGGTAGTGATGCCCTGTTTCAGAAATAAGCACGGCCCCTATACCGACACATTTCATGTTAGCGGCTCCATCAAAGAAAAGTTTCCAACCTGGTATTTCAACCTTCTCCATCTCGTCAATATGCATCACCTCTTTATTGGGAAAATAAGTTCTCAATGGTTCATACTCCTCGTCGACCGGGTTCTCGGCCAATGCTTGGGCTTTCATCGCGGTCCGAGTCACATAGATAATGTCAAACTCTATTAGCAAAATCTACCACTTCGCATGTCTTTCTGTGGACATAGGCTTCTAAAAGATATACTTTAGAGGATCCAGGCGAGAAATGAGGTAAGTAGTGTAAGACAACAGATAATGCTTCAACTTTTATGCCACCCAAGTCAGAGTGCAACATGTCCTTTCAAGGGGAGTATACTTAACCTCATATGATGTGAACGTTTTGCTAAGATAATAGATGGCTTGCTCCTTCCTGCCAGTGATGTCATGTTGACCCAACACACAGCCAAACGAATTATCCAAGACCATCAGATAAAGAATTAAAGTCCTCCCGGGTTCCGGCGGGACCAACACAGGTGGGTTCGACAAATACTCTTTGATCTTATCGAATGCCTCCTGGCACTCATCAGTCCATTTAACGGCAGCATCCTTCTTCAGCAACTTAAATATGGGCTCACAAGTTGTCGTGAGCTGAGCGATAAACCTGCTGATGTAGTTCAGCCTCCCTAACAGACTCATTACCTCGGTCTTGTTCTTTGGTGGTGGTAACTCCTAGATAGCTTTGATCTTTAACGAATCCAACTCAATGCCCCACCGACTGACTATAAACCCTAACAGTTTCCCAGATGGAATAACAAATGCACACTTTGCAGGGTTGAGCTTAAGATTGTACCTACGGAGCCTTTGGAAAAACTTTCTCAAATATTTGACGTGGTCAGACGGCTTTCTGGACTTTATGATCACATCATCCATGTAACCCTCAATCTCCTTGTGTATCATGTCATGGAATATGATTGTCATTGCCTTCATGTAAGTTGCCCCATCATTTTTCAAACCAAAAGGCATGACCCGTTAGCAATATGTTCCCCACGGCGTGATGAATGTCGTCTTTTCTGCATCTTCCTCATCCATTATAATCTGATGATACCACGCATAGCAGTCCATAAAAGACCCAATCTCATGCTTGGCATAATTATCAATCAAAATGTAGATATTTGGCAGTTGGAAATTGTCCTTTGGACTTGCTTTGTTGAGGTCACGGTAATCAACACACACTCTAGTCTTACCATCTTTCTTTGGCACAAGCACAACATTGGCTAACCACGTGGGATACCGCATGACTCGATTGACCATTGCATCAAGCTGCTTTGAGGCTTCTTCTTTAATCTTCACACTCATGTCAATTTTGACCTTTCTCAACTTCTGCTTCACGGGAGGGAATGTTGGATCAATTGGCAATTTGTGGACCACCAAATCAGTACTCAAGCCTGGCATGTCATCATACGACCATGCAAAAATATCCTTATATTCAAACAATGCTTTAATTATTTCTTAATTTATTTGTGGTTCAAGATGGACACTTATCTTGGTTTGTCTGACATTATCTGGATCTCCTAAATTGATTGCTTCTGTTTCATTCAAATTAGGCTTGGGTTTTTCTTCAAAATGATTTAGTTCCTTATTAATTTCCTCAAATGCCTCATCCTCATCATATTATGTTTCACTGTCGCACTCTATTTCTTGGATTATTATTTCAGAATTAGATTGACTTTTAAGACTTGCCCGAAGATTCCTCATGCATGTCATGTCATTGAAACCAGCATAAAAAGAACTGTACAAAGAAAAAGAAATCAAAAATAAGAACTATCAGGAAAGATGGAAAAGGGAAATTGCATTTCATTGAAAATAAAGGATATTAGGGATTGTACATCAACAAGCGAAAAATGAAAAATCTGGGTCACAACCCTAGAATGACCCAGATAGAAAGGAAAACAAAACAAACTACCAAGACTCCTTCTGAGTAGGGAGAGGAGTAGCCTTCCAATTGTTAAGCTTTACATTCGGCCCAACAAACTGCACGTCTGCTTTGCTGGACCCTTCTCCGACTTCTACCATTTTCACATTATCAAACAAGCTCTGAAACCTTTCAATTAACTCTTCATCAATGTCAATCACAAAACTTGGAACTGCTGTCACTGGGTGTTTCCTGGCACCGGGCTTGACAAAGGACCTGGAGAGACGCGGGATAGGCTTCGGAAGTGCCCACGCCTTATGTTTCAACCTTTCATCCCTTTTCACATCTGCCACTATGGGTTTGAATCCAAGACCAAATGTACCCAAATTTTTTAGGGAGGGACACTGGCTGTACGATACCCTACAAAGATGCACCCAGACCTTTACCAAGCGCAAAGCCATTTTTCAGCATTTTAGAGGCCACCATGACGGATGCAGAGGCTATCTTTGGAGTTGGAATACATTTCCCTTCTGGAACATTCTCGACTGGCACTGTTTCAAAAGCTTGATAGACCCAAGGCCCTTTGTCATCTTCAGCCTCAATAAACAGGACAGAGGCATCACTGTGAGCACACAAATTCTTCTTGCCATGCACGACGATCTCCTGTCTATCCCACTCGAACTTGACCATCTAGTGCAAAGTGGACTGGACTGCTTTGGCGGCATATATCCAAGGCCGACCTAACACCAAATTGTAAGAGACGGCTACGTCCAGTACCTGGAACTCCATGGTGAATTCCATCGGTCCTATTGTCAAATTCAATCACTATATCACCAACCGAATCTTTTCCACCACCGTCAAAACCTCGGATGCATATATTATTCTTGTGAATCCACTCATCATCAACTTTTAACTTGTCCAGAGTAGAGAGGGCAGATGTTTCCACTAGAACCACTGTCAACTAACACCCTGGTGACCACAGAATCTTTGCATTTTACCGTAAGATAGAGAGCTTTGTTATGTTCATTACCTTCCACAGGTAACTCGCCATCAGAGAAGGTGATCCTGTTCACCTCAAATACCTTGTTAGCGATCTTCTCCAGATGGTTCACTGAGATTTTGTCGGGGACATGAGCTTTTTTCAGAATTTTCATCAAGTCCCGACGATGCTCATCTGAATAGATCAATAATGATAGCAAGGAAATCTGAGTGGGCGTCTTTCTCAGCTGCTCCACGATGGAGTAATCTTGTAGTTTCATTTTCCTCAAGAACTCCTCCTCCTCTCCTTTAGTGACTGCTTTCTTTACTAGAACTGGATTATCTCTAGATGTTTTAGCATTCCTTAACTCTTCCGGTGCAAAGCATCTCCCCGAACGAGTTAATCCCTAGGCCTCATTGATTTCTTCTTTCACTTCCTTTCCCTTATAGGTCACTATTACACGTTAATAGTTCAATGGGATAGCTTTGGTATTGATTACCGGCAACTGGGTTACAGGCTTGATGATGATAGGGTCTGTACGGGCACCCTCTACAATTATGATAGGCTTATTTTCCAACCCTGACACAACCACTTTTGACTTTTCTTGCTTTGCTACAACGTCACTTGGGAATCCTTTCTTAACTACCACAGATGGCTCACCGTTTGTCATGCTCAACTTGTTCACTAATCGTCCAACCATTGGTTTTTTGACTGGCTTGACCTCGCTAGAACGAATCATCATAACGGATTGTGAAGGCTTCTTGGGTTACCCCTTGGGTGCCTTCGGAGTTCAGACTTCAATCTGGTTGGTGTCGATGAGCTCCTGGATGGCATTTTTCAAGTGCCAGCCCTTCTACGTATCATGCCCCAGAGTACTAGAACAATATGCACAGCTCAAGGAGTAATCAAGATTCTTTAGAGGAGGGTTTGACAATTTCAACTCAATTGGCCTCAGCATATTCAACTACCTCAATCTTTGGAATAAACTGGTATAAGACTCCCCCAATGGGGTGAAAGTTTTCTTCTGCTGCAACCTCTAGTTTTTGAATATTGGTTTGGGTCGAAAACCTGGACCGGCAGGGTTTCGGTTGCCTCGTGGGGGTTGGTAAGCATTTTGTGGAGATGGGTAGGTATTTTGTGGGGCGGGGCACGCCATTGTGGGAAGGAAAGAGGTTGAGTATATGAGTGGGCATGGTGGACAGAAATTTGAGGGCCTGGTGATGGGAAGTAATGTTGGGGTGGATTATATGGGGTTTGGGTGTACGTATGGTAATGGGGTTGAGGCTGGGTATAATGGTGTGACGGGGCCCCTCACTCCAAACCATGATCTTGAAGCAACTGTTGCCACATCTTCTTTCTTCTTCTTTTCGATCACTCCTCCAGTACCATTCTGAATGGCTTGGGTAGTTGCTTTGATGGTCGAGTAGCTCATGATGTTGCTTAATTTAAGCCCTTCTTCCAACATGCCCCCCATCTTCACTACCTCATTGAAAGACTTGCTTATGGCTAATATCAAATGGACAAAGTAAGTAGGCTCCAGAGCCTGTAGAAAGTACTCCACCATTTCATTCTCCTCCATCAGGGGGTTAACTCTTGCCGCGTATTCTCTCCAGCGAAAATCGTATTCCCTGAAACTTTCACTAGGCTTCTTCTCAATCTTAGTTAGACAAATGATCTGGAACAATCTCGATGTTGTATTGGAAATGACGAGGGAATGCTTGGGACAAATCATCCTAGGTATACCATCTGATGTGATCCTAATGAGTGTACCACTCCAATGTCGCGCCACTTAGACTCTGGCTAAAGTATGCCATCAACAACTCATCTTTCCTACCGGCTCCTCTTATTTTACTGCAGAATCCCCTCAAGTGGGTCACCGAGTCTCCATGCCTGTCATATAGGTCGAATTTAGGCATCTTAAATCCCACAAGGAACTGAACATCGGGAAATAGACACAAATCCTTGTAGGCTATGCTCACCTGGCCTCCCAATCCCTGCATGTTTCTAAATGATTGTTCCATGCTTCTTACCTTTCTGAACATCTCCTCCTGCTCTAGGTTTTTAGGTGGTCTCTCAGTCTCAATAGGGAGGTCGAAACGAGGAGTGTAGGAGTAATGATCTGGGGCCTTGAAAGTAGGCTTCGGGGGATAGCATTGATTATCTTGGGTTTGGAATAATGGTTCACTAGAAGATAGATGGAGTGTAGTTGGCGGTGGTGATACGAAAATAGGGGTGGCTGGTGGAGGGGGGTACGGGATTGGTCTGCTTGGTGGTGTTTGTGTGGTTTGGGAAGTGGTGCCCTGATAGTGGTGGTAATAGGGAAAGCCTGGTGCATATTACGGAGATGAATCAATAGTGGGAGGTTCTTGGGATTGAGCTAGTGGCGAGATGAAAGCAGGGTTGGTAGGGTATGATGGTAGGGCATGCCCTTTCATCCATGCCTGGTACATCTCTGCCATTTGGTGTTTCAACTTATGTAACTCCTCTTTCAGATTAACATCAGACTCTTCTCCCTCCCTTGACGGATCAATAACACTTGCATCCAGCTCTTGGCCAGCCATGATCAACTTATTTTTAGACCTGGTGTTGTACGGGTGGGTTGCTAGAATGCCAAACAAACTAAACACCTGCCTGTACTTGATGACAACAAGCAAATATTGTTAGCGATTAAGAGCTTAACATATAGGCGATCGCATGTTGGGGATGCAATGCACCTAAGTAGTTAACCCTTTCTATTATGCATTTGAACGGCTGCTTGCGTTATCCCGGCTTTCACTAATTTTCATTTTACAATTTCTTTCTCTCTTTCTTTTCATTCTTGCTTTTCTTTGCTTGATTCTTGTGTCTATTCTTTTATTCTCTCATTTTTTCTCTCTTGTTTTGCCATTATTTCTTTCCTCGCAATTTCTTGTTTTCTCTCCTCTTTTCCCTTTTTATTTCATGAATGTGATCGAATCCTATGTGGATTGTCTACGTATCATGATGCCGCATGAATCAGACCAAGTGTAGTTCTAGGAACATATGCGAAATAAAATAAAAGATATTTTTGGGGTTTTCAAATTTTTCATAAAATAAAATCAAGAAAATATCTTGATTACAATGACTTCCCCTACAGATTTAAACGTAAAAACTAACAGACTCCATGAGTGGACCGACAAACTTCAACAAAAAATTAAAAATACAGACTCGAAAATGAACAAATTGACAATACAGACTCGAAAATGAACTAAAAAAATACAGACTCGAACAAACAAAGTCAAGAATACATAAGTGCCTTAACTACTGCTCCAGTTGGCCTTGCTGCGGGCTTTTGCGCATATCTTCTTGGAGGCGAAACAAGTCATCCATTATCTGTCGGGCAAAAATCATAACTGAAGCGAAGAACATGGACCTGATCATGTCATCACATTCATTGCACTTCATCACAATGTAGTCCGCAATTCTCCTAACCCTCTCCCTGATGATACCCTTCTCTTGTAGCAACCGTCCAATCTGCTGAGATCTGGCATCCAAAACTTGTTCGGTTGTCTGATTTTGCTCTTGAAGCTGCTGCATGTCTTTCTCTAGCTGTGACATCAGGGCATAACAATGTTCTCTTTCTACTTTGAAATCTCTTGCCTACTTGGTCATTTCGTTCTCAAGGGCAGTGATCTTTTTCTTCAACCACATGATTCCATTGTCATATTTTCCTTTTAATTGTTGAACAAAGCGTGCTCGTTCCTTCGCATTCTTAGCCAATTTTGTTTGAGCCTTTGCCAGTTCGCCCTCGGCCTTTTTCAGATCAAAACCATATTCACCCACTTTCTGCCTAAGGTTACTTATAAGCTTTTCATTTTTTACACTTCTAGCAGGGTTCTCGGCTGCTATTTTCATTTCCCGAATTTGGGCTCGGAGGGCATCATTTTCTTTGGCTAACCTTTTCTTTTCACCCTCATCCGCGGTAGCTTGCAAACCATTCTAAAACTGAAGATCCCCGACTTGTTTTTCCAATTTGCCTATTGTGGCCCTGTACTCATTCTCCTTGGCCAACCAAGCCCATTGTTCCTGCGACACTTCAATAAATTCCTGTATGTGAGGCCTTTTGGTTGGTCTTTCAGGTTTGGCCCTTGTAGTGTTCTTCTTTCTATACCAGGAAACATAGGCGAGTGAGACCTCGCCTCTACATAGGTCATGTACTCGAGTGTTTGCTATCAAATACTGGCACTCGTTCCAAATATGACGAACTGTTTCTTCATGAAATTGGCCGTCGGAGCTGACTTCGACCGCATAAACACTAAGATCTTTATCTAGGTGTGTCACCTGGAATCTTCCCAACTGTCTCATCACTTTGTATGGAGCGTAAGGATGAATGCCTCGAAGACCCATTAAGAGGAGGTAAGGACCGGTGGCAGGCATATACACAATTTCTTCAACAGGAAGCCAACCCAGTGTCTACTCTATTTGTCCCGCAGTGATAGAGCGCTGGCGGAATACCCAATCTCCAAACCCTTCTGGCAATTTGAACCCTGAGATCCTTGTGTCGAACTCTTCAATGCAGCTTTTCTCCGTGGATCCGTAATTCATATATTGAGGGTAGTGGCACAGGTGCTCAATTATCCACATTTGTAATAGAAAATTGCACCCCTCAAAAAAGTCTACCCTAGCTTTACAAGCTGTGAGAGCTCAGTATATCTCAGAGACTATCATAGGGGCGAGGGTGCTCTTGGTGTTGGTAATCAAAACATTGATGACTTCAGCTACCCGCAGATTGATATGCCCATCCTTCCGGGGAAATACCATGAGACTTAAGAAAGCTACCATGAAAGTGAAGCGCCTATGCTCATCCCATTTCGCTCGGTTCCCTTTGCTATAAATCCCACTTTCCGGGTTGTCAAGTCCTCCTACATGCTCGTACCTCTGGTATATGAAGCATAGAGTGGAAAAACCGACCGCCAAATCTACGTACTAGACCCCCTTGCTTATTTTTAGCAAATCCAGGAACTTGTGAGGGGTAACGGCCCTTGGAGCGACCAGGTACTTTTGCCTTAGACCTTCAGTACTTCCCATAACCCGCTATTTCTTCCAAAGTGGGTGTGAGTTCAAAATCTGAGAAATGTAGGACGTTGTGAGTTGGGTCCCAAAATGTTACAATAGCCCTTATTATGTCTCCTCTAGGCCTGATCTTTATCAATCCGATGAGCCCTCCCAAATAAAGGTTGACCACATCTCGTCCTTCTTTACCCAAATCTTCCCACCACATGAGTAGATCCAACGGAATCTTGGACATGACCTTCATTGGTAAATTCTGACTCGTGCTCATTCTGCACATTTAGATTAAGGCGATTGGTTTAAAGACAAAGTGAATCTTATTTGAAAACTGTCAAAAGGCTTATTTTTTTGAAAATAAAATAAATCATATCTACTTTTGCGAATACGGCCTTTCATTGCTTCGGAATGGAAGTTCTTAGGGCTGTGTTTGCTAATGGCCAAAATTAACAAAGAAACTGTCGGTGGCTATTTTTGCAAAGCAGCCTTCCGGTGTCCCTCTAGGACATTCGGCTATTTAGACAAAACGGCATCACCCACTTATTTATGACAAGAATGAAGACACTTCATATATTTATTTTTCCAAAATTTTTCAAAAAACAGGGTTGTTCCCAATGAGGGTTGCCTACGTATCCCACGTCCGATGAGAATCAAACCCATGTAGTTCGGTCAGTTTTTTCATGAAAAGGAAAAAACAAAAACCATTTTGGACTAACTCTTCTCTTTTCAAGAAACTCTTTTTTTCTTTTTTTTCAAGGAATCTTTTTCTTCTTTTTTTTTCAAAAAATCGGCAGAGTTTCGGGACATTTTGGGCACCATTTTTGGGAAATGGGTGAAATCCTCTCTCATACCTCAAACTTGGTTTTTCTTTTGGTTTTCCTCACTTAATCTAGAAGCCTGTAAACATGCAATCCGAAACAAAATAAATGCATAGGTAGCATATAAAATGCATCACGTTGGTCTTTTATTTTCAGGTACGCCTGTCCTAGACATACCCAACCCCTGTATTGAGTCCTCAAAGTCAAATGTACATGATGCAAACAAGCGTTCCTATGAGGGATCCGACATGCTGAATTATTCTACGTTTAAACCTAGGTGTATTGTTCTAGACCTGGCTTACCCGAGCGGATAACTCGATCCGCGGGGGGGAGGGCAGCGTACCGGTAACCAAAAGATCATCCGGCTTTGCAACTTGTTCGAACCTCATTCTAATTTGGGATATGACACTAACAGAAAGAAGTCACATCAGCGTGCACTCCTCAGAAGATAGAAGAGAGGGGTTTCGTAGCAGTTTATATACAGTTCAGATAATATCAAAGTGGTAAAGAGCAACATTTAGCACACTAGGCCCAAACATGTAAATAAAATCAAATAATAAATAAAAGTCAAATATAACAATTATTCTAAGCTCGAATTCTTGAACCCTGAACCAGAAGTTTTGAGTTCGTGTCCTCAGGAGAGTCGCCAAAGCTGTCACACCTTCTTTTTCCTACCGTCGGAAGGGTATAAAGGAGTTTTTTTCCAATTAAAGTGACGATCGAAACGGGATTATTTTATTTAGAAATTAGAGTCGCCACTTGGGATAATTTGTGGTGTCCCAAGTCACCGGTTAAATTCCAAATCGAGGAAAGATTGACTCTGTTTTATAGTCCGCGAAGCACAGAAATTCGGGTAAGGAATTCTGTTAACTCGGGAGAAGGTGTTAGGCATTCACGGGTTCCGTGATTTTAGCACGGTCGCTCAACTGTTAATACTGACATGCTTATCTGATTTTAAAATATTTTTGAAACTTATGTGCATTTTATTCCTTTTAAAACGGATTTTAGAAATCCACGGTTGTCATACAATTAATTATAGATTACACGTTTGCGAATTATATCACGGGAACAGTACCCACGATACACATCGTATTTTTTTGAAAGAAATTGTGGTCGGGTCACATAAATGTACCCTGGAATTTTAGTGGTTAAGCGTCACAACTACGTCACGGGAACCATACCCGTAGCTATGATAATTATTTAGTTAACGAACCTAAAGCAAACTACGAGAGTTCGAGGCATTTTTCACACTATTCTTGTATTTACGTGAGGGCCATAAATTGTAGGATTTTATTTGTGTATGGTGCACCTCAAATTTATTAAAGGAAAAGCATTAGACTACGGATATTCATATTTAAAGCTAATTTGAAATTAAGTATCGCAACTACGTCACGGGAACCATTCCCATAGTTGTAATAATTTAATCATGTGCCTAAAGCAAACTACGAGATTCATTTTTAGACCTAAGTTATAAAATTAGTATGAGGGTCATAGGTGATTTAATTACTATGGCACACCTCACTCTAAAAATAATTGCGTTCAACTAGGAGATTGTAAGGCTCTTGATTAATCTAACTCAAAATTTATCCAACTTGAAATTTAGTCTTAGGCCCTAATTACGGACGTGCAGCGAGGTAATTAAACGACTTTGGTTACTTAAAGGAAAATGAAATGGCTGCAGACCAGCTGATAAACTCACAAATCACGCATCGGGCCGGGCTCGAAGTTGAGCCCATCTCTCAGAACGAAAGCCAAATACGCCCAGCAATGAGGTCGTGTCAAATATAGGTCCAGCGAAACACTGGACTTCACGTTACAATCCAGTTCCTTAAACATAAAGTGCCAGGAAAGGAAGAAGGGGTGGGGGTAAACATTCTTGTGCCTGAAATTGAGCCCAAACATGGCAAAACAAAATAGAGGCAAAATCCAGAAAACCAACAGTACGTAAATCATCATGCAACTCCTTTGGGATTTCCAACAAGTTTAATACATCAAAATAAAACTACTAGAGGCATTCATTTCCGACCCTCACATTTTCTTTATACATTACATTTACTTACATGTACGCTCAGTGCTTAGTTAACAAGACTTTGAGCCATTGAAGAACAATTAACTAGTAAATCAAGATTAAACAAGACTTGTCCAACGAAATAACCAACAGAATTAACATAAACGATTAAAACCAAATACACATTTAGATTGTAATCCTCCAAAAAGCTGTCAGCTCTTTCCATACATGAGTAATATCAATTTCAGCTTCTAACTCTCATGGATCTGATCATGTCGAGATCAGATCCACCAAGAACCATGCTGCACACATGTTGACCATTGTCTAACACACAAAACTCAACCCATGAAGCAAAATATTAGGCATGAATGATCAATAAAATAGTGTACATATAACTCATGCCCAACAGATATCAACTAATGCATTTGAAACACAAGAAAAGCATGTTTTTAAGCATAGGAAACAAGAATCAACAGAGATATACATCTTATTATTCAAGCAACACTTCTAGCCTTCATGTGAGGTCAAGATTACAAAGATTTTGGCATAAGGCCATGGTGTGTACCTTGGTGCCTGAAATTCTGCTCCAAAATACCAACTAGAAAACAGATACTTTAGCAGCAGAGAGCAAGGCAGCAATAACCAATAAACGGCTTCAGTATCAAGTCAAAAGAGCTCTAAAAGCCCAGAAATACCAAGCAGGATTGTTCAGTTCTTTTTTCAACCAGAAGAAAAGAAGAGCCTACTATTTGAGATTTTTGAAAGATTTTTAGGGGTCTGTTTTCCGTGTGTAGAGAGTGAGGAGAGTGCCCTATTTATCCCCAAAATCTGTTGTGTGCCTTCCAAGTCAAGGAATAAGAATTTTTCCAAAATACCCCTTACAAAGCATCTTTTTCTAACAGCAATTGGACAGTTGGCCAATTCTAATTATGTTCAGCAGCTTGTACTAGCAGAATAACACCGGTTGTCCATGCCATAAAACCTTCTAGATACCTTATCCCATTTCTAAACTTTAAAATTACCCCCCTTAAGTCTTCTATTGTCCCTTTAACCCCTTCCTAAGCTTCTGCTATTCCCCAATCAAGACTAACACATTCAGGCAAAGAACAAATCGAAATACAGATTGAACAAACAAAAATCATTAAGCATTTGGACCTTTTAAGCTAACAAATAAAACAATTTAGAAAATAGAAGCATTTACAACTAAAACCAAACGAGTCTCAAATGGAAATTGTTCAAACTTGTTGAAGCTGTGAGATGAAAGACCTAACAGAAATCTAATGTAAACTAAACTAAAACATGCAAAATAAGTAAGGAACAAATACGAAAGGAAAAATTAATCGTGGACCAATAGAAATCAGAAGGAACAGAATCCGAATTCAGAATATTTCTCGTCAATTAATTCTGAATTAACCAAAGAACAAAATTAAACTTCTAACAATTTCAAAAAAGAGAGAAGAAGAATACCCTCTGAAAACGCAAAACTCTGGACTTCGAATGCATTATGTCCGGTCAAAGGAAAATTGACCGGGTCTTAACCAATCTGAAATGAGTCGAAACTCACATTAATCAACGGTGCTTTACAAAAGCCATTAACTAATGTTATTTTTGACTCAAAGCATGCTAAAAATTAACCGAAAATTCGAGGGAAAAGGGGATTGATATTCCAGACCACTTTTAGATCCAAAATCCAAGTAATTTCAGGGTGCTTTGTGGAAAATCAATAAGGGATTTGGGTTTAGGAGAGTGGGGAGGTTATAGGGTGCGAATTTGGGTGAGTTTTGAGACCTAGTGTTTTTTTGGCATGAATCTCATATTTGAAATTCGAGATTCTAGGTGGTGATTTGAAAGAAACTAATGGGAGATTTGGAATGAGGAGGTGATGGAGATTCTGTGGTGTTAAAATGGTGGTGTTTGGGGTGTCGCCGCCGCCGTGGGTGATTTCCAGCGGGTGGTTGATGGCAGAGACGGTAAGGATATTGGGGCGGCTAGGGTTTCTCTTAGGTTTGGGGTTAGAGACGGATTGGGGGAGGTTTCGAAGTGGGGGGATGATTTTGGACATATATGTATTTAGCAGGCCATTAGTTCCGAGCCGTTGGATTATCAAAATCCAACGGCTATGATCAGATCTTTACAAAACGAGGTCATTTGGTTTGAGAGTGGGGAGTTGAACCGGGTTATTTGGTTGGGCTGGGGCGGAATGGGGCAAATAATGGTTTGGGTCCAATTAAAACAACCTCTTTTTTTTCTAATTCTCTTTTTTCTCTTTTTTCAATTGTTTTTCTCTTCCTTTTTCTTTAGTTAATTAAAACCCTAAATTAAATTCCTAAGTTAAATTAATTTGCAAAATTAAGCTAATTATCTACTATAATATTTACAAAAATTAATTACTCCTAGATTAAAAGAGAAAATTAGTAATCTGAAATTAAAAAGCCAAAAATACAAAAGTGGGCCAATTTTGTGGTTTTTATTTTTAAATAAAACAACTAATTCACTAATTAGTCCTAAAAATATGAAAACGAAATCTCAATACAATGCAAGGTATTTTTGAATTTTTTCATGATTTTTCAACGAAAGTAAACATGCACAAAAATGCAAACAATTAGCACAAATTTTCACAAATTCCTATAAATTTGCAAAAAAAAATGGGAAAAAATTGTTTTCTTATATTTTCTAGGAGTAATTCCTATAGGGCAAAAATCACGTGCTCACAGTACTCGTCACCTCACCTATACGATGCACCCAACATCTAAACACGTAACAAATAGATAAATAAGTCATAATCCCTCAAGTCAAGGGTTAACCACGACACTTACATCGCTCTAAAGACCGAATTCAAAGCTTAACCACCACTTTGCCTTTCAAACAAGCCTCCGAACCAATATCATCTAGAAATTTACAAACCAAACGATTTAAATTAGGCTTTAGGAACTACCCACGATTGTAAAGAATTCAATTTAGGTCATTACTGAAAAAGTCCACAAAAGTCAACACCCGGGCCCGCTTGGTCCAAATCCAAAATTCGGAACAAAACATGATTACACATTCACCCCTGAGCCCGGTGATGTAATTTGTTTTGGAATATGACTTCAATTTGAGGTCTAAATCCCAATTTACCAAATCCCTAATTTCTGCCCAAAAATCCCCAATTCTACCATGAAAACTCTAGATTTTAGGTTGAAAACTTGTGAAATGTAGTGAAAGATTGAAAGAAAATAGGTTAGAATCATTTACCAATGATTTGGGGAAGAAGGAGTCTCGGAAAAATTGCATCTAAAGTTTTAGGTTTTGAAAATTTAAAGAATGAACAAAAAATCCCGTCTAAGTCATATTTACCCAGCATCAGAGTTCGCATCTACGAACCATTCTTCGCAAATGTGAAGCCCGCAAATGCGAAGGAACCATCGCAAATGCGAAGACCTTCACACATCTGTTGTCTTTGCAAATATGAAGAATGGTTCGCAAATGCGAACTCTGATGCATCCACAAATGCGACCCAATGATAGCATTTGCGATCACTGCTTACCCAGAACCCACTTTGCAAATGCGAAGTTTTGTTCACAATTGCAATGAGTGGATCGCAAATGTGAACCCAGCAGTGGTCACAAATGCGATGATTGACCTTGCAAATGCGAGGTCTGAGGCTTGCAACAAAATTTGAAACACCAGCAGATTTCTAAGTCCAATTTCATTCCGTGGCCTATCTGAAACTCACCCGAGCCCTCGGGGCTCTAAACCAAAATTGCACACAAGTCTAAAAATATCATAGAAACTTGCTCGCGCGATCGAATCGCCAAAATAATACCTAGAAGTACGAATTGAATACCAAATCAAATAAAATTTTCAAGAAAACTTTGAAACTTCTATTTTCACAACCGGATGTCCGAATCACGTCAATCTAACTCTGTTTCTTACCAAATTTCATAGAAAAGTCATAAATATGGTATTGGACCTATACCGAGTTCCGAAACAAAAATACGAACCTGATATCCAAAAAGTCAACTATGGGTCAAACACTTCAAATTCATTAAGCCATTAACTTTCAAATTTCATCAAAGTTCGATATCTCGGGCTAGGGGCTTCCGAATTTCGATTTCGGGCATACGCCCAAGTCTCAAATCACGATACAGACCCACCGTAACCATCAAAATATGAATCCAAGTCCGTTTACCAAAAATATTGACCAAAGTTAACTCAAATAAAGTTTTAGGCAAAAATCCTTATTTTATCCACTTTTAACATAAAAGCTTTCTGGAAATATGCTCGGACTTTGCACACAAATCGAGAAGGAATAAAATAAGGTGTTTAAATCTTAAAAGCACAGAATTGGATTCTAAATCTTAAGATGACCTTTCAGGCCATCATAATAAGTTTACCCAGGTACTTACAACATATAAATAACAGCTCACTTCCTCTTCTTCAATTACCTCCCTTTTATCAATTTTTCTCACAATTAATCTCTCATTTTATTCATTTTTTTTCCTCTCACTTATATGCAACAAGGACGCCCTTCTTTTGTTTCTTTTTCGCCATATTTTTTCCTCATGCAATTTTTTTTCCTTCTTTTTACTTCCACAACTTGTGTTCCTCATTGCAAATAAAACTTTATTTTTTCTTAGCCTTGCACCTTTAAATGGTTTAATTCATAGCTCAACCAATCTTCCACTCCAACTATAGCTATTAGCTCATTATGCTTTTATAAGTGGTAAAAGAAGAAGGGTTCAAAACATAGATAATTCAGCACAAAAAGGTCAAAGCTTGTAACATGGCTACCAAATAAAAGGAAATTAGGCTCAACGGGGCTGACTAGGGTCAAATAACACAGGGTAGGGTAGAAAATATCAAACGGGTCAAGGAAGGTGTAAAATCACTTTTTAAACTGAGTAAACCTAGATTTCACTTGAACTCACAAGCAGGGCAAGATCTAGACACAAATGTACTACATGGAACTTCACAAAAACCTCTCCATACTGTCACGACCCTAACCCCAAACCCGGTCGTGATGGTGTCTCTCGTGAAGACAAGGCCAGCCAGTCTAACCCAATTCGTCCTTTTAAGCAGTTAAACAGCATAAGAATGATTCAAACATGATTTAATAGGACAAATAGCGGAAATAAAGATAATAAAGCGGAAATCCAACCCGACACAGCCTTAACCGGGGTGTCACAAGTCATGAGCAACTAAGAATACTTATATGAGTCTACTAAATACAATATCTGGTACAACTATTTGAAGAAAATAAAAGTAATAAGATAAGGGAGACACGGGGGCTGCGGACGCCAACAGCTACCTCGTAGTCTCTTAAACACCGCCTGGACTGGACGGATCAGCACTTAGGAGCGGGACCTGCTGCGCCTGAATCTGCACATAGGGGTGCAGGGAGTAAAGTGAGTTTTCTAACTCGGTGAGTAATAAATATAAATAATGACTGAAAGCAAGAAAACGTGTGAAAACACAAAGCAATCTATACCGAAGTAGTAAAATCACTTAAAACAGTAAATCAGTGAAATATCAAGTAAACTTCCTTTTTCAACCAGTAAAACAAGTAATTTGGCAGGTAATTAACAAATAGAAATCCACCCCTCGGGCAACAACTCAGAATAGTACCAGCCCCTCGGGCTCACTCTCAGAATAATATCAGCCCCTCGGGCTCACTCTCAGAACAGTATCAGCCCCTCGGTCTCACTCTCAGATCACAATGGGTACCCGCGCTCACTAGGGCTGTGCAGACTCCGGAGAGGCCCCTTACGGCCCAAGCACAATTTCAAGCTATCTCATGGCATCATCTCTCGGCTCTCGGCCTCACATCACTCAAGCCTCCTCGTGGTGTGTAAATATATCTCAAGCTATCGGCCTCATATCGCTCAGTGTATCCTCACATCTGGCCCTCGACCGCACTCAGTCCAAAAATCATCACAAGTCCCTCGGGCATTAGTAAAACAGTAGTTCTCAGCCCAAAACATCATTTAGAAATATCATTTAAGTCTCAAAACTGAGTAAAAGTGGCTGAGTTGTAAAACAGTAGAAAACAGCATGACTGAGTTCAAGTAATAAGTCAATACAATGAGGAAATAGTGATAAAAATCCCCAGAGGGTTCAAATAGTTGGCATGAAGCCCAAATATAGCAATCAGCTTAAATCATGATGATAACAAATAAGTTTCAGTCAAATACGCAGTAAAAACATCAATCGGGACAGACCAAGTCACAATCCCCAATAGTACACGACCCCACGCTCGTCGTTAAGCGTGTGCCTCACCTCAATATAGCACTACGATATGCAATTTGGGGTTTCAAACCCTCAGAACATCAGTTACAATCATTACTCACCTTGAACTGGCTAACTCTCTAGCTCGCGACGCCTTTGCCCCTCGAATTGGCCTCCACGAGTGTCGAATCTATCCAAAATCAGAACGAATACGTCACAATATGCTAAGGAAACAAGGCCCAAGCGAAAACAATCAACAAAGGGCACGATTCCTGAAATTACCAAAATCCGAGCCCCGGGCCCACATCTCAGAATTTTACAAAATTTACAAAACTAGAATCCTTATACTCTTACGAGTCTAACCATATGAAAATTATCCAATTCCGATACCATTTGGTCCTTCAAATCATCATTTTACATCTTTGAAAGATTTTACAATTTTCTTCCCAAATTCCATCCCAAATCATGAATTAAATGATGGATTCAATGATAGATTCATGTACTCTAGCCAAATCTGAGTTAAAATCAGTTACCCTGATAAATTTCTTGAAAAACCTTCGAAAACAACACTAAAATTCGAGCTCTCTAGGTCAAAATATCAAATAAAACCAAAAACCTCGTATTTATAGAGTACACCACAGATTTTCACCTCCGCGGTCCGCACAAAATCGATCGCGGTCCGCACAAACCAGTGTGGTCCGCACAAAAATGGCCGCGGCTGCACAGCTTTCCTCTACAGTGACAGGTTTTAGTATTTTGGCAATAACTTTTGCTACAGATGTTCAAATTGCAATATCTTTACCTTTCTGGAAACTAGATACGAACGACTACAAAGTTGGACCGACGATCTGCAGATCTTCTTGACCGCGACCACGGTCACTTTTACGCGCCCAACACTAAACTGTTATTCACCGCGGCCGCAACCGCGGCCGCACTTCTTCTTGTGCAGTCCGCATAGCACATACCGCGGCCGAACTTTTTGTGCGGACCGCGCGGGTGAGTTCCGAGGCCTGCAACCCTTCTGGACCTGCTACAGCTATGATTTTCGACCTAACACATCCCGGAACTCCCGGAACTTCAAACCAATTGTACCAACACATCCCATGACATCGTTCAAACTTGTTCAAAACTTCGGAACGCTCATAACAACATCAAATCACTAATTTAACATAGGATTCAAGCTTAAGAACTCCAAGAACTCTTAAATTATGCTTTCGATCAAAAAGTCTATCAAATCTCGTCCGAATGACCTGAAATTTTGCACACACATCCCAAATGACACAATGAAGCTACTGCAACTCTTGGGTTTTCATTCCGACCTCTATATCAAAATCTCACCTATCAACAGGAAAAAATGCCGAAATCTCAATTTCGCCAATTCAAGCCTAAACCTTCCACGGACTTCCAACATGCATTCCGATCACGCTCCTAAGTCCCAAATCACCAAATGGAGCTAACCAAACCATAAAAATTCCAATCCGATATCAAATACAAACAAGTCAAATCTTGGTCAAACCTTTCAAATTTTAAGCTTTCAACTTAGACTGTTCTTCCAAATTCATTCTAATTAACCTGAAACCCAACACCAACGATTTACATAAGTCATAATACACCACACAGGGCAAATCATGCCCGAGAACTGGCGAGCAAAATGCAAAAGCTCAAAACGACCGGCCGGGTCGTTACATCCTCCCCCACTTAAACATACGTTCATCCGCGAATGTGCCCAGAGTTGTTCTAAAAGCCAACCAATCACTGAATAACCTTACCATGCATATGCCCGGGGGTGATTCAACGTCACACTATCTCACATAGGTTCGATAACACAATATAATTGAATTTTCACAATTCATCCTAGTCCTTAAACCATAGAACCACATTTCCTTTTCTGAAATCATTCACAAGATCAGAATCTCACATCTATTTCCCGAATAAGCCCGAACAAGCTGTAATCACCCATATATGCTATCTCCGGTGCAATAACATGATATACCACATAACTCAACACTTGTAGTGATAACTTCTAATCACAGCAGCTGCATACAACAGCCGCATATCAATAGAAAAACTCTTATCAACTAAAGTCTCATCCCAACACTTTCATATACTGCCAATGATCACTAAGACACGCGGTAAGCCATAACCATTTCCCAGATCAACCATTCATGAAGCCACTTCTTCCTTGGCAAATACCACAACAAATTTCTGAACCGAAGCTCGATACTATCCTTCCAACATGCTGAAATTGAATCTGTTCGTATTCATTAATGATCCCAACAATCTCCTCTAATCCAACACACCACTCTGGTGACATGACACATCAATATGGCCTAAGCCACAACATGCCTAATACGCGCACCAATAAGCAGCAGTCTGAACATACTCAAATCATGAAAATGACTCAAACGAAAGAGTTGTACCTCAAGCTCACCAGTACCACCACAACACAAGGCTGAGAACCCGTCTCACATCATAGGAACAGAACACACAAATCTAACCTGCAAGGTCATACCTACACATAACTTCGCTGCGATGTGCGATCCTATCCAACATTGCTCCACATGAGCCACCTTAAGTCACTATGCTCTAAATCGACAACCACGCACAATTCGATGTCTGGAACCAAAGAAAATCATCATACCCACGGTGAAGCAAATAACATACACCAAATAACCTGAAAGGACATAACCGATATGCCATTCACCGAGCAATACCCAATCACTCTTCCCGCTCGACTTCCACCATGAAACCCCAATAGAATCGCACCATATGTGCCCATAACCAACAAATCATAACATCTCGCAACACAGAAAGGTAACTCATGGATCTCCCCAGATTACTAATAAGATCAATAACAATCGAATCAATACACCCCTCAACAGTACAATTCAGAGCCAACCAAGCCGGCTCAAATTAGAACATGCATCCACATTGGCCTGCCAACGAGCTCCTTATCACAAAAATCCTAGAGTTGCTCTTCAACTCTTTAAACTCTGTCGGTGCCATACGATATAGTGTCCGGCATCAAATCAATACCGAAATCAACAAACTTGCTCGACGACATGACCGGCCCCAAGAAACATATCCGAAAAGTCCCTCAGCATCGAAACTAAATCAATGGTAGGAGCCTCTGCGCTGACATCTATCACGAAAACCCAACTAAGAAAAATAATCCTTCCCAGCCGTCCACTGGGTCTTCGAAATATAAAACCACTCTACTAGGACATAATCCGTCGAACCTCACTACTCAATCCGTGGCATTCCTAGCATAGCCACCAGCGTCGCCTTAGTGTAATAGTCCAGAATAACACAACATGGAGACAACCAGTCTGAACCCAATATCACATCCAAAATCTAACATATCCAGCAACGAAAGATTCGTTCGGGCTCCAAACCCCGATAGTCGCTAAACAGTGCCGATACACACGGCTCACAATTTCAACATAGCCTAAATGTGAGAACTTCCTTGCCTAAAATCCATATGGCAAATGACTCAACACACCTGACCCTAATTCCGTCGTCTGAATGCATACCACACCTCAAATACCCAATCATTCCACGAGAGATACTCTGAAATTCCTCGGTGCCACCAAGCAAACTCGAATATCCACAATCGATCTATCAAGAAGGTGTCGCGATACTAACGAAGTACCATCAACTTACTCATATTGCCTTTTCTAAAATATATACCCCGTCAAATCACTCCACTAAGCAATACCATTTCCTTAATAATCTAAAGATCATCCCCCTAATCATTTGAAACTGCCTGTGCTGCCTAAGAATTTTATGACTTTCCTTTCCAAAACTGAACCGTAACCTTACACACGCAAATCTCAATCCTCTACAACATACCACATATACCATACCATCCTAGGATAACATGAGAACTTCATCTCCCTTCCGAACCACAAACATCTACATACTCAACTAGTCAAGAACTTTCCATTGATCCCATCTAGAAAAGAACCATTATACATCCCATGCTCCCCATGCCAATAGGAAAAATATACCTCTCTAACTGTGGTGGAAACCATCTAGAACTCCCCGAATTCCTTTTGCACGACACTAACTCATCAGAACTAAATTCTTCTAACTCAACTGAGCTACGCATGTCACTAAAACCCAAATGAATTACTGCGAAACACATGTAGAGACTCGTTACTTCGAAAACACCCAAGGAACTAATCATATCCTTACCATACCGATCTGGCCTACTACCACGCTATCCCATCTATTCGAGTTTCCCTCTGATCTACCATTAGCTTGACACTTCTTCTTGCTACAACACCATAATTCCTCAACTAAGACTCACCACGCGAGACCCAAGCATGAAACCACACTATCTAAGGCTCATAAGTCGTTGAGTACTCTCTTAAATGTTTTCAAAAGCACCACGTTCAAAATACCTACCCCGAAAGGATCTCCTGCGAATCTGGAACCATTACCTTCCTAATACTGATATATAGAATCCCATAGTTAATGGAGAAAGTACCACAAGTCTTGACATCTTCCAATTGAAAACTCAGTTCCTAACCACATATACAACTTTAAAATACCCAATTGCTACATGTAGAATCTTGAACACATTAGAACCATTCTCGAGAGTCATTCACTCTATTCAAACTACAATTATTCTGATCAAATGAACCGAACAACCTGTGCCTCATTGGCACTCCAACACCGCAGAATGTAACCTCATCCCAATACAACCAAGCAACTTCCTGCTCTATGCATCGAGCATTCTTGCCAATAACAACTCAAGATATCCCGTGATTCTCACACACATATGAAGCATAATATAATCTTCATCAAAATTTTCCTTTACTCGAGCCATCCTCGGTCTCAATTTCCGCAATCCATAACTGATTCACCAGCATGCCTCAAACTGGAACCAACATAGCACCTAACCGTGCAATCGCCTAATCAATAGTAGGCTCCCCCACTTGGCTCGAAGTCATAGATCATCACACACTCAATAACTCATAACGATTATACTCTATTGATGCCATGATACCATTGCGAGATTAAACTCAAATCTTTTATAAACCTGTGAAAACACAGATCATCTAGAATTTTAACTCTTCTGCAAATCTCACATTCCACTCTCGCAACAGTCACACCTACTCTCTAAGAGACCCAATTTAAATTGCAGCACATATCCTTCACTCATAAATGAGATATTCTAACAGACACATAAGGATCGTACAACCTCAGAACATTTCACAGGAGACAACCCACCTGCTTTGCCTCTAACTAACATTTCTGTATACCTTCCACCGTCATAAACTGTACGCAAAAACTTAGTCTTCCTGAGTCTGAACTCAATCTGCAACATGAAATTTACTTCACTCACAACTGGGAAACATGAAAAGATCCTTCACACACCCATAACTCGGGGCTATACCTCGAATCAAGATGGAATTCAAGCACCTAATAGTTCTTCTATCCTTTAGCAGACCTTCTCATCACTTCCAAATCATGTGGATACATCTCGCAGTACCAACATACTCATCACATAGTTATCCAGCCGTCACTTCCACTAGTAGGGACAATACCGAACATATACATTCAAAAATACTTGCTCACATAATCAGCACCTCGGTGCTCAAGCTATAGGCAAAGATCTGGTCTCAAGTCCTCCAGAATGGCCCAACTTCAAGTCACAAAGATCACATCTCACCCCTAGATCAGGGAATTCACAAGTTATCGAGGCACATCTGATACTGAGCGCTCATGCGCATACGACCGCGTGGAAGGAATTCAAGAGTTAATTTTCAAACTGAATCAAGGACGCACGATTAGAATTCAAAAATGCAAAGTTTTCCTAAAGGTTCTGCAGCCTCTCGAGGATAAATACAGACGTCTCTGTACCGATCTGCGAGACTCTACTAAACTTGCTCATGATGTGTGAGACATATGTAACCTAGGCTCTGATACCAACTTGTCACGACCCTAACCCCGAACCCGATCGTGATGGCACCTCTCGTGAAGACAAGGCCAGCCAGTCTAACCCAATTCGTCCTTTTAAGCAGTTAAACAGCATAAGAATGATTCAAACATGATTTAATAGCACAAATAGCGGAAATAGAGATATCAAAGCGGAAATCCAACCCTACACAGCCCTAACCATGGTGTCACAAGTCATGAGCAACTAATGATCCTGATATGGGTCTACAAGGTACGATGTTCTGGTACAACTGTTTGAAGAACATAAAAGTAATAAGATAAGGGAGACACGGGGGCTTCCGACTCCAACAGCTACCTCGTAGTCTCCGAAACACCGCCTGGACTAGAGGGATCAACACTTAGGAGCGGGACCTGCTGTGCCTGAATCTGCACACAGAGGTGCAGGGAGTAAAGTGAGTACTCTAACTTAGTGAGTAATAAATATAAATAATGACTGAAAGCAAGAAAACATGTGAAAACACAAAGCAATCTATACCGAAGCAGTAAAATCACTTAAAACAGTAAATCAGTGAAATATCAAGTAAACTTCCTTTTTTAACCAGTAAAACAAGTAATTTGGCAGGTAATTAACAAATAGAAATCCACCCCTCGGGCAACAACTCAGAACAGTACCAGCCCCTCGGGCTCACTCTTAGATCAATATCAGCCCCTCGGGCTCACTCTCAGAACAGTATCAGCCCCTCGGGCTCACTCTTAGATCACAATGGGTACCCCGCTCACTGGGGCTGTGCAGACTCCGGAGGGGCCCCTTACGGCCCAAGCGCAATATCAAGCCTTCTCATGGCATCATCTCTCGGCTCTCGGCCTCACATCACTCAAGCCACCTCGTGGCGTGTAAATGTATCTCAAGCCCTCGGCCTCATATCGCTCAGTGTATCCTCACATCTGGCCCTCGGCCGCACTCAGTCCAAAAATCATCACAAGCCCCTCGGGCATTAGTAAAACAGTAGTTTTCAGCGCAAACCATCATTTAGAAATACCATTTAAGTCTCAAAAATGAGTAAAAGTGGCTGAGTTGTAACACAGTGGAAACAGCATGACTGAGTTCAAGTAATAAGTCAATACAGTGAGGAAATAGTGATAAAAATCCCCAGAGGGTTCAAATAGTTGGCATGAAGCCCAAATATGGCAATCAGCCTAAATCATGATGATAACAAATAAGTTTCAGTCAAATACGCGGTAAAAACATCAATCGGAATGGACCAAGTCACAATCCCCAATAGTACATGATCCCACGCTCGTCGTCAAGCGTGTGTCTCACCTCAATATAGCACTACGATGTGAAATTCGATGTTTCAAACCCTCAGAACATCAGTTACAATCATTACTCACCTCCAACCGGCTAAATCTCTAGCTCGCGACGCCTTTGCCCCTCGAATTGGCCTCCACGCATGTCGAATCTATCCAAAATCAGAACGAATACGTCACAATATGCTAAGGCAACAAGGCCCAAGCGAAAACAATCAACAAAGGGCGCAATTTCCGAAATTACCAAAACCCGAGCCCCAGGCCCGCATCTCAGAATTTGACAAAATTTACAAAACTAGAATCTTTATACTCTCACGAGTCTAACCATACGAAAATTATCCAATTCCGATACCATTTGATCCTTCAAATCATCATTTTACATCTTTGAAAGATTTCACAATTTTCTTCCCAAATTTCATCCCAAATCACGAATTAAATGATGAATTCAATAATAGATTCATGTACTCTAGCCAAATCTGAGTTAGAATCACTTACCCCGATGAATTTCTTAAAAAACCTTCGAAAAATCGCCAAAATCCGAGCTCTCTATGTCAAAATATCAAATAAAACCAAAAAAGTCATATTTATAGAGTACCCCACAGATTTTCACCTCCGCGGGCCACACAAAAACCAGTGTGGTCTGCACAAAAAAGACCGCGGCCACACAGCTTTCCTCTTCAGTGACATGCTTTAGTATTTTGGCCATAACGTTTGCTACAGATGTCCAAATTGCAATATCTTTACCTCTTTGGAAACTAGACACGAAGGTCTATAATTTTTGTTTTTGAATCATTTCAAAATTCCTTGTAGATCAAAAGATATGAGTTTTCGAAATAGGACCAGTGGATTGTTCTTCACCGCGGCCGCACACCATTTTGTTCGGTCCGTACAGCACCTACCACGGCCGCACTTCTTTTTGTACGGTTCGTACAGCACATACCATGGCCGCACTTCTTTTTGTGCGGACCGCGCGGGTGAGTTCCGAGGCCTGCAACCCTTCTGGACCTGCCACAGCTATGATTTTTGGCCTAACACATCCCGGAACCTACCCGGAACTTCAAACCAATTGTACCAACACATCCCATGACATCGTTCAAACTTGTTCAAAACTTCGGAATGCTCATAACAACATCAAATCACTAATTTAACATATGATTCAAGCCTAAGAACTCCAAGAACTCTTAAATTATGCTTTCGATCAAAAAGTCTATCAAATCTCGTCCGAATGACCTGAAATTTTTCAAAAACGTCCCAAATGACACAATGAAGCTACTGCAACTCTTGGGATTTCATTCCGACCTATATATCAAAATCTCACCTATCAACAGGAAAATGCTGAAATCTCAATTTCGCCAATTCAAGCCTAAACCTTCCACGGACTTCCAACATGCATTCCGATCACGCTCCTAAGTCCCAAATCACCAAACGGAGCTAACCAAACCATAAAAATTCCAATCAGAGATCAAATACAAACAAGTCAAATCTTGGTCAAACCTTTCAAATTTTAAGCTTTCAACTGAGATTGTTCTTCCAAATTCATTCTAATTAACCTGAAACCCAACACCAACGATTTACATAAGTCATAATACACCACACGGGGCAAATCATGCCCGAGAATTGGCGAGCGAAATGCACAAGTTCAAAATGACCGGTCGGGTCGTTACATCCTCCCCCACTTAAATCCATCGTCAGGAAAAGTCCAAAAAATAAATTTGAATATTTTTTTCTTTTATGATTTTTTTACATACTTTTGTTTTTTCTTTTTTCCTGTTTTTTTTTTTCACAAATACACAACAGAAGATTACTATAAATAAGTTAAGATAGAACAGAAAAGCACCCAAACAATCTTCTCAACTCACACTTAAAATTGTGCAATCTCCTTAATGCTTACTATAAATAACAAGAGGATAAAAAAGACTCCCTGATAGGCCAAAGGTCAAAGAATTAGCAGCTCACGGGATACTCATACTTCTTCCAGATATGGTTTTTTGTACGGCACCACACACTTAGTTCCAACTACCTTCTCGCTTTTATACACGCTTGCTAGTTTGATTCCATGATGCTACTTTTATAAAATATAAAAATAATACTACATAAATAACATAATTAAAAAATAGTAGAAATTGGTTGCCTCCCAACAAGCGCCTTATTTATAGTCGTGGTCCGACTTACACCAACTTCATCACTTTTCCTTCCACCCCGAAGATATAAATTATATTCCCAAAGTTGAGTCAGACTTGCGATTATGGTTCTGGTATGGTGCTATAAATACAAATGAACCAAGTAAATAATGTCGCATTTTGTATTTCTTGGCCTTTAAGTGAGGAATGTCGTTTCGTCTTCTTGTCGTAGCAAATTTCAGAGTATATGCATTTTGTTCTTCATTTCTTGACTCTTCCACAAGCCTGAAAGATCGATTCCCATGTCATCATCCCAACACAATGTTGAAAAGTGGTTAGAATAAGGTCCAATGCACTACAACTCTAAAATCGATTCACTTTTGATATCGTCACTTTTGCAAACTTCCTCAACCTTGGCATCATCAATAATAATTTGGTCAGAATGATTGTAACTCCTCTTTATGCTCCACAAGCTGGCTAGTATCTACAACAATTGGTTTTTAGGCATTCACCCTTTTTATTAACTTGAGTTTGCAAATCATGGATATCTGAGCCAAATTGATTTATCTCTTGTTTAAGCTCAGTTCTTCCTTCTATCAACTGTTCTGCCACATTTGAAAGACCATTACGGAGAAATTCATAAAATTTCATTACTTGAGCTTGTTCCTCTAGCCAAGATTAGCTCGCTATATCTGCTTCTTTAACTTTTGCCTCTCGTAGGAACTCATTCTCTTTGTCGAGTTGAGGTTCTACTTAAAAATGGGCCATTAATTCTTCCATTCTAGCATGCAGTACTTTGATTTCTAAGGTAGTCGTTTTTTGAGTTTCACCATTTTGCTCAATTACTTGCCTCACCGTGACCATAATATGAGTAGTGCGTTTCACCTCCTCCACTTTAATGCTCTTATCAAACTTACAAATATTATTAGAAAAATTATAATAAGAGCCCGGGGAAGAATAATAATATTTAGGACGACCGTCCCAATGTCCACCCTGACCACCACACACATTACAAATATTTCACTCAAAATATTGAGATGGTGCCTCCAACTTGCTTCCGGAATTATTTTCACAATTTTGCCACAAGTGTGGTCCTCCGCAATATAGACATGGATCACTAAAATAAGAGTAATCAATATTCAACCAAATTTTATTAAAAGATACCATGTAACACAAGTAAAAACATACTAAACTATATTAAAACTAGGAAACATAAAAATAAAAACTAAAACTTGACTTGATAGGTAGTAAAAGCTTGGTCTAGTGAAACAATTAATTTTGAAGTCTCCGGCAATGGTGTCAAAAACTTGTTGCCTGTAAATCGCACACACAAGTTATGCAGTCAATCAAGTAATAAAGAGTGAGTAAAGTAAAGTTCCCACAAGGACTTATGATTAATTATCAACTAAATCAAGAAATTTCTAATTTATCGAGTCAAGAACAATATTAAAGTTATTTTTGTTTGATTAATTCTACTAACTAAAGTTGTGATTAAAAAAAAGAACTAATTAACTAGCACACTTAGCACGAAGGGTTGATTTCAAATGAGAAATATTATTCTAGGGTTATGGCTGGCTAACATTCCTGTTGAATTTTTCAATCGACTCGACTTATTATTTTATCTGGGTTATTAACATGTAAGGACAATAATACTTGTAGAAATTCGTCAGCTTCTACTAGCCTATTCAATTTATTCTAAACCCTGTATTTCTATGAGATTAGAGATAAAATAAATGCATTAATAATCTCTTGCACAATTGGCTAAGCACGAAAAATAGGTATATTTCTATCTGTTAAATCAATTTCCCAATGACTAGGTTCAAGATCGCGCTCTATTCAATCATATTGCAATCAAGAATTACCCCTTTCAAGTACAACTCATTCATATATAGTATTTTACTGTTAGCTAGGCGGTAAAATAATTAGGCATAGGATATGAATAAATAACCCAATATAATAAATTAATTCGTCAAATCAATATTCCAATATCATTATTCATGTAAAACCATAACCCAGAATAAACGAGTTTAGCCACGCATAGGCATGGTAGCAATCTCAATTAATTCCCAAGAATACATAAAAATCAATAAAAGAAGGGAAAAGTAAGAACTCAAGACGAATTACGTGATTTTCAAAATCTGTAATGGCTTTTCTCCGCTTTCAAATGTGTTGGATGACCTAAAAGAGCCGTTTTTAGCTTATATATTGCGTACAAAAGTCGTGGGCCGAAGTTTTCTTTTTCTTTTTCCGTATCAGCTTCAGGGATTAATGTTGAGTTGTATGCTTTGCGTCCGCCTCAGCTTGAACGTACTTCTCAGCATCGGATGTTGGAGTGGATGCTTCGCATCTATCCTCTGTTCCTTCAACCTTGCTGCGCCCAAGTGCGAATGCTAAGATGGATGCCTTCTTGATACTTCATTGCTAAGGGTCATTCAAATAGCCTTCTTTTTTTTTTCTGGGTGGATGCATTATTCTTGAATGACGTTCCAACATAAACTAATAAGCAAGCAATTTAAATTTAAAAGCCCGAAGACCCATCAAGTTGGATGAGAAAAGCAGTGCTCTATTGACAAATGAACATCTTTTTAATTTTGAGTCCAGATTTTCTCGTCAAAAGGAGCTAAAAGAATTGTAAAACAATGATTTATGTGCATCAATCATGTTGGTGCCAGCCATATAATGATTTAAATGAAATTCATAAAACAAAATATTAGTTCATGTTCTCTCTAGATATATCTGACATTCTTTCCCTCGTCCCTACAAGATCTAGCATTGCCTCTCATCAAGCCAGCTAACAACGTTCAAGAACAGTTTATCAATAAAGTATATATTCTTATTTTAATACAAAAAAGAAGTCAAGTATCTATTTTAGTTTGACGAAGGAGGGTACATGACAGCTAAGGCGAATCTCATATTGAAATTGGAAAGGAAAAGAAAGTGATCTTATAAGCATAACACAAGTTTACATAGTACGTATATTTTTGGGCTCGATAATGATGTAGCCCAATAGATGAATTCATGAAGTATGTTGGGTAAAGGCGGATAGTACATATCAGTAAAAATTGCACAAAGCTCTCTATTTGGTCGCCCACATTTAACCTATACTCACTTTTTAAAAAAAATTTAATTTATACTCACTTTTAAAACAACTTCAAGCCTCTTGCTCTTCCTCATCCTCCTCTTCGTTTTCTTCTTCTACTTCTTCTTCTCTTTCTCCTTCTCCTCCTTCTTCTTCTCCTTCTTCTTCTTCTTCTTCTTCTTTGGGTGACAATGATTTTATATGTTGATTGTGAGTATATTTTAATGTAGTTTATGAAGTCTTACAATTGTGAGCTATTATTTTTTACTATATATTGCTTAGGGTTTCTTCTTCTTATTTTTCTTAATTGCAAAATGGGTTCATTAGATTTATTGTTGTTTTTGACAAATTGATGATTACGGTTGTTCTTGATGATATTTGGAGGTTATGTTTCAAATTTGAGCTCATTTGGAGTAGATTTAAGTATTAAATCGTATATTGGATTGTTATAATTCGAAGAACAAATTTCTGTTTCTGGGCAATTTTCACTTCAGACTTATTGGCCTTAAGTGAATGAAAATGTTTGTTGCACTTCAGAATTTTTGGCCTTAAGTGCATCTGAAGTACAATTTTTTATTTCAGACTTATTGGCCTTAAGTGAAGCAAAATGTTTGTTACACTTCAGACTTTTTGGCCTTAAGTGCATCTGAAGTACAATTTTTCACTTCAGACTTATTGGCCTTAAGTGTAGCAAATGCACTTCAGACCTTTTGGCCTTAAATGCATCTGAAGTGCAATTTTTCACTTCAAACTTATTGTCTTAAGTGCATGAAACTATTGGTTACACTTCAGACCAATTTGGCCTTAATTGAATGACAACGTTTGTAGCACTTCAGACTTTTTGGCCTTAGGTGCATCTGAAGTGCAATTTTTCACTTCAAACCTATTGGCCTTAATTGCATCTGAAGCGCAGTTTTTCACTTCAGACTTATTAGCCTTAAGTGCATGAAACCATTGGTTGCACTTCTGGCCTATTTGGCCTTAAGTGCATTTGAAGTGCAATTTTTTCACTTCAGGCTTTTTTTTTTTTAAAACTTCAGATCCATAAGTCTGAAGTTGATCGTAAATTGGGTACGCTTGCAAACTTTTTTGCAAAGTGGATATAAATTCAATTATGACCTAAGAACCGGGTGTACCTGCAAAAGCCCCTACATATCATGAGCTTGGACGATAACATTTAGCTACCATCACTATGTCTTTATTTATTAAAGAGAATTAACGATAAAAAATGTGTTGATCACAACATACAGTTCACTAAGGAAAAAATTGACCAATAGTTACGATATGTGTGAAATATTTAACATTTGCCTGGTTATATAAGTTTTCATTTTACTATAAAATATTTATCATTTGTCTGATTATATAATTTTTGAAATTTGTGACTTTAAACACGACATGACATTTGTCTGGTATAAAAATATATCTTTTTTTTTAACAAATTAATAAGAAAATAGTATTAAATAAAGTAAAACGCAAGGAGTAACTCTTTATTCCCTCCGGTCCATAATAGGTGATCAATTTGCTTTTTTATTTTGGTCCAAAATAAGTGTCCATTTATATAATCAAGAAAAAATTCAATTTGTTTTTCCAAAATTACCCTTACGTATGTATCCCTAAAAAGTCATTTAATTTACTCATCACTTGAAAAGAGAAGCAAGTGCTACTATAACTATGGTGCAATATTTAATGAAGGGTAGTTTAGTCACACTAACTATTTTCATCTAGAATTTAGTATTTCCTTAATGGGTGTGTCAAATGCAAATTGGTCACTTATTGTGGACTGGAAGGAGTATATTCACTGGGATTTTGCACATCCACAACACGTGTTGCTGTCCCATTCGGGGTGTATTAGCTTCATGACTTTTTAATTGGAGAAAATATAATTAAGGAATCTAATCACTTTGTATTTGTTATACGAGGTACTAATAGATCTTTCGTCGTCTTCATACGTGCAGTATTCTCTCATGTGGTTTTGCTCGTGATTTGTTGTATATACTCGTACAAAAATATATGCTATAATATTTATTCATCGAATCAAAACAAGAAACAGGATTTGTTTACATATGTATATAATCCCTGCATACATTTATTAAAACCTTGTAAAACCAACCCAAAATGCAAATCATTTAACAGACAAGTTTAAATCTAATCTTGAAGTTTTAACATAGAGTATTCGGAGATTCCAGCAGACAACTAAGGCCTTGGCCCTTGTGATTTCAACTTTCAAGTCCCAAGGCCAACTAATGATGGCATAGAGAAAGATAAATAGCTTTTTTTTTTAAAGAATTAACTATTAATTAAAATTTAAAAGGTTTTATCTCGAGTTTTTTTTATGACACTTGTTAAACTTTTTTTAAACATAAGTCAACTTCAGAATAAGATTAAAATCATAGCGCTCAGATCAAATTACTATTTTCAATTTATATTGCACTCTTTTCTTTTCTGAATATTGGAATATGTTTGAAACTTTTACTAATAGCTTGCTTAATTAAGCAGTAAAATGTCAAATTCGAGTGGTAAAGATTAGAAAAACACATGCTTTCGCGTCTTGCGTCAGTATAAACTTCTGCACATTAAAATGGCAGAATTGGATCAAGTAGATGCGGTGTAATTATTGACAAATTGGCAGTTCAAGAGGGGAGTTGGCATTGCCTTTGATCTACAAACATGGTTACATTAAACAAAATGTATTTATTTATGTTTAGTTCGTGCCATCAACGACAGAGGCAGATCCAAAATTTAAATTTTATAACCTCAATCTTTATGGTTTTTTGCATTGAATCCATTAAATTTTTAAAGTTAAAGATTTATTCTACTATTTATTTTAATTTTAGTACATTTTTGCATACACATTTATGCTCCGCCTAAAAGTATTGGCTTAAGATAAACTCGGCACTCCAATGCAAAGATCCACCACTGATTGACAAAGTAATGTGTTATATACCTCCAAAACGTAATATTTTACCTACGTACATCATGCAATTTTTCGTCGAAGGGTGGTCAGTTATAAGCATGTGGCTTCGCCACTGGGTATAACATGAAAAAAAATTGTCTTCTCTTGATATGCGTAAAGTGACAAATAAAAATGAAAATCTATTTTTAGTATACATACCAAGTAAAAGTGAACGGAGGGAGGCCGTCGCACAACATTATTGTGTTGTTCTGGAAAAAATTACCAGATTAGTCCTATTTATTGTCCAACTTTACTGCATAATTTCCTTTTATTCTTCTGATAATAACTGCCAAAAACCAAGAAAAGAGATCACCAGCACTATGAATACAGGTATCAGATTTGGCCAAAAACCACTATTGATTGATGTTGCTTATGACCTACACTTTCTGCATATTTCTGGGCAACAACCAAATGGATGATCGAAAAATGCTCAAAAGCTTTGCCATAAGTTGCCATTGTCAAGCCTTTTAATCATAAAAGATTAGTGAGAATGCCACCTTATCTTGTCTTGCTATGTATAGAAAACCTATAAGTTCCTTATCTTCATTCAAGTTTCATTACCACAAGAATTTGGTCCATGAATTAGGTTTTTTTTTTTTTTTTTGGTTTTTGCCCGCGTCCCGTAGTCACATTGGGTCGATAAATTCAAAGAATACATGTGTGGATAATCTCATATAAAGGGTAAAGTATTCCCTAATAAAAGTAACTTTGTACACAAAACTCAAACCCAAAATCTTTAATTGATGATAAATAAATGAGTACTTACCATCCTACCACCACTTTTATCGGTGGTCCAAGAATTAGTTTGGAATGAGAAAAGGACTCCTCAGTTTGGCAAACTTGTGAAGAAACAGAGGGTAGAAAGTGCTTTTAGTACTTCATCCTATAATGAACAAGAGTCCAAAAGAGGATTGTCAAAAGTGTTAGTAAATTACGTAGAATTTTATTCTAGTTAAAAATACTCAAGAAAATATTTTAAAAATTCAGAAATTTCTAACTCATTAGAAATTAGTGCTACTCTTTCTTAGGAGGGAATGTTAAATATTTTGGATTTAAGTTTATAAATTGACATAAAAAAAAGAGTTGTTTAAACTGATATTATGAAGAATTTTTTACATCAATGTAATGCATTCAGAGGGTGTCAACCGACACCTATTCGCCGGAAAATTACACTGTTTAGCTGGGTAATTTTTTTAAAAATATTATATATACTATATAATGACACCCCTTAACTTTTTGGTGAGTTTATTTCTTTATATTTTGACGTCCATTAATAAAAATTCTAGCTCCATCACTGGCGATAATATGCTAGACATTACTATCAACTTCACGAGGCTAGCAATTAATATTATCATGAAGATTTACCTATAATTATTTTGTGTTTGATTTGATAGTGTATAAATTTGTCATACCATTAAAGCATATAGCAAACTTAGTGGGCGTTTGGACATAAGAATTGTAAAATTTTAAAACAGAGCGAAAAAAAAATTTAAATAAAAATGGTATTTAAAATTTAGAGTTGCGTTTGGATATGAATATAATTTTGGGTTGTTTTTAAAAATTTTGTGAGTGATTTGAGTGAATTTTGAAAAACAGTTTTTTGGAGTTTTTCAAATTTTAGAAAATTTCCAAAATGCATCTTCAAAAGAAAATTGAAAATTTTATGAACAAACGCTGATTTTAAAAAAAAAATTGAAAAAAAGGAAAAAACTTCTTATATCCAAACGGGCTCTTAATCTTTTAGTATGATTTTCTCTCTATTTTTTAAATATATTTTAAAGAAACGCCCTCTATATAGGCATCCATACACATGGATAACATAGGGAAGTTATCAAAATAAGATGCAGAGACCTAAACTTGTAGCTAGGTCTCCTTTAGAAGCAACCCAAGTGGCCATAAAAGTGTGAGAAAACAAAGCTTTAAAGATTATTATGACCAAACAGAACCAAATAAAGATTATGTAACTAAGCTCTCCACTCAAGGTACAAACAAAGGCAGGCTATTATATAATAACTAGACGCGGAAGCCCGTGCTAAGCACGGGCCCAACGTGTTAAATGTTGATCGAGAATGAGATGTACATGCAGTAAACAATGGCATAAGGAAACGCGTATGTTTAGGGAAACAATTAAGCACTTTAAGAACAATAAGATATCATGTTAGCAGCTTGACTGGAAAAAAGGAAAAAAGAAATTCATGTTTGCATTATTAGTCTTACAAATGAAAGACTCAAGAAAGAATAAGAAAATCATCACTCTTTTAAAAGAAAAATATAAGACACACAGAGTGTTTATCTGAAAATTGCATGTAACAATATTTATGATCCCTATTGATGTTTCAACTCACCACTTAACCACCAACTCCAAATGAGTTAGGACCTGTACCATGTCGTAATTAAAGCAGGAAATTACTATGCATGTATAAAGAAAAAAATAAAAATACACCATGTGAAAGGGGACGTATGAAGCATCATAGATAATGAAAAATGATACGTGAAAAGGGAAGAATATAGAGAAGTATGTAAGAAGCAACATAGTTAAATTACTTATCTGAATTATTCAATGGTAGAAAATTCATTCAACAACTTTTTTCAAACAACAACCTTTTTTTATTTACCATGTTAATTATACAAACCAGGTCCATGGAGTTAAAAGGTTATGAATAGAAAAACAAAAATTCGACAGCATTTCCAACTTGTCCAATTTCTACCACCACCTGCCTATACAAGTCATATATAAGCTTAGCTTTTAAATATTTTGGCTTCATGGTTCAGAAAAGGTAGTAATACTATTAGTTACTTGAATTTTGCCTTTAATGAAAAAGCTTGTTCAGCCGAAACGATAAAGAGTTGTGGAGAATGAGAGGAGGCTTTGGAATGCATCTTTGATAGGCTTCCACCACTTGTTTAGGCTGATTTCAGTTCTTTGAGCGAAACACATGAAAAAATAGGGTGCATTGATAGGTTCTGCTGCTTGCAAATAATGGCAAGCTACACTGCCTCAAGAAATAGTGCTTCACTCTTGGAAAAATTCCAGGAAAAAGAGAGACATACCTGGGAATTTTGAGAAATTAGGCAACATTGGTGGAACACATAAAAAAATGAAAATGACAGCAGCAAAGTTATAAGTTCTTCAGCAATGAACAAGTTTGTTTATAGCTAGATGTACTCTAAATTTTCTTAGCCCCTTCGCCTAACTGTGGATGGACTCCACCACATACGAGGCAAATATAATATAGGAAAACGTAAATGGAATTTGCTAAAAGCACCAAATTTTGATACTCCTCATGTATAAGACTGCTTAAATAGTCTGAAACTTGACTATCGAATTGAGATGCAGTGTAGAATTTAGCACTTTCTTAATTCCATAACTTGTTTGTCATAGCATAGGAATATAGTCTTGAAGTTCTGCTCATTCAGAGCCTCATTTAGAATTCAAGGAAAATCAATCATGGAAATCATAATTTTTAACAGATACTAAAAGTAATTGAGGTCAACTAACCAAAAATACTATGATTGAATAGTAAAAATATTTATGATGTATATATAGCAAAATTCTCTACGTGCAGTGAGAGGCGGTTATAAGTGAAAAGAAAGCAAGAATTAAGTTTTGATTCTTAGTACACAATTTTGTGGTACTTATTTTCCTTTCTAGGTATGAAAGAGGCAGTGGGCATACCAAATCCTGCACAAATAACATATAAACATCATGTTAGCATCTTTCAACCATAGTTTTTTTATTTTTTTGTTAAATGGATCTTTCAGTTATAGTTCTCCATAATTGAAGACAAAAGATGACTGCAACATTCAAATTTTAGAAGTTTTATCATTACAAACATAAATACCTAGCTAATTACAAGATGATGCTGGAAAAAGATCAAAAGTACCAAGGCCAACAAAGAGAAGATCAGACACTGAATCTACAATGCACCAGCAAGTGTAAAGGAAATAATAGGCACGGTTAAAAGTACATCCAGGACCGGAGTATCCATATTCTTTTAGAATGGTATAATAACTCAATCATCGACCAGTATGCATTCCCCCTCAGATCTCCAAACTTTGAGACCTCTAAGAGAACTATGTCCTTTGAGGCAATGCTGGCTAAATTTGTGCATAATCAAAAAAGAATCAAAGGCAGCAATGGATGCCCTTGAGCGCATGTTTTTGCCAACAAATTGCTCAATTATAATTGATTCTCTTTGAAGCCCATGAGTTTGTCAAATACAACAATTATCTTTACATCTTCAACACAGGCTTCCGAAGGCCATGAGGATGATGCTCATATTTCTTCCAAGAGTTGTGCTAAGACGATATCGGAGATCAATAAAATCATAGAGGGAACAATTAAAAAAGAGAAAAACAAGGTAAAAGACACAAATGGAACACGTGTCAACTACTTAGCTATTTTGAAGAGCACTGAAAATTCTTGATTCGCGCATCACAACTCTTATTATGAGAATCCATCCTATTGTCGAATTAATTTTTATAGATGTTGTCCTGCAGTAACGACCACTACAATAGGAGAAGCTATAATAATCACCAAACTAATTTTTCTGAACTATATAAAAGCTCCAAAAATATAGTTGGCAGCAAAGGAACGGGTTACCGCAGGTTCTATCTACTTCTGTTCATCATATTCACCAGTTCTTAATAAACACGACATCTGTAACAATAATCTACAGACCCTTAATTTGAAAAGAAAGTTGCTTTTGACCTCCGGTGTTTTCAATCATCTGCTGTGATTTCTCTTGAACATCCAAGACTAATTGGTCATTAAAGAACATAGATGATACTCTTATGTAATAAAATTAATAGCAGACGCATGCAACTTGGTATCATCTGTGACAATGAGCAAATAAGTAGCATACATAAAGTCAGGAAGTTTTAAATAAACAAGGAAGTTTGTTGAACTTCATGTACTCTATTGATAAAGCAGACATTTTAAACCCTGACGCAGCATCTAACTGTCAGATTAAACTAAAAAAGAGAGCTCATATACTTGTAAGATAGTACTAACAAATAACAAACTTACTGCATAACCCATCTTTTCGATCATTCCCTTTACAACTTGACATAGTGTTGGTCTGGCCTGAAGAAGTCGACATTTGTCTTTTCAGTAATCGGATATTTATTTTGGAAAGCTTCCCTACGAGACTGTCTCCTAGTTAAAAAATAAATGAATCTACACTTACAAATAATAATAAGTAAAAGCAGCCAAGTTCCATCTCCCATGCATGCTGAAAGAAACAACAAAAAGAACCAACAAAAAAGGACAGATATCATATCTGATTCAAATGTCAAAACATTTCCTAAAGTTTGAGGAAAAGATATTGTATCCGATTTCCAGTGGAAGGGTAAACTATCTTTGCTTAGAATCACTTTCCTTCAACTTTCACTAATGAAAGTTCCTTGCAAAATCATCAAAATCGATTAAATTCACCCATGTAATTTCTAGTAGTCAACTAAAATCGGAAGAGGGTACCAAAATGCCTTTGTTGCTACAATTGATTGAGGTCCATCCAAGCTAATTAAACGGGTCTAGTTTTCTGTTTCAGTGAAATTTTGTTAGGAGAGTCTTCACTAATTACTCTACATGAAGCAAATACCCCTTTAAGCAAACTGACATAAGATAGGAAGGATGTATGACACCCACAACGTCGTTATCTTTAAATCCCCCAAAATCAGAAACAAAAAAACATGCACCTAAGTATTTCTTTCCAAATATACATATCAAAATAATATGAAATTCCAAACATGCATGTACAAAATGTAGTAAAAATTATTCAAAAACAATAGAAAAATCAACATCGAACAAAAAATGGACAGAATTTTCAAAGAAATTCAAAACAGAAAGTCAGAACACGGGCCAAGAAAGAAAGAACAGGGGAAAAAACTTACCAGACTTAAAACACATTAGAGGCTAGAAGATTGTAGCAAACAGAATGTAAAATCAGAAAAAGACAAAATGTATGAAAGAATTTTGAAAAAAAAAACCCAGAGGAATTTAAAAACTCACCTTGAACTGTTGAAGCAGTAAGAAGGTTGGGGTGAGCAACGAAAGAGAGAGAATTAGAGGAGTGAATAGATGGAAAAATATAGAAATACGGTGTATCTCATCGGCTGTATTATTTTGCGAACCATTAGGAGAAACAGAGGAACACAAATTATTTGGTGGTAAGCCTATTTTCCTCGCCTTTTATTTGGTTAATCGCCCGTAGCTTCAACTCATCTGAAGATTTGTTTATAGAATCATTTTTGGAAAAGATCGCCTTTACTGATCTGAAGAACACTTGACCTACAACGTTTTTACACAGTCAGTGGAACTAAATTGAGAGAAATCCTATTTATTTTTGCTCTGTATTTTCGTTTCATTAGCAGCTTTATCTCTCATTTTCCTTACCGGCGAATCGTCGGTTTCGAGATTGCTAGACACACGCCGACATTAGCAGCTGGGTTTTGGGTTCCTCTTTTAGCTGTACTGACCAAGGTTTTATTAGCATAGATCTAGGAAGTTAGCTCTCTAGAACATTCGCCATTGCCGAAATATTCGAAGCTCTCAACGGCCGGCAACTACTTCAGTGTCTGCAAGTATACACACACATACCTTCTTGCATTTTACTCTTCTCAGATTTGAATTTGAACTGACTTACGTTGACTAAGAGGAGAAGGTTAACATTAGCTAACAGGTCTTATAGTAGCTAAACCCAAGTTCTTTTTCCCTCGAAAATTGTTCTTGTTCTGTGATTCTTAGGCTTCCATTTCTTGTTTCTGTTCAAGATTTTTCTGGGTTTTCTGGAACCCATAACAGCCACCCGCCGCTATACGTTTTGAAAAGAGCAATCTTTGTTCTCTGTTTCCGTTGAAATTGAAAGAGAGCAACCTTTCTGCAGTGGTGCATCTGTTTCAATTGAAAAAGAGCAATTGTTTTGCTCTGCTTCTTTGCTTACCAGTGGTAGCGGTGATAGCTCCTTCTGATTTTTGGGTCGTGGTATTTTCTGTGTTTTCAGGAATTATCGGAGACAAGTTGGGCGCACAAGCACTAGCAAAGGAGAGCAACCTAGGCGAGTGTCAGCAAGGGTGGTAGGAAGTGGGCGGGAGCGTACAACTACATCGAGCACAGCAAATCAGCCACAGGTTTTGTTATCGAGAGTTGGTACCTCCTGTTTTACTGTTTCCCTTTTGGTGTTAGCTAAATTACTGTTACTTTACTTCGCAATAGTTAAACCTTTCAACTAGGATACTAGTTACCACGTGTTTCCTTCTAGTTTGATTTGTGTACGTTGTGCACTAGCGAGTCTTCTCTAGATTGTTGTAGGTGTAGTGGCTACAGTCTGGGATGATAGAATAAGGGCATGTCCTCGGGTGGGGCAGAGTGTGGGGCGGGGTTCAGGGGGTGGGTCGGGTAGCAGGGGAGGTAGAGGGGGCAAGGGAGCCTATAGGTTGACAATCGGGTCATGGAACATAGGTTCACTAACGAGTAAATCCATAGAGCTGGCGAAAATCCTGCAGAAGAGGAAGATTAATATAGCGTGTGTCCAGGAGACTAGGTGGGTCGGATCGAGGGCGAAAAACGTGGATGGGTATAAGTTGTGGTACTCTGGTGTCCTGAGGGGTAAGAATGGAGTGGGTATCCTGGTAGATAGCCATCTTAGGGAGGCCGTGGTAGAGGTCAGGCGGGTGAATGATAGGCTAATGACTATTAAGTTGGTGGTGGGTGAGGGTACTTTAAATGTCGTTAGCGCGTATGCACCACAAGCAGGCTTGGATGAGGATATTAAAAGGCAATTTTGGGAGGGGTTGGATGAGATTGTTCGTAGTATACCGCCTTCCGAGAGGTTATTCATAGGAGGAGATTTCAATGGTCATATTGGGTTATCTGCAGGTGGGTACACTGAGGTGCATGGCGGATGTGGTTTCGGAGAGCGGAACGGAGGGGGCATTGCGCTGTTGGACTTTGCCAAGGCTTTCGATCAAGTCATTGCAAACTCAAGTTTTACGAAGCGGGATGAACATTTGGTTACTTACCAAAGTTCGGTGGCGAAGACTCAGATTGACTATCTCCTCCTCAGGAGATGCGACAGAAGGTTGTGCGAGGACTGCAAGGTTATCCCAGGTGAGACCCTCTCAACGCAGCATAGGCTTTTGGTGATGGACATTTGTATTAGGATAAGGAGGAAGAAGAGGTCAGTACAAGGACGCCCCAAGATTAGGTGGGGCGCCTTAACTAAGGATAAAGCTAAAGAGTTGGAAGGAAGGTTATCGGCAATGGGAACTTGGAGAAGTAGTGGGGACGCAAACACAATGTGGTCGACGACGGCGGACTGTATAAGAAATGCGGCGAGAGAGGTGTTAGGGATATCTACGGGCCACTATGGTGGACACAAAGGAGATTGGTGGTGGAATGCAGTTGTCCAAGGTAAAGTGGAAGCAAAGAAGGCGGCTTACCTAAGGTTAGTAGGGAGCACTGACGAGGAGGAGAAGAGAGAGAACAGTCAAAGGTATAAGGTAGCTAGGAAGGAGGCGAAGATGGCAGTGATGGAGGCTAAGACGACAGCTTTTGCTCGTCTGTATGAGGAACTAAGGAACAAAGGTGGGGAGAAGAAGTTATTCCGACTCGCTAAGGCGAGAGAGAGGACAACTCGGGATCTGGTCCAAGTGCGGTGCATAAAAGATGATGACGGCAAAGTTTTGATGGGAGATGACCAGATTAAGAGGAGGTGGCAGACCTACTTTCATAAACTTCTAAGTGAAGAAGGGGATCAGGATATTATACTTGGGGAATCGAGGAATGCCGACAGTCACCATGAATTAAGTAATTGTAGGGACATTGAGATCGATGAAGTCATGAAGGCAATGCGTAAGATGAGAAGGGGCAGAGCTACCGGGCCAGACGAAATTCCGGTTGAACTGTGGAGGTGTGTGGGTAGAGCAGGCTTGGAATGGCTTACTGCATTGTTTAGTGTTATATTCAAGACTAATAGAATGCCTGAAGAGTGGAGGTGGAGTACAATGGTCCCGTTGTATAAGAACAAAGGTGATGTCCAGAGCTGTAACAACTATAGGGGCATCAAATTACTAAGTCATACCATGAAAGTTTGGGAGAGAGTGGTAGAAATGAGAGTGCGAAGGACGGTGTCTATTTCAGACAACCAGTTCGGGTTCATGCCGGGACGATCTACCATAGAAGCTATCCACCTTATTAGGAGGATGGTGGAACAGTACAGAGATAAGAAGAAGGATCTCCACATGGTGTTTATTGATCTGGAGAAAGCGTACGATAAGGTTCCTAGGAAGGTCTTATGGAGTTGCTTAGAGGATAAAGGGGTCCAGAATAACTATATTAGGGTGATTAAAGACATGTATAATGGAGCTAAGACTCGGGTTAGGGCAGTAGGAGGCGACTCTGAACACTTTCTAGTTATTACGGGGTTGCACCAAGGGTCTACGCTCAGCCCATTCCTATTTGCCCTGGTGATGGATGCACTGACTCATCATATTCAAGGGGAGGTTCCATGGTGCATGCTATTTGCTGATGACATTATTCTAATTGACGAGACAAGAGGCGGCGTCAACGAGAGGCTAGAGATTTGGAGACATGCTCTTGAGTCTAAAGGTTTCAAGTTGAGTAGGACGAAGACGGAATACCTCGAGTGCAAATTTGGAGTTGAGCCGATGGAAGCGGGAGTTGAAGTGAGGCTTGACTCTCAAGTCATTCCCTAGAGAGGTAGTTTCAAGTACCTTGGATCGGTTATTCAGGGGATCGGGGAGATTGACGAGGATGTCACACACCGTATAGGGGTGGGGTGGATGAAGTGGAGGTTAGCGTCGGGAGTCTTGTGTGACAAGAAAGTGCCACCGTTACTAAAAGGTAAGTTTTATAGAGCAGTGGTTAGGCCTGCCATGTTGTATGGAACTGAATGTTGGCCGGTAAAGAACTCACACATCCAGAAGATGAAAGTAGCAGAGATGAGGATGTTGAGGTGGATGTGCGGGCATACAAGGATGGATAAGATTAGGAATGAAGATATTCGAGAGAAGGTGGGTGTGGCCCCCATGGAGGATAAGATGCGGGAAGTAAGACTCAGATGGTTCGGGCACATTCAGAGGAGGAGCACTGATGCACCGGTGAGGAGGTGTGAGCGACTGGCTGTAGTGGGCACGCGGAGAGGTAGAGGAAGACCTAAGAAGTATTGGGGAGAGGTAATCAGACAGGACATGGCGCGACTTAGGATTACTGAGGACATGGCCCTTGATAGGAAATTATGGAGGTCGAGCATTAAGGTTGTAGGTTAGGGGAGAGTGTGAATATTTCTACAGCACAATAGAGTGAGACTATCCAGTTAGGAGTTAGACTAGGAATGTCATTGGTCGTCTATTGATGCAGGGCTTTACCTTCTAGTTGTACTATACCAACCATCTATTTCGTATTCCGTATTTCGTATTCTGTATTTCATATTTCATATCTCTTATATATTGTTGTTATTTTTATTACGCATTTTTATGGTACTAATATATCATCTCCTATTGCTTTTTTTGAGCCGAGGGTCTCCTGGAAACAGCCTCTCTACCCTTCGGGTTAGAGGTAAGATCTGCGTACACCTTACCCTCCCCAGACCCCACTTGTGGGATTATACTGGGTCGTTGTTGTTGTTGTTGGTGTAACTGAAATAGTGAAATCCATGTGGTTTGCTAAAGCCAAAAGTGTAATCTACGTGTTAATTCGCCAATAAGGTAGGCCTAAATATATAGTACCATTTACAGTGCCTTTTGTACAGCTAAAGAATGCAATGTTTGTGCACCTAAACTGCCACTTCTAAATTATAAATACATAAAAATAATGTCTGGCAAGAGTCGGAAATGTCAGTTGTCAGCTTAATAGAATAGGTCCCTATTACCATCAAGTTAAAATTGCTTTGGAATCCTTTGGTTGAAACACAAAGTTATATTAATTATCCCGAAATAATTTCGCATAATTATTTCACCCTTCCATAAAAAGAATATTATAATCCAGGGACAATTCAGAAATAAGTATACTGTAATTTTATCTCAACCAAACGTGAGATAAACTCATCTCAAATTTAATATCGAGATTAATTATCTCTTATCTCGCATACCAAATGAGCCCTTACTTTTCTAATTGTCTAAGTGTTATTACGGGTGGTGAATATATGAAATCTTTTCACTTTTAATTCGAATAAATTTCTAACCGAAAAGCGAGCTTGAATGGAACCCCAACCCTATGAAACTCAAACAACTATTCCTCCTAAACCGCCTGACATCAAGCTGATTTCTCAATCCATCAATGAAGAAGAAGAAGAAGAAGAAGAAGAAGAAGAAGAAGAAGAAGAAGAAGAAGAAGAAGAAGAAGAAGAAGAAGAAGAAGAAGAAGAAGAAGAAGGTAAAGGTAAATGGTCTTATAGGGACATGGTTACAGCTACCACTAATCTGACCTTCTCCCCATGAAGAAATCAATGCAACATCGAGTTGAACGAAACATGTCCCAATGTCCAATTTATTACAACCTCCAAACCAAGGCTTTAAATGGATTAACTTAACGGAAGAAGATAAAATCAGAATTTATGAGCCTTGGAAATTTTCGATCATTGTGAAACTCTTCGGAAAACGTATGCTACACCAATATTTGAAAAGGAAAATACAGGAATTATGAAAACCATCGTAAACTTTCTCCTTAATTGATCTAGGGGAGGATTTCTTTATCATAAAGTTTACAAAAAAGGAAAACATGGAAAGGGCACTCCACCAAGGTCCATGGTTTATCAGTGGATACCATCTATCCGTCATTAAATGGAAGCCCAATTTTGTAGCCTCCACGGAGAAACTAACTTCCACAACTATATGGATTAGATTGCCACAATTGCCAACCGGGTTCTATGATGGAAAGATTTTACAAAAGATTGGGAACTCCATCGGACGACTATTAAAAATAGATGTTTGCACATCAACTACAGTTAGGGGTCGTTATGCACGATTATGTGTAGAAATTTCACTTAATACCCCACTTGAATCCTTCATCCTCATAGGCAACCACAAATAAGCCATCCATTATGAGGGGGAAGGCCTACTATGCATCAAATGTGGAAGGTTGGGACACCCATGCCACCAATGCACTTTTCAGTCGGAGAATGCACAACAACATCACAAAATTGCACCTACGAAACAATGTGAGTCAGAGACAAATCAACAAGGCGAATGGCAAACGGTTTCTTTCAACAAAAATAGAAGTAAGACGCCATGGGTGAATACACATCCGGTAAGCAACTCTTCGCCTAAGGATAAGGCCCAAGGACCAGGTATTTCCGTATAACTCTTTAATACAAATACTGGTAAGTACATTGATACACAAACTCTTCAATACATATCTAAGGACTCCCAGAAAAATTCTAACACTAGTAAAGATTTTGGGAAGAATCCCATTTTGATTCAAAACCACTTTTCCTTACTAGAGGAGAAGCACACGGTTTTGGATAATAATAACCTAAAAGAAAAATAAAATAACCCAATAATTCCCCATGCACAAAGCCACCTGGACACTCTCTCAACTGACGTGGCAATGCATGATACTAACGTGCCAACACTCCACACTAATCACAACTTAGGCATGCAAATAGACAACTCTAAAGTTATCTTAAAGCCTAATCACCCTACTAAATCTACTAGCCCTCGCTTCTCTACAGTAATACTCAACCTCCTACCCCTTACTTACCGATCAAACTAACCAAAATCTTTCAATAGATTTTGCAGTGCAAGACCAACCAAAGCATGTAAAACACTTGGCTACTGAAAAACAAACAAACGGCCAACTGGCAAAACAAAAAATCCAATCCAATGAAACTAAATCAAACAACATCACTCCTTTAAAATCTGAAGGAACCTCAACGAACTCCATGCAAATTACCTACCAAATCATTACCCCTACCACCAATCCGAATACTCCTAGGGACAGTCTACCCCCCACGCCAATTGATACAAACTCTAACAATAACCTCTCTAAATACAATGCCTAGAATCCCAACCTCCATGAGAAGGAGAACAATACTAATTCAAATCTTGAGAAATTTAAGCAACCCTACAATGACAAACCAACAACAACCACCCAACCAGCCAATACAGCCTCAAATTATCTATGTCCAACCACCCCAGCCCCAGGACTACCAACCTCTGTCATGGATGGAAATGGGGTTGATGGGCCATGCGATATATTTCAAAAGTCAAGTGAATGGACAAGAAGCTGTAGTAATACTCCACAACACCCAATACCTTGCTCAACTAATCTCGGAGGGAATGGGTCTAGCAATGAGCAACTACTTGAACCAAATGTGTCTCAATAATATCCTCCATCCTCTTGCTCCCTCATTGACTCCAACCCTAGTTTAAACAATGATCAACCAGTGGAACATGCCTCCACATTTCAACCCTCTTCAACCATATCAACTACTCCCAGATATCCCCTTCTTTCCCTCAGAGATGTTAACTCATCTCAATCCAATCTTCATGCCATGGGAGATCAATCCCCAGCCCCAGGAGCAACCTGTCAATCCGACAAATCTTCAGAACCCCCCCCCCCAACCTCCCCATGCAGTACCAGAGACGGGCCATGCAGAGGCAGTAATGGAAGAAGAACAAGAGGAACCTCTCAATCCAATCTTAGAGCGAGTCCTAGAATTCGAAAACTTAGACGAAGTAAAAGTGTTTCTATTCAGGAAGATGCAGGAGAATAGGCATGTTCTCAACTGTCCCCTAGCACTCTACAAGTGCTCAATGGACATAAGGCCACCCCAAGATCCTACATTGGGGAACAGGGCCATGATCATAGTACCTGCACTAAGGAGGAACCCTATATTTCCAGAGGGGTGAGAGAGAATAGGGAGGCAGTGAACCATCAACCAATCTATCCAATGAATCATCCAACTAACATTATTATATGAAATATAAGGGGGGAAACAATGACAACTTCCGTAGAAATTTTAGAGAAATGTTGGATACCCATCATCCATGCATGGTTGCTTTACTTGAAACTAGGTTGGTAAATCATGAGAACTGGCTAGATGATTTTGGATTCTCTAAACTCATAAAAGTTCCAGCTAAAGGGCAATCAGGAGGGATAGTTGTTATGTGGAAGCATGAGGTAGTTTCTGTTCAAAATTTTACTCGTAGAAACCAAGAAATTCATGCCACCATTGAGGTACTCCCCACTCGTACCTCTTGGTTATTTTCCTCTATTTATGCTAATACTAATTATAAATGTAGGAATATTCTCTGGGATAATCTTGAAAACATTGCTAAGTTCTACAAAGGGCCTTGGTTAATAGGGGGACTTCAATGACATTACTAGCTCAAATGAGAAATTTGGGGGGAGGCCTATAAACTCTAATAGGGTAGATTTCCTTTTGTCTAAGTTAGATAAGTGCAATGTCAAAGACCTAGGTTTTAAAGGTTGTAAGTATACTTGGTCAAATAACAGACATAGGAATAAAGGTTTGATCATGGAAAGGCTTGATAATGCTCTAGGAAATGATTCATGGTGTGACCTATTCCCAAATCACTCCATTTTTCATTTACCAAAGACTCACTCTGATCACTCCCCTATCCTAGTTGAGTTGATCCCAAAAAAATGTGGTCACTATAACCAACCTTTTAGGCTGGAAACTTTCTAGTGCAAACATCCAGATTTTGTCAATGTCGTAAGAAAAAATTGGACTAATTCAGACTATCTTGCGGCTAGTAATTCCTTCATCCAAAATGTTAAAATCTGGAAACACAAAACATTTGGTGATATAATGGGGAAAAAAAAGAAAAATACTTGCAAGACTTCAAGGTATACAAAATTCTAGAAATTACACAAGTAGCATCTTCCTCCAAAACCTAGAACAAAATCTTAAAAGGGATTATAATGATATTCTTAGGATTGAGGAGGATTATTGGAAACTTAGATCCAAAGTTATGTGGCTTAATAACGGGGATGCGAATACAAAAGTTTTTCACATCTCTGCCACAAATAGACGTAAAAGAAATAAAATTCTCCTTTTTAAGGATGAATCAGGTAACTGGATAAATGACCATGCCTCTTTATCCTCACATGTCCTTAACTACTTTACAAAAATTTTCACCACCTCTCAAGTTAGCACCAATTGGAAAGAACCTAATAATATTCCCCTTGGTAATACACAACTTGATCTTACTTCACTGGATGCTCCATTACTTGATATTGAGATAAAAAAGGCTATCTTTTCTTTTAAGCCATTTAAAGCACCGGGGCCGGATGGTCTCCATCCCTTTTTATACCAAAAATATTGGAAAATTATGGGTCACGCAGTGACAAAAATCTGTCATGATATCTTCAATACTCAAAAATTACCTAGTGATATTAACAAAACATTCCTTTGTTTAATTCCCAAAATTCCAAATGCTAATAACATTAAAGATTTTCGCCCGATCGGACTTTGTAATACGATCTATAAAGTCATTACTATGATTTTGGCAAATCGTATCAAACCTTTCCTTGAAAAAATCATTAGCCCCTTTCAAACTAGTTTTATGCAAAATAGGAGAGCATCGGATAATGCCCTAACCATCCAAGAACTAGTCTCCAACCTTAGGAAATTACAAGGGAAGGAAGGTCACATGTTGATTAAAATAGACTTAGAGAAAGCTTTTGATCGGATTGAATGGTCTTTTATCTATCGTGCCCTTAGATTCTTTAACTTCCACCCAAAATTCACTAGACTTCTTATGAATTGTATCACAACCAGCTCTATAGCAGTGTTAGTCAATGGCTCCACCACATCCTTTTTTGAACTAAGTAGGGGTATACGTCAACGAGATCCTTTATCTCCCTACATCTTCATTCTTAGCCTTGAACTGTTAACTAGATACATTGAGTATCAAGTTGACATCCATAACTGGGATACTATCACAATTGGTAGGAAAAGTACTAGTTTCTCCCATTTATTTTTTGCGGATGATTTAACTTTTATGGCTAAAGCTAACACAAAATCCTGCTTAGCTATTAAATCAACTATTGAGTTGTTTTGCTCCCTTTTTCGGGCAAAGTGTAAATCACTCTAAATCCAAAGTTCTTTTCTCCAAATATTGTACGCCTGACATTACCAAAGGAATCACTAATATGTTGGGCATAAAAAAAAGTGACCACTTTTGCATTTACTTAGGCTTTCCTATACTTAATAGAAACCCCAGACCAAATGACTACCTTTTCATAATTGAAAAAATGATGTCCAGACTTACATCCTGGAAAATGAGATTTATGAACATAGCAGGTCGCACAACACTGGCCAAGGCTTGTCTCAACTCTATTCCGAATTACTATATGCAATATACACTTCTACCAAAATAAACTCAAAAGTATATTGACAAAATTCAGAGAGATTTTATATGGGGCACTAATGATGATAAAAAAAGGATTCATCTAATCAAAAATTTGGGTTCATTCCGAGTTGATTTGATATGTTTCGCCGTGAGTTTTGGAAGTCGAAAGTTCGAAAGTTCATTAAGTTTGATTTGAGGTGCATTTCGTCGTTTCAATATTGTTATATGTGTTTTGAGGCCTCGAGTAAGTCCGTATTATGATATGGAACTTTTTGGTATGTTTAGACGGGGTCCAAGGGGTTCAGGTGAGTTTCGGATAGATTTGGGTTGTGTTGCGCTCGTTTTTCTTATGTTTCGACGTCGTTTCTTCAAGCATAAATGGTACCACATTGAACAAATGAGCTCCGATTTATGATTTTATTGAAACATTAGATCTGTATCGTAATTATGGAGTCATAGCAAAAAGAATCGTCAAATTGGGACATCGTATAAGGATTTTATGGTCATTTTACTAAGAATTTGGGTTGCCAGATTAATTACGAAATTGTCACTACTGTGTATTTAAAAATCTGTACTATTTTCAAATATTGAAACCAACATATCTCCTTTAATATAAGGTCAAATGGAGTGATTCAAGAGCCTACGTTGACCAGAATTTCACAAGGAATCTATTGGAGGCATCAAAAGAGAGTTTCGAGATCTTTTAGCACAAGAAACGAGGCAGAACAATGTTAAAAATGAGGGTTTTGTGCATTTAACATATTTTGAGTTGGGGAGGTCGGAATTGGGCAATTTTTCGAGGTGCCTTTCAGCATATGAATTGGGGTAAGTGTTTTTACTCGGTTTTGGTTATATTTCATGAATCAATCTTCGATTTAGTTTTTGGATGATGAATTTTAAAGAAGAAATTGAGGGTTTTGGCCTAAAGTTTCATAATATGAAATTTTTGAGTTTTGAACACCGATTTGGAGTAGTATTTGAGTGAAACTAGTAGGTTGAACTCGTAATTGAATGTGTTGATGGATTTTGTGAGTTTTGTCAGGTTCCGAGATGCGGGGCCGGATTGCGCTTTTTGGCCGATTTTGGGCTTTTGATTAAAAATTCAAACTTTTTTGATTGGCATTGGTTCCTTTGGCACTGTTTGATGTATTTGAGTTGTTTTTTATTAGTTTCGAGCCACTCGGAGGTCGGAACGCGCGTGATGGGATTCATGGAGCATCGCTTGGCTTGCTCGATGACGGAATTGGCTTGTTTAAGATAAGTAACTCTTTTAAACTTAGTGCCGAGGGTATAAAATCATGAATTATGTGCAATGTGATTGGTGTTAAGGTGACGCACATGCTAGGTGACAGGCGTATAGGCGTGCACCCTGTGAGTTGTGACTCTGTTATTTCCAGGGCACTGAATAGTGGCCTTATTTTATTGATATATGTGTTTTCACCATGTGATAAGATAAATGAGCTATACATCATGCTAGATATCATGTTTAGGTTTTAGGCTGATAATATTGGGACCCATAGTGGTCGTTTCTTGCTGTTATCTCATTGAATTCATTCATATTTCATACTCAGACACATTCATGCATTCATATCATATTTGAGTCTTAGTTGCTACTTATTGATACATCATATCATTGTTCCAGATCAGTTTTCATGACATTGTGAGCCCGTGGGTAAGACTGGAGAGATTGATGACTAAGTGAGGCCGATAGCTTGATTATGATTGACAGTTATGGGATTGGGCTTCACGACGTATCAGATTATCTATTATGCCTTCGTTGGCTTGTTATAGCGCTTGGGCTGAAGGAGCCCCTCTGGAGTCTACACACCCCAGTGAGCGCGGATGATATTATTGAGGGATGGATTTCCCTAGACATGGATCTGTCCGAAGTACTTGACTACATTCAGGGATGGATCTTCCCTTGGTATGGAGATGGATCTTCAACATGAGGCTGGATTGGCATGTTTCCTCGGTACTAGGTGCCTTATAGTCAGTAATGTATATATTCTGGGATAGATCTTCCCTTGGCCATATGGGCCATATATAATACCGAGTGGTTGATTATGATGAGTGGAAGGTATGATATAGTGAGGTTGATTACTCTGAAAGTGTGCGTACATGATTCATATATGAGATACATGACATTGGCATGTATATATGGCATACATGCATAGAGATACATTTTCCTCATGTTGTATGATATCCCGTCATTTATGACATTTTACACACATTGATATGTGGTCGTAGAGGGGTATCTCACACTTGCTATCTAGAAAGAAAATAAAAATCTTATTTACTATTAAAAGGGATTTTGAAAAAGAAAATACAGTTTTTTAAACTATCTCATATTTCACGACGTTTTCGGTAAAGAATTTAAATTTTACTAATACTCATGAAAAAGGTGGAACTATTTTGGGAAAACTGTGAAAAAGCTAAACATTTTATCTCTGAGTTACTTCCTTATTTATATGCTTTACATTGTTATGAACTGTTATTGGATATTGGTGTTGGACTCGACCTATGTTCCAACTCGTCACTTCTTTCAACCTAATGTTAGGTTTGTAACTTTTTGAGTACATGGGGTCGGTTGTACTCATACTGCACTTTCTGCATATTACATCAGATCCCGGATACCAATGTTGCTGCATTCGATGGTTGCTGGATTTGAAGGTGTACCTGCATCCTTGATGTAGCTGCCTCTTGTTCATGGTAGTCTAAAACTCTATTTATGTATTTTTAAATAGAAGATGTATTTTCTTCATATCGTTTTTGTGGAGTCTATTCTTAGAAGCTCATGATTTGTACTACCACTCCTTGGGAAATGTATAAGATTTAGATAATTCCTCTGTTTAATGGATTATTAAGTTAAATGGAAATGAATAATTGTTAATTGGCTTACCTAGCGGGTTGGGTTAGGTGCCATCACGACTAGTGGATTTTGGGTCGTGACAGATGATCAGAGCTCTAGGTTTATAGGTTCTACAAGTCATGAGCAAGTGTCTAGTAGAGTCTTGCGGATCGGTATGATGACGTCCATACCTATCTTCGAGAGGCTACAGGGAATTTAGGATGTACTTCCCATCTTTCTTTCCTTATTGTGCGACACTAATTCAGCTTGAAGCGTAATCCTTTGAATTCCTTCCACGTATTTGTATGTGCACTTGAGCTCTTGGTATCATCTGTGCATCGACAGCTTATGATTCCATGAAAGAGGTGCGAGATGTAATTTCGGTGTGCTGATGGTGGGCCAGTTTGGAGGACTTGAGGCTGGGTTTTGACTGTAGCTTGAGCACTGAGGTATTGATTGTGTGAGCATGTGCTTTTGGATTTAAATGTCTGGAAGTGTCCCTATTAGTGGAATTTATGGTTGGATGGCTACGTGATGAGTATGATGTGACTGTGAGATATGTTCATATGATTTGATTGTGACAAGAAGGGTTTGCTTGAGTTGTAGAAATAACTATTTGGTGCTTGATTTTCATCTTGATTTGATGTATTGTCTCGAGTTATGGGTGTGTTGAAGGATCCTTTTCATGTTGTTTAGTTGCGGAGTGGAGTAGATTTTCATGTCGTAACATGAGTTTAGACTCAGGAAGATTAAGTGGTTGCATAATAGTTATGATTGTAGAAGGGTATAGAAAGATGTCAGTTTGAGGCTAAGTAGGTGGATTATATCCTACGGGATGTCCTGAGGTTGTGTGATTCCTATGTTGTTTTGTTGAGAGTTATCTTTTACTAGTGAATTATATTAGTGCAATTTGAGTTTGGATCGCTTGTGAAAGTTGGCTTGACTGTTAGGAGGATGAATACGAGATTTGCAAATGATTTAAGGTATTATATGGTTTGTGTTACATGATCTTAGAAAGGATTTAGTTGAATCCTATTACTGTGTTATGACAGTATAGGGGTGGCTATTCTAAGTTATCAGATGCTTTATTCCTTAGCTGTGAGCCAAGTGGGGGAGTTTGCTATTGACGGGTTGATTGCACGATTATGTGTTGTATTGGTTTCAGTTTAAGGTATACTGGTAAATCAGTTATGGCTTATAGAGGTTGAGATCGAGGATGACTCGAGTAAGGGAAATTTTGGATAAGGGTTGTGTCATGCTTTATGGGTATATGAGAAACATTGGATGATTGAGTTGTTATTTTTAAAAGATGTAGTGTGCATGAAGTAGGGATTCACCTGATTGCTTAGAAGAGTGGATTACTTCCTTGGGTGTTGTTGTGCTAATGGGGAACATGTCATTCGGTTCGTTTGATCAGTTTAATTGAAATTTGAGTAGAGTGGAAGACTCTCAAGAATGGTTCTAATGGATGTAAGATCTAAATGTGGCAATTGAGAATTTTGCAGATTTGTACATGGCTAGAATCGGAGGGATACATTGGATTGTGTCGAGACTCACAGTATTTCTATATCATTATGGATTCTACATTCAGTATCAGGAAGGTAAAATGAACAGCTTTAAATTCACGAAAGTCTCTTCAGAGTGGGTATCTCGGTTGTGGTACTTTTAGGGTGATTAAGAGAGCATTCAACGGCTTGTGAGCCTTAGGGCGGTTTACTTTATGCTAATGTCTCGTGTGGTTAGTCTTGGTTGAGAACTGTAGTATTATGGCAAGGAAAAGTATCAATTTGAAGGTAATTCAGAAGGAACTAGGATAAATAGGACAACTGGGTAGTAGGTTGGATCGGCATGGTAATGGATACGATTGGCTTTTGTGGTCCTTATAAGGTAGTGAGTTTCTACAGGTGTTTTGTGGTGGTACTCTTGGGTTTTGGTGGCCTACGTGGCTTGGTTGAGTTAGAGAGATTTAGTTCTGATGGTTTGGTTATGTGCCAATGGGTTTCGGAGAGTTCTCGATGGTTTCTACCATAGTTTGAGATGTATATTTTCTACTGGCATGAGGAGCATGTGATGTATAGTGAATTTCTCCTGATGAAATCAAATGGAAAGTTCTTTGCTAATTGAGTGAGTAGTTGCTTATGACTCGGAGTGGATTACAAAGTTCTTATATTTTTCGTATGATGGCATAATATATGCAATATGTTGTGTAGGATTGAGATTTACATGTGTAAGATCACGGTTCAGTTTTAAAGGGGATGTCATGAGTCCTCAGGCAACATGGACAGTTTCAGATGACTAAATGATATTACTATTAGCTATGGATTGATGAGAGTGTAAGTTTCAGAAGGGGCACTATATTTTGATTTATGAATGCTTTATTGGTATTGTGATACTCGCTTGGTTGATTGATTGCTGATATTCAGATTTTTCTATATGGCACAAAAGAAATATATAAGTATTCCTCGTGGGATGATCGTGTATGAGAGATGTGTTAGACATTCGAGTGGTGTAGTAGGGATCAGATAAGGTGATTTATGTGTTCTATGAATTTGGAGAACGGGAGTTCTCAAAAATAGATTGTTTTGTGGTTGTGGACTGTGAAGATGTGGACAAAGCTATACAGATGATAGTATGTGTTATGATTCAGTCATTGTTGACTTTCGGATGATTATTTATCTATTTGTGGATGACTAGAGTTGATTTGGGGTTCCATTGGTTGACTCCGAACTGCTATTGTTGGGAGAGGTGCCATTCAATTGTTGTTGAACTTATTTTTGTTCTAAAATGATCTGTGAGTTACTCTTTTATGTTACGAGGAGTTGTGAATCGTTGCTTATATGCACACATGATGCAGTTCTATTTGGGCTTATAGTAGGAATTTGAGCAAGATGAGTATTCGAGTATTGCGTGATTGATTGTGTGTTGTCTATGTTCTTTTCGGATGGTGGCATTGTGTTAATTGCTCTCCGTGGTTGTGGTAATGCACTTTGGGTTCTTGATGTCGAATTTCGAATGGTTATGGGTTTTGAGCAGGGTGGCTCGAGGTATATAATACAGACCAGCATTTGGATGGGATCACACATTGTAGCGGAGTTATGTAGAGGTATGACCCTTTGTGATAGATTCGTGAGTTTTGGTTCTGTGGTGTGTGATGGGTTCTTAGCATTGCATCGTGGTGATACCCGTTGAGCTTGCGGAAAGGTTCTCTTGTTTGATGTCATTTTCCATGAATGAGTACATTTGGGATGTTGCTATTGGGTGCACGAATTGCATAGGTTATGGTTTTGGATTGTATTGATGTATCATGTCACTAGAGTGGTCGTGTTGGATGTGATGAGGTCATCGTACCTAGAATGGGTGCTATCGAATCTGATTGCGGTATATTTGGAAGGATGTTGTTGCTGATCGGCTTAGAAAATTTCTACTGTTCCTATCGAAGGAGAGGGAGTTCCACAACTTGTTAATGTGATGTATGGTTATGAGTTTCTGTGTGTTTCTTTCAACATTGGAATTATATGAAGGAGTTAGAATGAGACTTTGTTTGATAAGAGGTTTATTACCGGTATTGGGTTGTTTTGAGCAGCTACTGTGATTAGAAGTTATCGCTATGAATGTTTGAGTTATATGGTATATCATATGATTTTATCTTGAGTTATGACAATGGCTTGATACGGCTTGTTCAGACTTATTCAGTGTGTAGATGCGAGATTGTGATCTTATAGAAAATTTCGGATGTGGAAATTGGATTCTAGGGCTTATAGGCTAGGTTGGATTAAGAAATTTCACTTATGTTGTGTTATCAGATCTATATGGGATAAGATGATGTGGGATTACCCCCAGGTATATGCATAGTGAGGTAACACGACGATTTGATGGCTTTTGAAACAACTCTGAGCACATTCGAGGACGAGCATATGTTTAAGTGTGGGAGAATGTAATGACCCGACATGTCGTTTTGAGCATTTGCACTTTGATTTGTAGTTTGGGGGCACGAGTAGCTCCGTATGATATATTAGGACTTGTGTGCAAAATTTAGGTTCATTCCAAGTTGATTTGATATGTTTCGGCGTGAGTTTTGGAAGTCAAAAGTTCGAAAGTTCATTAAGTTTGATTTGAGGTGCATTTCGTCGCTTCGATATTATTATGTGTGCTTTGAGGCCTCGAGTAGGTCCGTATTATTATATGAAACTTTTTGATATGTTTAGACGGGGTCCTGAGAGGCTCAGGTGAGTTTCAGATAGGTTTAGGTTGTGTTGTGCTCGTTTTTCTTATGTTTTGATGTCGTTTCTTCAATCATAAATGGTACCACATTAAACAAATGAGCTCTGATTTATGTTTTTATCGAAACATTAGATCCGTATTGTAATTACGGAGCCATAGAAAAAAAGAATCGTCAAATTTGGACAACGTATGTGAATTTTATGGTCATTTTACTAAGAATTTGGGTTGCCAGATTAATTACGAAATTGTCACTGCTGCGTATTTAAAAATCTGTACTATTTCCAAATGTTGAAACCAACATATCTCCTTCAATATAAGTTCAAATGGAGTGATTCAAGAGCCGAACTTGACTAGAATTTCACAAGAAATCCATTGAAGGTATCAAAAGTAAGTTTAGAGATCTTTTGGCACAATAAACGAGGCAGAACTGTGTTAAAATGAGGGTTTTGTGCATTTAACATATTTTGAGTTGGGGAGCTCGGAATTGGGCAATTGTTTGAGGCGCTTTTCAGCATATGAATTGGGGTAAGTGTTCTCTACTCGGTTTTGGTTATATTTTATGAATCTATCTTCGATTTAGCTTTTGGTTGATGAATTTTAAAGAAGAAATTGAGGGTTTTGACCTAAAGTTTCATAATATGAATTTTTGAGTTTTGAACACCGATTCAGAGTAGGATTTGAGTGAAACCAGTATGGTTGAACTTGTAATTGAATGGGTTGACGGATTTTGTGAGTTTTGTCGGGTTTCGAGGTGCGGTCCTAGGTTGGGCTTTTTTGGCCGATTTTGGGTTTTTGATTAATGATTCGACTTTTTTCGATTGAAATTGGTTCCTTTAGTATTGTTTGATGCATTTGAGTTGTTTTTTATTAGTTTCGAGCCATTCGAAGGTCGGAACATGCGTGATGGGATTCTTGGAGCATCGCTTGGCTTGCTCAGTATCGGAATTGGCTTGTTTAAGATAAGTAACTCTTCTAAAATTAGTGTTGAGGGTATAAAATCCTGAATTATGTTATTGGTGTTGAGGTGACGCACATGCTAGGTGACGGGCCTGTGGGCATGCATCTTGTGAGTTGTGACTCTGTTGTTTCTAGGGCACTGAATAGTGGCCCTATTTTATTGATATCTGTCTTTTCACCATGTGATAAGATAAATGAGTTGTACATCATGATAGATATCATGCTTTGGTTTTATGCTGATAATGTTGGGACTCATAGTGGTCGTTTCTTGCTGTTATCTCATTGAATTCATTGATATTTTGTACTTAGTCACATTCATGCATTCATATCATATTTGAGTCTCCGTTGTTACTTATTGATACATCATATCATTATTTCGGATACGTTTTCATGATATTGTGAGCCCATGGGTAAGACTAGAGAGATTGATGACTGAGTGAACCTGAGAGCCTGATTATGAGTGATAGTTATGGGATCGTGCTGCATGCCTCAGCAGATTATTGATTATGCCTTCGTTGGCTTGTTATAGCGCTTGGGCTGAAGGAGCCCTTTCGGAGTCTACACACCCCAGTGAGTGTGGATGATATTATTGAGGGATGGATTTCCCTGGACATGGATTTGTCCGAAGTACTTGATTACATTCAGGGATGGATCTTCCCTTGGTATGAACATGGATCTTCTCCATTCCCTTGGTATGGAGATGGATCTTCTCCATGAGGCTGGATTGGCCTGTTTCCTCAGTACTAGGTGACTTATAGTCAGCGATGTATATATTTTGGGATGGATCTTCCCTGGGCCATATACAGTACCGAGTGGTTGATTATGATGAGTGGAAGGTGTGATATAGTGAGGTTGAGTACTCTAAGAATGTGCGTACATGATTCATCTATGAGATACATGACATTGGCATGCATATATGACATACATGCATATAGATACATTTTCCTCATGCTGTACGATATCCCGTCATTCATGACATTTTACATACAGTGATATGTGGTCATAGAGGGGTATCTCACACTTGCTATCTGGAAAGAAATAAAGCATCTTATTTACTATGAAAAGGGGTTTTGGAAAAGAAAATATAGTTTTATTAAACTATCTCATATTTCACGACGTTTTCGGTAAAGAATTTGAGTTTTCACTAATACTCTTGAAAGGTAGAACCATTTTGGGAAAACTGTGAAAAAGCTAAACACTTTATCTCTGAGTTACTTCCTTATTTATATGCTTTACATTGTTATAAACTGTTATTGGATATTGGTGTTGGACCCGACCTATGTTCTAACTCATCACTACTTTCAACCTGAGATTAGGTTTGTCACTTTTTGAGTACATGGGGTCGGTTGTACTCATATTGCACTTCCTGCACATTGCATGCAGATACCGGATGCCGATGTTGATGTGTTCGATGGTTGCTGGATTTGAAGGTGTACCTGCGTCCTTGATGTAGCTGCCTCTTGTTCATGGTAGCCTTAGCTTTATAAAACTCTATTTATGTACTTTTAAAACAGAAGATGTATTTTCTTCATATCAGCTTTGTGGAGTCTATTCTTAGAAGCTCATGATTTGTACTACCAGTCCTTGGGAAATGTATAAGATTTAGATAATTCCTTTGTTTAATGGATTATTAAGTTACATGGAAATGGATAATTGTTAATTGGCTTACCTAGCCGATTGGTTTGGTGCCATCACGACTAGTGGATTTTGGGTCGTGACACCAACAGTGTTAACGATCATACTGAAAAATATCATTTTCTCTCCTCTTTCTCTCTAGATTTCTCTCTCTATAATTCACTGTCAATTAGCAATCTTCATAGCTTGATTCCTGTAAATTGGCATGGTATCAGAGCAGCGATCACCGTAATTGTGTAGATCTGAAGCTTGCTCTTGAAAATTGAAGCTCAACAATGGCGGACAGCAAGGTCGATCAATTACCTCATAATCGTCCACTTTTCCTTCGAGATTCTGACATACCTGGAACATCACTGATATCGCTAAAGCTCACAAGGCCAGAGAACTATGCACTGTGGAGTAGGGCGATGAACGTGGCACTCTTGGTGAAGAACAAGCTAGGGTTTGTGGATGGAAGCTGCCCTAAGAGCTCATACAGAGGCTAGTTGGCTGTATAATGGGACATGTGTAATGCAGTGGTACTTTCATGGATCAGTCGCACAATATCAAGTAAATTGGTACCGAGTATTATGTATGCTGCTAGTGCAAGGAAGGTTTGGGATAAATTCAAGGAGATGTTTGACAAAGACAATTTGACTAGGATTTATCAACTCTGGGCAGAAATTGCGACACTTAGACAAAGTGCATATTCAATTACCTCTTATTTTTCAAAGATGAAGATTTGTGGGATGATTGGACATATTGGCACCCTTGCCTTCATGTGACAGTGATGAATCAAGGCCATATGCCGATCACTTGGAGAGACAGAGGTTATTGCAGTTCCTTATGGGACTGAATGAGAGTTATAGCCAGATAAGAAGCAATATTCTTCAAAGGAGGCCAGTACTCATTGTAAATCAAGCATATTCAGCTGCATTACAAGAGGAAAGTCAAATAGCATTAAGAGTAGTTGAGACAAATAAGGATCCTTGACTATGTTAGCAGGTAGAGGACAAATGTTCAAAGGGAAGAAACCTGGGCTAATCTGTGAACTCTGTGGGTATAAAGGCTATCTAAAGGAAAATTGCTACAAAATAATAGGGTATCCAGCTGATTTCAAGAGCAAAAAGAAAGGGCAACCAGGTGGATACAAACCTTATGCTAACAATGTGAATACAGAAGGAGAAACAGATGTCAAAGTGCAGATTCCAGGAAGCTTCATGACAGAGGAGAACTACAAACACTTAGTCAATTTGCTGACCAAATCCTTTATTGGAGAAGGATCTGTTGCTGCAACGAGTTCATCAAACATGACAGGTATAGTGTCATTGCTATCTAATGTATCCAATAGTAGGGTATATGATTGGATAATAGATACAAGTGTATCATATCACATAGCATTCTGCAAAGAAGTATTAGAAAGTCTTAAAGAAAATGAAGGTGATAACAATTATGGAGTAGAGATAACTACGTGAGATAAGTCAAAGATCACACACTCAGGAGATGACCTTATTCTGGGAAAACAAAAGATAACAAATGTATTACATGTGCGAGATTTTAAATTCAACCTACTTTCATTATCCAAGCTAACTAAAGAGTTGTGCTGTTGGGTTGCCTTCTACCCTGATTTCGGTGTGTTTCACGGGATCTACAATGGCAAGGTGTTGGGGATTGGTAAAGAAGATAGTGGACTCTACATACTTAGAAGGGAAAGAGTGGTAGCAGCTAAGATTTCTAAAGGAGGAGACAACATATACTGAATTGTGGCATAAAAGATTAGGACATGCACCATCAAGTACTTTACAACAACTAGAGGAACTAAAGAATAAAGTTGATACAGGCTTGCACAAGCTATGTGAAGTCTGTCCACTAGCTAAACAAAGTAGGCTCAAGTTTTCAAATAGTAGTAGTAAGTCTGATAGTATTTTTCAACTTGTGCATACTGATGTATGTGGTTTATATAAGGTCCCCACTTATGACAGAAAGCATTAGTTTATGACAATAATGGATGACTTCAGTCGATATACTTGGATTTTTTTGTTGCATTCAAAAAGTGAAGTAATAGTAGTGTTGAAAGACTTCGTTGCCTTGGTTAAAAACCAATTTAACACAATGATTAAGAATATAAGAACAGATAATGGCCTAGAGTTTTTCAACACTCAGTGCAATGATCTGTATGCATCTCTAGGTATTGTGCATCAAAGCAGCTGTCCATATACTCCACAACAAAATGGGGTTGTGGAGAGAAAGCATAGACACATTCTAGAGGTAGTAAGGGCTTTAAGATTCCAAAGTGATATACCAGTGAAGTTCTAGGGAGACTGTATGAAAACAGCTGTGTACTTGATCAACAAGCTGCCTTCAGATGTCTTGAAAGGGAAATGTCCTTTTTAATTGCTGCATAAGAAGCACCCAAAGTTGGATCATTTAAGGGTGTTTGGTTGTTTGTTCTATGCAAGCACATTACCTAAAGGTGACAAATTTGCCCCAAGAGCAAGAAGAACTGTCTTTTTAGGGTATTTAGAGACTCAAAAAGGCTACAGGTTGCTTGATTTAGATAATAACACCTTCCTAGTTAACAGAGATATCAACTTCAGAGAGAATGTGTTTCCTTTCCAGACTGACCACAATCACATGGAATATGAGGATCTATTTCTTCTTAATACTGCAGATAGAACTGAAGTTTTGGAAAGAAGTAGCAGGGATATGCAACTTGATCATACTAGTGATCACAATACCGATCAAGATGGCCAAGTTGAATCATTCTAAGAACATGAAGTCATTCCAGAACTTGGGACTTCAATACTTGCATCAGGAGAAATGACATAGGAAGAGACACATGATCAAATACATTATGCACTACCTAGAACCTATTACAAATGTCTCAGTCATTCAGCCCAATGATTAATTGCCTCAGACTGCACCTACTGCAGATCCTCATGTGCTTCAACGAGTACCATTAGTTGCCCTTAGAAGATCAGCTAGAGGGGTCAAACATGCTATTTGGCTGAAAGATTATTATACTACTGGGAACTCCTCCAATCATAGTTCCTACCCTATCTCACAATATGTGTCTTATGACAATCTTTCAACTTATTACCGAGCTTATCTAATAGCCATTTCAACGGACGTAGAACCAAGGTCTTTCTCAGAAGCTTCACAAGATGTTAGGTGGGTTGAAGCTATACAAAAAGAGATCAAGGGCCTATAAGATAACAACACTTGGGAAGTAGTAGACTTTCCCTACAGAAAAAAGGCAATTGGGTCTAAATGGGTATACAAAGTCAAATACAAGGCAAATGGAGAGATAGAAAGGTTCAAAGCAAGACTTGTGGCAAAGGGCTACACACAACAAAAGGGTATAGACTACCATGAAACTTTCTCACCAGTTGCAAAGATAGTAACAGTTAGAATAGTGATTAGCTTGGCAACTTTAAAGAATTTGCATCTTTTTCAAATGGATGTCAATAATGCCTTTTTGCAGGGAGATCTTTATGAGGAGGTTTACATACATCTGCCCCAAGGTTTTCATAGGTAAGTGGAGTCCAAGATTTGCAAATTGTCCCAGTCACTTTATGGCCTTAAACAGGCATCTAGGCAATGGAATATTAAGCTAACTGATGCCTTGACAAAAGCAGGCTTTTTGCAAAGTGCCTATGACCATTCACTCTTCACCAAGAAGAATGGTGCAAAATGTGGTAATTATATTGGTCTGTGTTGATGACCTGTTGATTACAGGTAGTTGTGAAGCTATGATACATGCAGCAAAGGAAACATTGCATTTGAATTTTGAAGTAAAGGATCTAGGGGAATTGAAATACTTCCTAGGTATAGAGATCATGAGGTCACCAAAGGGAATCCTTCTCAATCAGAGGAAATATGCCCTCAGTCTGATCTCTGAAGTTGGGTTGAGTGGGGAAAAACCTGCAAGTTCTCCACTTGAACAAAATCAAAAGCTAACTACAGTAGACTATGACAAGCATGTAAGGGCAACATGAGATGAAGAATTACATGATATAGGTGGATATCAAAAGCTTATAGGAAAGCTGATATATCTGACCATAACCAGACTAGACATATGCTTTGCTGTTCAAATGCTGAGTTAGTTTATGCAACATCCAAAACAGTCACACCTAGAGGCAACATTGAGAGTTGTAAGATATATTAAGGGATGTCCGGGAAGATGAGTGTTACTGAAAAAGGAACCTGTAGAACAAGTCACAACATATTGTAATTCAGACTAGGCAGCCAGCCCAAACACAAGAAGATTTATTACAGGGTATGTGGTGAAAATGGGTGATTCCTTGATCTCATGGAAATAAAAAAAGCAACAGACTGTGAGCAGAAGTTCAGCAGAAGCTGAGTATAGAAGCATGACAATTGTGGTATCTGAAGTAGTTTGGCTCTCAAGGTTGATGAAAGAGTTTAGAATTGAGGTTCACACACCTGTGAGGCTGTTTTGTGATAGCAAAGTAACTTTACAGATTGCTGCCAATCCAATCTATCATGAAAAAACTAAACACATAGAGATAGACTGCCATTTTATGAAGGAAAGAATTAAAAGTGGATTGATTGCACCAGAACACATATCAACAAGAGAGCAGGTTGCAAATATGATGATTAAAGCCTTAGGTACTGCACAACACCAGATTCTTGTGTCCAAGCTAGAAACGTTGGATGTTTTTCACCCTCCAGCTTGAGGGTGAGTTTTGTGATAATAGACACTATTTAAGAGTTAGGGACCAAAGTGTAAGTATTGAAAGTTAGAACGACAAAATTGTAAAGAAGAAAAATTTAGGAAGTTAGTCTGTTAAAAGGATCAGTTATTGATCCAAGAGTGTTAACGATGGTAATGAAAAATATCATTTTCTCTCCTCCTTCTCTATAGCTTTCTCTCCCTATAATTCATTGTCAATTAGCAATAGTCATAGCTTGATTCCTGTAAATTGACAATATCTTCAAAACTATACCAAACGTCACAACCAGTGTTTTTAAAGGCAAGGGCGTAAGGCGGGGCGTTTTACTTAATACGGGGCGAGGCGAAAGCCTCGAGACATAGGGAGTAAACCCCATGGATCTTTAATTTTTTAAATTTATGAATAAATAATATAGCATTATAACACAATAAAATATAAAGAGATGCATTAAAAGTTCAAGAAAACTAAAAAGAATTAAAACAACTCATATAAAATAAAATATTTAGCATGTTTTACAAGAATAAATAATACAATACTGTTAAAGTTACTATGAAATATAAATTAATTCCAACCTCTTAACTTTCAAACAATTAAAAATTATAATTTCTCAAAAAATATTACTATCAAACGGCATATTTTACCTCTTTAAAAGTAAATACACAATAAATTTTTCAAAAACTATAATTTAAAATATTACTCCTTCATGAGTAAATATAAAATTATTTTTAAATACTAAAATAATAAATTTATGATAATTTTGAGAGACATAGAACTAAGATATGAAGATCAATATAAATTTTGGTTATCTATTTTTAGAAGAAATATTCAAATGATATTCACACTCACGATGTTCTCAATTAGTAAGTATGCCATAATATATTTTGTTATTTGAATTATTCACAATTTTTATATTTGTATAGATAGAAAGAACTTTAATCGTTCATTTGTTAAAGAATTTTGATATTTAACAGTATAAATTAGTGAATTCAACACATGATTTGCATAAGAATTGTGGGGCGAGTCCCGAGCGTTAAGCGTTAGGCGTGTTTAGGGAGCACCGTCGAACACTTGGGGGCGAAAATCTTAGAGAACTAAGCTCCACATATGAGTCTCAAGGCATTTTAATAGTGTCCCGCCTCACGACAAACTCCGAGGCAAGTCCCAAAAAAGCCTTTTAAAACAGTGGTCACAGCATAAGTATTTCTATAAATTTACTAATGTTAATAATTTTTACCTTTAAAAGTTGGGGTTAGTTCAATATTTTAACAGGAGAAGTGCCGGTGGTGAATCATCAAGACTCTGTTTTTAATGCAGGCGTGGCTATAAATGCAAAGAGACCTTTATTTCTAAGCTTTCCTTTTTCTATTCCTTCAAAAATACCCATTTTCTTGTACACTTCTCTCTCTCTTTCTGAAAGTCTCCTCTCGCTCAAAGTCTTGGACTGTGGTTAGTATCAGAGTGTTATTTATATCTTCACAGCAAACAGTGACAGTACATAACAGTTTTGAACATTAACCAAATTTCAAGAAAATAGTGTACAGAGAACCAAATGTAGCACACAATCTGAAATGAGGTATCTTTTCTTGCTTCCCACTTTTTAGTCAGGTCTTTTTCTGTTTCAGAGCTGAGTTTAGGAAGGTGGGTGGGTCTGTTTTTTTTACTCTGACTAGGGTTTTAAGAAGGAGTATTTATGATGCTGAAATTTAATGCCTTTCTTCTTCAATTAACTGCAAATGCTCTTTATTGAACTGGGAATGTGTTTTCTTGGATAATGTTGCTTGGACTTTTGTGAATGATTTGGAATAATGGGTTCAACGCAAGTTTGAATATTAATGAGTTATTGGTTTATTCCAATTTCCATGATCCCTGCATTTTGTTTCTCCATTCTGTGTTTTGAACTGTTATTTTCTTGGTTATGTATATTCCAGCTGTTTTAGAGGCTAGCTTTGACTTGTTTGTGCTAAATTCTTTGTTGATTTTCTAGTGTACAAACCTTTGTAGTCTTGTTTCATCTTGTTGAGCTGGAAACTTTGATAACAACAACATAACCAGTATAATCCTATAGTGGGGTCTGGAGAGGGTGGTGTGTACGCGGGCCTTACTCCTACCTTGTGGATGGGGTATATGAAGAAATATTGCTCTAATTTCTCCACCTGTATTATGATCTTTACTTAAGATTGTCAAATATAGATCAACGAGGATTTTGAGAACTTTTTCGAGTCTTGATTAATTTGCTACACTTTCAAAGGATGGATATGGTTAGCAAGGATGATGCTGAGTCAGAAAAGAGGTGTGAGGATGCTTTGAGCTTCCAATCACCAAATATGTCATCGGATTGGCAATTAAGTGGCAGCAATTTGACAAATGCATCCGTCGGGATGGTTTCGAATAGCAATCCAATGGTAGATTCGTTCTGTGCTAGTGTTTGGGATCATCCGATCAGTTCGTCAAACTTAGGCTTATGTGATACTAATATTCAAACGATTCATTGCACTACAAATGCAGACCGTCTGAGAACTAATGTTAATAGAATGCTTGCTATGAGTTGGACTCAACCAAATGCAATGTCGTTGAAAGGGGACATGTTTGTACCCCCTACTCCTGGTATGCTTCCTCAGAGCTTATCTCAGTTTCCAGCTGATTCAGGTTTTATTGAGAGAGCTGCAAGATTTTCATGCTTCAGCGGAGGAAAAGTTGGTGATATGATGAACCCTTTTACCATCCCTAGTTCTCCTAATACGTATCATAATGCACTGGCCTTGCATCGGCCGCAAGAGGTTTTCGCTAGTAACATATTACAGTCACCTTCTGCTGCAATCAGTCAGAAGCAGCACGTAGGAAACGCGGTTGAAGGTTCTGAGGATGTTTCTTTACCTCTTGAACATGGGGCCACAGATAGAAGCCCCATCAAGCATGAGAAAAATGAAAGCTTTGCTAGGTCTCTGGATGAAGCAAAGGAATGTGTTGGCATCTCCGGAAATGAGTCTGATGAGGCTGAATGTAGCGGCCATCAAGAAGAAGTGGAGGGTAAGGATTCTTCTGCTAGGGGCCTTGGCTCAAAGAAAAGGAAAAGAAGCGGTCAGGTACAACTTGCTTGTATAAACAATTTTTATTGTGGCAATAGCTGCAACTACAATGTTTTCCAAATGTTGTTCTGTGCAAGTTCTTCTATGTTAAGTTTTCTTGTGTTTTCGTTAGGATACAGAACTTGATCAAACGAAGGGAGCACAACAACCACCAGCTGAACCGACAAAAGATCAAACAGAAATTCAGAAGGGAGAGCAAAACAGGCTTGGTGGAAAGAATAGTAAACAGGGGTCTCAATCGGCGGATCCACCTAAAGAAGAATACATACACATTCGAGCTAAAAGAGGCCAGGCAACAAATAGCCATAGTCTTGCAGAAAGAGTAAGGACTCCAAAATAGAAGCTTAAAGGTTGTAACGAGATCTCATCTTGTAGTTCTTTCAAATTTTACTTACTTTATTTTGATACAGCTAAGGAGGGAGAAGATCAGTGAACGGATGAAATATCTTCAGGATCTTGTACCTGGTTGCAACAAGGTTAGTTTATTTTGCAATAAACAGCCTTCTTATAACACGTCCATCACAATAGTAGGCATCTTCTCTTAATACATCTCGAGTGAGAACTGAGAACTGAGAACTGGTGGTTTTGCAGGTCACTGGGAAAGCAGTGATGCTGGATGAAATCATTAATTATGTACAATCTCTTCAAAGACAGGTGGAGGTGCGCTATTTAATAATTTATCTATTATTCACTTCTCCAAATTTTACTTTGTTATTCCCCTTGCACTTCCCTCAAAATCCATTTTTGTTTCGTTCTGATGATGTTGTTTAATGAATGATTAAGCCCACCTTTGTTTTCCCTGTTTTCCCTCTTTTGGGTGGTAATTTTATCTCGAATCTTAAAATGTAATGCACATGCATCTACTGTTCCACAAAATGTTGCATTGATTTCTGATTTCTGATTTCTGAATCACTAGTTTCTGATTTAGTTGTTGTTGCTAAATTCTTGCAAAATCTAAGAAGTTTACTTGAAACACAAGAACCCTCTTTTCATGGCCTCTTAACGTATTTGTGTTCGATAAATGACTGGACTTCTTGTTCTCTCAGTTCCTCTCAGTGAAGCTTGCAACGATAGACCCGCGGCTGGATTTTAATATTGATGGGCTCCTTGCAAAAGATGTAAGAATCAGTGCATTTTTCTGTGAATTACATGAAGCAGAACATGGTTTTATGCATAATTTCTAGTTTCTAAATATAGCACATTCTTTCACTTCTTCTTGCAGATTCTCCATTCACGAGCGGTTCCTTCTTCGTCACTTGCTTTTGCTCCTGATATGACAATGTCATATCACTCCTTGCAACAACTGCCAACCCCCCTACTTCAGTCAGGTCTTCCTGGTTTAGGAAACTCTACCAATGCACTTCTTAGGTCGATCTATCCCCATTTATCCGCAACTAGTGGTGGCTACAAAGAGTCCTCATCTCAGGTAGCATTCTGAATACTATATATTTCATGTAGTGAGTCATGAATGTTTGTTCTACCACTGCAGCATGAATAGCCCTACTCTGTAATCTAACCATTCGACATATTATATTCCAGTTACCCAATATATGGGATGATGAGCTACATAATGTTGTCGAGATGGGTCTCAGTACAAGTGCGCCCCTCCATAGTCAAAATTTAAGTGGTATTTTATATGCCCCTCAAGATTTTTTAATTGCAAATTAGCATAATCTCCTTTAATAATTACAAAATTCTACATACTTGAAGGTCCTTTGCCATCAGGCCAGATGAAAGAAGAATCTTGAATATTTTTTAGATATCAACTGCTTGAACTTCCTATTTGTCGGGTACATGGAACATTTGGGAAGACGTCACAGTTAAGAGCTATTCCTATTTCACAAAATGCTCCCTATGAAGAAGTTCTACATTCGATGTACAGCTAAGAGTGTGTTTATGGTGTACTTGACCTCCTTTTACTTTAGTATCATATAATTGGCTACCAAGAAAGTAACAGCTTATACCACGAGACACGTGTTCTTCATCTGCAATATCAAATGAAAGTTCAAGAAAATTATTTTATCACCTTGATGTATATGTAAGGAAAATGGATGATGAAGTTTGGCCTTAATTGTTGAATGTACGAAAGAGAATACTACATTCTTGTTTATTATATCAGGAAGAACTTGAAAATGTATGCTTGAGGTAGGAAAGTGAAGTTGCATTCTTTTCTTCCAAAACATTAATTCTCTCCATAATGATCCTGATTTTGTTGACTGTATCTATTCAAATCTTGTCATTGCTTTCTTGTCTCCTATAATGCAGCTAATTATAAGCTAGAAAGACTGTCATTCGTGCTCTCTCTGCTACCACAGACCTACATTATCACATCAATCAGTGAATGAGGGCCATGGAACTTATAAACAACTGAACCAAAATGTTGAGTTGATAAGACCATTAAGGGCTCGTTTGGTACGAGGGATAAAGAATAATTGTTGTTTGGTTTAATTATTAGGAAATACTTGATTCTGATTGTGTCATGACCCTAACCCCGAACCTGGTTGTGATGGCGCCTCTCGTGAAGACAAAACCAACCAATTAAACCCAATTCACTTTTTAAAATAGTTAAACAATATAAAAGCAGTCTAAACATGATTTAATGATAATAAGTAGCGGAAATACAACCTTACACAGCCCTAACCGGGGTGTCACAAGTCACGAGCATCTACTATGGTATAAATACAACTGAAAAGTCTAAAATGTACAAGACACAGGCTAATGAAATGAAGAGGGAGAAAAGCGGTGCTGCGAACGCCGGCAACTACCTTGCTAAACTCTGATGACTATGCCTTCGATCAGCCAATACCCGCTACCGGGTTCAGAAATACATGAATCTGCACAGAAGGTGCATGTAGTAAAGTGAGTACTCCAACTCAGTGAGTAATAATCATAACTAAAGTCTGAATGGTAAGAAATCACGTAAAGCATATCAAGATGCTGTATAGAAGCAGTTCAAAACCAGTAAGAAAGTAGTGAGGCTGTTAAAATCTCTTAAAACATCTTAGCTCAGTTTAAACTTCTTTGAAAACGACTTTTTCAACAGTTACACAAATGAATGCAAAACACGTAGTGCAGATAAGCACAGAAATCTGCCCCTCGGGCACAAATACCATAGTTTAACAGGTAAATGACTGGTAAATATGAAAGATAAACACATAAAAGTTTACCCCTCGGGCACAATGTCAACAACTCCGCCCCTCGGGCAATATCTCAGAACAATACCAGCCCCTCGGGCAATCACATAGAACGGTACCAGCCCCTCGGGCAATCACATAGAACAATACCAGCCCCTCGGGCTATCACATAGAACAATATCAGCCCCTCGGGCTATATCTCACATCACAATGGGTACCCGCGCTCACTGGGGGTGTACAGACTCCGGTAGGGGCCCCTTACGGCCCAAGCGCAATATCAAGCCACCTCGTGGCATCATAACAGACTCTCGGCCTCATATCAATATCAACAAGCCACCTCGTGGCGTACATATCTCAGACCCTCGGCCTCATAATCAAATCAGTATCTCACTGCTGCGACGTGTTGCCCGACCCAAAAGTATTCTCACAATACATGCCCTCGGCTTTACTTAGTCAAAAATCACATAAGCCGCTTGGGTAACAGTAAATCATGATGCTCAGCCCAAACTATTATTTGAAATATCATTTCAAGTGTTAAAGCAAAATAAACTTGGCTGAGTTTTGAAAACAGTGGAAAATAACATGACTGAGTTCAAGTATAAAGTCAAAACAGTGAGGAAATATCAACAAAAATCCCCGTAGGGTTCAAATAGTTGGCATTAGGCCCAAATATGACATTCAACCCAAATAATGATGGTAGCAAATAGTTTTCAATCAAATACGCGGTTAAATCATCAATCGGGACGGACTAAGTCACAATCCCCAATAGTACACGACCCCATGCTCGTCATCAAGCGTGTGCCTCACCTCAATATAGCACTGCGATGTGCAATCCGGGGATTCAAACCCTCAGAGCATCATTTACAATCATTACTCACCTCGAACCGGCTAAATCTCTAGCTCGCGACGTCTTTGCCCCTCAAATCGGCATCCACGTGCGTCGAATCTATCCATAATCAGAACGTGGACGTCAAAATATGCTAAGGGAATAAAGCCCAAGAGAAAACAATCACAATATGACACAATTCCCGAAATTAACAAAGCCCGAGCCCTGGGCCCACGTCTCAGAATCGGTTACAATTTACATTTTCAGAATCCTCATACCCTCACGAGTCTAACCATACCAAAATTATCCAATTCTGGTACCATTTGGTTCTTCAAATCATCATTTTATATTTTTGGAAGATTCCACAATTTTTCTTCCCAAGTTCCATCCCAAATCACGAATTAAATGATGAATTCAATGATAGATTCATGTAATCTAGCCAAATCTGAGTTACATTAACTTACCCCATGAATTTCTTGAAAAACCTTCGAAAAATCGTCAAAATCCGAGTTCTCTAGGTCAAAATATTAAATAAAATCCAAAACCTCGTATTTATAGAGTACCCAACAGATTTTCACCTATGCGGACCTCACAAAAACGATCGCGGTCCGCACAAAACCAATGCGGTCCGCACAAAAATGACTGCGGCCGCACATGTTTTCATCTGTAGTGACATGCTTTAGTATTTTAGGCATAACGTTCGCTACAGATGTCCAAATTGCAATATCTTTACTTTTCTGGAAACTAGACACGAAGGGCTACAACTTTTGTTTTTGAATCATCTTAAAATTCCTTGTCGATCAAAAGATATTAGCTTCCGAAGTAGGACCAGTGAAATGTTCCCCACCGCGGTCGCACTGCATTTTGCGCGGTTCGCACAACACCTACCGCGGCCGCACTTCATTTTGTGCGGACCACGCTGGTGGGTTCCGAGGTCTGCAACCCTTCTGGACCTGCTACAGCTATGATTTTCGATCTAAAACATCCCGGAACCCCCGTAACTTCAAACCAACACATCCCATGACATCGTTCAAACTTGTTCAAAATTTCGGAACGCTCAAAACAACATCAAAACATCAAATCGCCCTCGGATTCAAGCCTAGGAATTCCAAAACTTCCGAATTATGCTTTCGATCAAAAAGTCTATCAAATCTCGTCCGAATGACCTGAAATTTTGCACACACATCACAAATGACACAAGGACCTACTCCCATTTATAGAATTTCATTCCAACCCCGATATCAAAATTTCACCTATTAACTGAAAAACGCCGAAATCTCAATTTCGCCAATTCAAGCGTAAACCTTCCACGAACTTCCAAAGTGCATTCTGATCACGCTCCTAAGTCTCAAATTACCTAACGGGGCTAACCAAACCATAAAAATTCCAATCCAAAATCAGATACACACAAGTCAAATCTTGGTCAAATCTTTCAAATTTTAAGCTTTCAATTGAGACTGTTCTTCCAAATTCATTCTGATTAACCTGAAACCCAACATCAACGATTTACATAAGTCATAATACACCACACGGGGTAAGTCATGCCCGAGAACTGGCGAGCGAAGTGCAAAAGCTGAAAACGACCGGTTAGGTCGTTACATCCTCCCCCATTTAAACACACGATCGTCCTCGAACGTGCCCAGAGTTGTTCCAGAAGCCAACCAATTGTTGAATAACTTTACCATGCATGTACCCGGGGGTGATCCTACGTCACCCTATCTCATATAGGTCCGATAACACAATGCAACTAAAATTTCACAATCCAACCTAGCCCATAAACCTTAGAACCCCATTTCCACTTCCGAAATCATCCACAAAATCAGAATCTCACATCTATATTCAGAATAAGCCCGAACCAGCTATAATAACCCATACCTGCAACCTCAGGTGCAATTACATGATAAACCACGTAACTCAAATACTCGTAGCGATAACTTCTATTCACAGCAGCTGTCCACAACAACCGAATACCGGTAGAAAACCTTTTATCAACTAAAGTCTCATTCCAACACTTTCATATACTGCCAACGATAAATGAAACACGCAATAAACTATAACCATTTCTCAGATCAACCATTCATGAAGCCACTTCTCCTTTGGCAAATACCATAGCAAATTTCCGAGTCGAACCTCGATATTATCCTTCCAACATGCTGAAATCGAGTCCGTTCGTATTCATTAATGATCCCAACGATCTCCTCTAATCCAACACACCACTCTGGTGACATGACACATCAATATAAGCCTAAGCCACAACTTGCATAATACGCGCGCCAATAAGCAATGGTCCGAACATACTCAAATCATGAAAATGACTCAAATGAAAGAGATGTACCTCAAGCTCACCAGTACCACCACAACACAAGGCTGAGAACCCGTCTCACATTATAGGAACAGAACACACGAATCTAACCTGCAAGGTCATACCTCCACATATATTCGCTGCAAGGCGCGACATTATCCAAACACTGCTCCACATGGAACACCTCAAGTCACTTTGCTCGAAATTGACGACCACGTGCAATTGATGTCTAGAATCAAAGTAAATCATCATAACCACGGTAAGGCAAGTACATAACACCGCACAACCCGAAAGGGCATAACAGATGCGCCATCCGCCAAGCAATATCCAATACTCCTCCCGCTCGAATCATGCTGAGAGACCCCAATAACACCACACCACATGTGCTGATAACCAACAAATCCTAACACCTCGCAACACGGAAAGGTAACTCATAGGCCTCCCCGAATTACTAATAAGCTCAATAACCGACAAAAAACACCTCTCTCAATAATACAATTCAGAGCCAACCAAGCCGATCCAAGTTAGAACACGCATCCACATTAGCCTGCCAACGAACTCCTTATCAAGGTGAAGCTGCTCCTTCCACCCCTTTAACGCTGCCGGTGCCATACGATACGGTGCCCAATATCAAATCAATACCGAAATCAACAACCCTGCCCAGCGACATGCCCGACCACAAGAAACACATCCGAAAAGTCCCTCACCACCGGAACTGAATCAATGGTAGAAGCCTCTACACTGACATCCATCACGAATGCCCAAATAAGAAAGACAATCCTTCCCAGCCGTCCGTTGGGTCTTCAAAATATAAAACCACTCCACTAGGGGATAATCCTACGGACCTCGCCACTCAATCCGTGGCATTTCCGGCATAGCCAACAGTGCTGCCTTAGCGCAATAGTCCAGAATGATACAATACGGAGACAACCAGTCTGAACCCAATATCCCATCCAAAATCTAACATGCCAAGCACAAAAGATCCGCTCGGGTCTCCAAACACCGATAGTCACTAAACAGTGCCGATACACACTACTCACAACCACAACATAGCTTGAATGTGAGAACTTCCCTGCCTCTAAATCCATATGGCACATGGATCAACATACCTGATCCCAATTTCGCCGTCCGAATGCATACCGCACCTCAAATACCTAATCATCCTACGAAAGATACTCTAAAATTCCCCTGTGTCACCAAGCAAACTCGAATATCAGTAGTCGATCTAACAAGAAAGCGCCGCAATTCTACCAAAGTACCATCAACTTAATCACATTGCCTTTTCTGAAACATATACCCTCGTCAAATTACTCCCATTTAGCAATACCATTTCCTTAATCATCTGGAGATCATCCCCTTAATCATTTGAAGCTTATTTCTCTAATCATCTGAAACTGCCCGTGCTGCCTAAGAATTTTATGACTTTCCGTTCAAAACTGAACCGTAACCTTACACACGCAAATCTCAATCCTCCACAACATACCGCATATACCATACCATCCTAGGATAACACGAGAACTTCATCTCCCTTCCGAGCCACAAACATCTACGTACTCCACTAGTCAAGAACTTTCCATTGATCTCATCTAGAAGGAAATCACTATGCATCCCATGTTCCTCATGCCCATAGAAAATATACATCTCCAACCAAGGTAGAAACCATCAAGAACTCTCCGAGTTCCCCTTGCACAGAGCAGACCTGCCAGGACTGAATCCTTCTAACTCGACCAAGCTACGCAAGCCATCAAAACCTAAGAGCATTGCCGCAAAATACCTGTAGGAACTCATTACCTCGTACACATCCAAGGAACTAATCATATCCTTACCATACCGATCCGGCCTACTACCAAGCTATCCCATCTATCTGAGTTTCCTTCTGATTCATCTTCAACTTGATATTCCCTTTTGCTGTAGCACTACAATTCCTCAACCTAAACTCACCACACGAGACCCAAGCACAAAATCACACCGCCTAAGACTCATAAGCCGCTGAATACTTTCTTAAATATTCCCAAAAGGACCACATTCAAAATACTTTACTCTGAGGAACTTCATGCGAATCTAAATCCGTTACCTTTACCTTCCTGATACTGATACATGGAATCCCATAATAAATATAGAAAACACCACAAGTCTTGACATCTTCCAATGAAAACTCAGTCTCTAACCACATATACAACTTTAAAATACCCCATTGTTACATGTAAAATCTTGAACACATTAGAACCACTCCCACGAATTATTCATTCTACTCAAACTACAATTAGTCTGATCAAACGGACTGAACAACTCGTGAGGCACTCCGACACCGTAGAATGTAACCTTATCCCAATACAACCAAGCAACTTCCTGCTTTATGCACCGAGTATTCTTGCCAATAACAACTCAAGACATCCCGTGATTCTCACACACCTATGAAGCATAATATAATCTTCGTCAAAATTTTTCTTTAACCGAGCCATCCTCGGTCTCAACCTCCGTAGGCCATAACTGATTCACCTGAACGTCTCAAATCGGAACCAACATAGCACATAACCGTGCAATTGCTTAATCAATAGCAGACTCCCCCACTTGGCTCGGAGTCGTAGACCAAATCACACACAATAACTCATTCATATACTTTACTGCTGCCACAATACCATAGTGAGATTAAACTCAAACCTTCATAAGCTCGTGAAACACAGACCATCTGGTACCTTGAATCTTCTGCAAATCTTGCATTCATCCTTGCAACAGTCAAGCCCGCTCTCTTAAGCGAGTCAAAATTCAAATTTCAACACTTATATTTCACTTGTAAATGAGACCTTCTAAAAGACACACAAGGATCACACAACCTCGGAACACTTCGTAGGAGATAACCCACCTGCCTTGTCTTCAACTAACATTTCTGTATACCTCCACCGTCACAAACATTACGCAGTCACTTAGCCTTCCTAAGTCTGAACTCATACCGCAACATGAAATTTACTTCACTCACAACTGGGAAACATGAAAAGATTCTTCACACACCTATAACTCGGGGCTATACCTCAAATCAAGATGAAAATCAAGCACCTAATAGTTCTTCTATCCTCCAACAGACCCTCCTTGTCGCTTCCAATTCATAAGAATACATCTCGCAGTTACAACATACTCATCACATAGCCATGCAGCCGCCACTTCTACTAATAGGGACACTATCGAACATATCAGTTTGAAGATACTTGCTCACACAATCAACATCTCGGTGCTTAAGCTATAGCAAAGATCCGGCCTCAAGTCCTCCAGACTGGCCCAACATCAACTCACAAAGATCACGTCTCTCCCCTCGATCGGGGAATCAAAAGCCATCGATGCACATCTGAAGCGCTCATGTGCGCATACGAACACGTGGAAGGAATTTTCAAGAGTTACATTTCAAGCTGAATCAAGGACGCACGATAAGAATTCAAGAATGTTAAGTTTTTTCCTAAAGGTTCTGCAGCCTCTCGAGGATAAATACAGATGTCTCTGTACTGATCCATGAGACTCTACTAAACCTGCTCATGACTCGTGAGACCTATGTAACCTAGGCTCTGATACCAACTGTTACGACCCTAACCCCGAACCCGGTCATGATGGCGCCTCTCATGAAGACAAGGCTAGCCAATTAAACCCAATTCACTTTTTAAAACAGTTAAACAATATAAAAGCAGTCTAAACATGATTTAATGCTAATAAGTAGCGGAAATACAACCCGACATAACCCTAACCGGGGTGTCACAAGTCACGAGCATCTACTAGGGTATAAATACAATTGAAAAGTCTGAAATGTACAAGACACAGGCTAATGAAATGAAGAGGGAGAAAAGCGGTGCTGCGAATGCCGGCAGCTACCTTGCTAAACTCCGATGACTCTGCCTTCGATCAGCCAATACCCGTTACCGGGTTTCGAAATATCTGAATCTGCACACAATGTGCAGGGAGTAAAGTGAGTACTCCAACTCCGTGAGTAATAATCATAACTAAAGTCTGAATGGTAGAAAATCACGTAAAACATATCAAAATGCTGTATAGAAGCAGTTCAAAACCAGTAAGAAAGTAGTGAAGCTATAAAAATCTCTTAAAACATCTTAGCTCAGTTTAAACTTCTTTGAAAATAACTTTTTCAACAGTTACGCAAATGAATGCAAAACAGGTAGTGCAGATAAGCACAGAAATCCGCCCCTCAAGCACAATGTCAACAACTCCGCCCCTCGAGCAATATCTCAGAACAATACCAGCCCTTCGAGCAATCACATAGAACGGTACCAACCCCTCGGGCAATCACATAGAACAATACCAGCCCCTCGAGCTATCACATAGAACAATATCATTCCCTCGGGCTATATCTCACATCACAATAGGTACCTGCGCTCACTGGGGGTGTACAAACTCCGGGAGGAGCCCCTTACGGCCCAAGCGCAATATTAAGCCACCTCGTGGCATCATAAACAGGCTCTCGGCCTCATATCAATATCAACAAGCCACCTCCTGGCGTACATATCTCAGGCCCTCGGCCTCATAATCAAATCAGTATCTCACTACTGCGGCGTGCAGCCCGACCCAAAAGTATCCTTACAATACAGGCCCTCGGCCTTACTTAGTCAAAAATCACATAAGCCACTCGGGTAATAGTAAATCATGATGCTCAGCCCAAAATATTACTTGAAATATTATTTCAAGTGTTAAAGCAAAATAAACTTGGTTGAGTTTTGAAAACAGTGAAAAATAACATGACTGAGTTCCAGTATAAAGTCAAAACAGTGAGGAAATATCAACAAAAATCCCCGTAGGGTTCAAATAGCTGACACTGGGCCCAAATATGACATTCAGCCCAAATAATGATGGTAGCAAATAGTTTTCAATCAAATACTCGGTAAAATTATAAATCGAGACGGACCAAATCACAATCCCCAATAGTATATGACTCCACGCTCGTTATCAAGCGTGTGCCTCACCTCAATATAGCACTACGATGTGCAATTCGGGGTTTCAAACCCTCAGAGCATCATTTACAATCATTACTTACCTCGAACCGGCTAAATCTCTAGCTCGCGACGCCTTTTCCCCTCAAATCGGCCTCCACGCGCGTCGAATTTATCTAAAACCAGAACGTGGATGTCAAAATATGCTAAGGGAACAAAGCCCAAGCGAAAACAATCAAAATATGACACAATTCCCGAAATTACCAAAACCCTAGCCTCAGGCCCACATCTTAGATTTCGGTAAAATTTACATTTTCAGAATCCTCATACCCTCACGAGTCTAACCATACCAAAATTATCCAATTCCGGTACCATTTGGTCCTTCAAATCATCATTTTATATTTTTGGAAGATTCCACAATTTTTTCCCCAAATTCCATCCCAAATCACGAATTAAATGATGAATTCAATGAGAGATTCATGTACTCTAGCCAAATCTGAGTTATAATCACTTACTCCGATGAATTTCTTAAAAAACTTTCAAAAAATCGCCAAAATCCGAGCTCTCTAGGTCAAAATATTAAACAAAATCCAAACCCTCGTATTTATAGAGTACCCCACAGATTTTCACCTCTGCGGACCTCACAAAAATGACCGCGGTCCGCACAAAACCAGTGCGGTCCGCACTAAAACAACTGCGGCCGCACAGGTTTTCATCTGCAGTGACATGTTTTAGTATTTTGGCCATAACGTTCGCTATAAATGTCTAAATTGCGATATCTTTACCTTTCTAGAAACTAAACACGAAGGGCTACAACTTTCGTTTTTGAATCATCTTAATGTTCCTTGTAGATCAAAAGATAAGTAGGACCAATGAAATGTTCCCCACCGCGGCCGCAGTGCATTTTGTGCGGTCCGCAAAGCACCTACTGCGGACGCACTTCATTTTGTGTGGTCCGCACAACACCTACCGCGGCCGCACTTCATTTTGTGTGGACCGCGCTGGTGGGTTCCGAGACCTGCAACCCTTCTGGACCTGCTACACTTATGATTTTCGACCTAAAATATCCCAGAACCTACCCGGAACCCCCGTAACTTCAAACCAATTGTACAAACACATCCCATGACATCGTTCAAACTTGTTCAAAACTTCGGAACGCTCAAAACAACATCTAAAACATCAAATCACCCTCGGATTCAAGCCTAAGAATTCCAAAACTTCCGAATTATGCTTTCGATCAAAAAGTCTATCAAATCTCGTCCGAATGACCTGAAATTTTACACACGTATCACAAATTACACAACAGACCTACTCCCATTTCCGGAACTCCATTCCAACCCCGATATCAAAATCTCACCTATCAACCGAAAAGCGCCGAAATCTCAATTTCGCCAATTCAAGCCTAAACTTTCTACAGACTTCCAAAATGCATTCTAATCACGCTCCTAAGTCCCAAATCACCTAACGGAGCTAACCAAACCGTAAAAATTCCAATCCGAGATCAAATACACACAATTCAAATCTTGGTCAAACCTTTCAAATTTTAAGCTTTCAACTGAGACTGTTCTTCCAAATTCATTCTGATTAACCTGAAACCCAACACCAACGATTTACATAAGTCATAATACACCACACAGAGCAAGTCATAATCGAGAACTGGCGAGCGAAGTGCAAAAGCTCAAAACGACCGGTCGGGTCGTCACAGATTGATTGTAATTTATTTTCCTACCTAAAATAATCATAAGACCTACTATATAAATACATTTGTTTAGGGAGGTAAGAAACATAGAAATACGAGAAGCGTTTTCTTCTTCTCAAAATCTACATTGTATCAGAACCATTGTTGTCTTTTTTAGGTGAGTTATTTCCCTCGTAGCACTAGGGTTCTGTTTTTTTACCAAAAAGGTCGAGTTTTCTCTCATGGTAGTTGTCCGCAACATAAACTCCTTATGAGAATATGGAGACATTCAAGGAGGTGGTTTCTGGAGAAATCTTGTCTTCAGATGAAATTCAGCTTCTTCGTCGTTTCCTAGCTAAACTTGACTCCTCTAATATTGCCACATCCAATTACTGCCTTTGCCGTCACCTTAATTCTTGGATTGTAGATTCTGGTGCAAATAGACACATGATAGGTTCATCTAAAGGCATTCAATATTATTCTTCATGTCTCAAAGGAAATAATAGCCAATGATTCTTTAACTCCTATTTAGAATAGGTTCTTTCGTCTGTACTCCTAATATTGAACTATCATCCGTACTCCATGTCATTGAGTGCACTGTCAATCTTTTATTTGTTAGTGCGATCACCAAAGCTCTACACTGCAAAATCGAGTTCTTTTCCGATTATTATAATTTTTAGGATCTTCAAACAAAGAAATTGATTAGCAGTGGTAGATTGCATGATGACTTGTATATATTAGATGTAATTCAAAACTCTGGTCAAACCTTTAAAGTAAGGATGTCAACCAAGAAATAATACAATGGCATAGATGGTTAGTACACCCATCATTTTTGGTTTGAACAAGTTACATCCCGATTTATTTTCAAGGACTAAATTTGAATCTTTATTTTGTGATATATATGAATATGCCAAGCATATTAGAAACTCGTATCCTGTGAGTGATAATAGAAGTACGATTCCATTTATGACTATTTATTCTAATGTATGGGGTCCTACCTAGGGGTGTTAAACGGGCCGGGTCAACCCGGTTCCGGACCGGCCCAACCCGGTTAAAATCGGAACCGGCCCGGACCGGTTAAGGGGGCTGGGTTGGGCTGGGTTAGGGGGGACAGGCGGGTTGGTCCGTTTACCATCAAAATACCGGTTACCCAGACCGGTCCAACCCGTTAGGTGAACAGTACCCGTAAACCGGTTAACCGGCCCGGCCCGGTTTAACGGTAATTTTTTTTATAATTTGGGCCAAATCTGACCGTTGGCAACGGTCCATTTCAGAAAATGGCCGTTGCCCAACGGGTGAATTGCACAAATAGCCCAATTTTGGGTTTGTTTTTTTAAAAATTAAACCCCCTTTCAAAATCTATAAATACCCCCCCTCTTCCTCATTTTTTCACTCATCTCTCAATTCTCAATCTCAATTCTCATATTCTCTCATTCTTCAATCGTCATTCTTCACCTATTAAAGTGCAATCAACTATTTGACTATTTTTTTTGGAATTTAATTTATCGTAGTACTTATTTTTCAAAGTTTGAACAATTGAACTTCGAAATTGGAAGAATTGACGTTTCTTCGTGGTAACATTTGAGTTGCGGAATCATCAAGTGCTCAATTTATTGCTGAATTCGGTGCACTCCCTCCAACACTTTCTCTTATTTACTATTTTACTTGCATATTTATTTGTTTTGTTGCTAGTAGTTAAATTTTTACAATATGTTTAATGCTGCAAAAAGAGTTTGTAACAAGGTTACTAATCGGGGAAATAAAAAAAGAGGTAGTACTTCAGGTTCAGCATCTGGTAGTAATTTAAATACCTCTCCAAATATTCCTGAAACATTACCTGATAATAATATAGACTATGAACAATTGCAGGAAGATTTTGGTATAGATGATAATGAATTAGAAATGGAAGATGAGATACCACTTACACCTAGTAGTGTTGGAGCTGCTAGCAGGGGTGGTGGTCGTGTTGCTAGTAGTAGACCACCTGTGGCCCCGATTAGTAATCGTAGAAAAAGAAGTAAGGTTTGGAAATTCTTTGAGGAAATAGAAGGTACTGATAGAGTTAAATGTAAACTTTGTAATCATACTTTTAAACATAAGACTGGGGGTCAATTAGGGGGGAATGGGACACTTAGTAGACATATGAGAATTGAGCATCCTATAGAATGGGGATCTGATGGAGATGAAAATCAATCAACTCTAAACCCTACTACTGGTGGTCTTGTGAAATATGATAAAATGAAGGATCGTGAGGAGTTAGCAAAAATGATTGCTTTGGGTTGTCTACCTTTTTCTTTTGCTTCTTCATCATATCTTATTATGTATATTCAAAGGATTTACAATCCTTTATTTAAAGGTATCCCTAGAAGTACTTGTAGAGCTGATATCTTTAGACTTCATGGACAATATCAAACATACATACGTTATTTGTTTAGCCACCTTCCTTGTAGAGTTTCTCTAACTTTTGATATTGGCCATGCTGTTAATGGAAATGATTATTTGACAATTACATGTCATTGGATAGATGATAATACTTGTATGCAAAAACGTATTATCGCTTTTAGATATGATGAAGATCAGAGTCATACTGCTACGTTTATAAGTAGTACTATTTGTGAAGTTGTTGAATTTTATAATCTCAAGCAAAAAGTATTGTGTATGTCTTTTGATAATGCTTCTAACAATAATGCAACAATTTCAATATTAAAACTGCATTTGCAACCACCTCTTGATGAAATTTTTCATGTTAGGTGAGCATGTCATGTTTATAATTTAATTGTTAAAAGTGGTCTTGATTTATTTTCAACTGAGATTACTCATGTTAGAAGAGCAGTTGGTGTTATTCAAGGAAATAATAGACAATCTAGAATAAAGGAATTTAAGAATAAGTGTGTCCAGTATAACCTTAAACCCAGATTCATGCCAGACGAAATTGTTACTAGATGGAATTATACATATATATTTTTAAAATGTTGCTACAAATATAGATTCCCAATAACTGAAGTTGCTAATGCGCATTATACTGATCCAAACCGTATGTTAACAACTACTACTTGGGAGGTCATTAATGATGTTGTTAAATTTTTACATAAATTTTATACAACTACTGTTAAGTTTTCTGGAGCATATTACCCTACTGTTACTATGGCTTTAGTATATATAGCTGAAATTTCTTTTCTACTCTTTGAATTTAAGAAGAAAGAAAAATATAGGGATGTTGTTGAAAAAATGCAAGCAAAATTCAAAAAATATTTCTTTCCAATTCCTCCGATTTACTTAATTGGTGCCGTTTTAAATCCTTCTATTAAGATGTCTGATTGTCACCAATTAATGAATGCTATATATGGAGATTGGACCAACTGAAACCCCAAATTTATATACTTGTATGAACAAGCTAAATGAATATTTACAACAATTATACAATTATTATGCAAATGTAATGGATGATGCTGCTCTTAATGTAGGCAATGTTAATCCCACTATGCATTGTACCACTTCTGCTACTGTGGATGATGAAGAAGACCTTGATAGTTTTAATATTTTTTCTACATTTTCTAACACTCAAACCAGTAGCAAGAACATTGATGAACTTCAATTCTACTTGCAGAAGCAAAAAGAGCCTCGCACAAAGGAATTTTCACCGTTGGGATGGTGGCATGAGAATGGAAAGCAATTTCCTGTTCTTTTCGCTATGGCTCGGGACGTGCTGAATGTGCCAATTTCAACTGTTGCATCAGAGAGTGCATTTAGCCAAGCAAGACAACAACTTGGAGACACCCGTCACTCATTGGGAAGCAATGCTTTGGAAATTTTAGTATGTTTCAGAGATTAGATTAGATCGGAACGAAGAAATCAAGGACGTGAAGATGTTGATAGCCCAGAAGACGAGGAACTTGGAGATATATTAACACATGGTAACCCATCCGAATTTAACACTCCAGAAGAAGGTCACTCAGTTCATATTGATTATGAAGAACTTACTAAGGCAATGCAAAACCTTTGAATTTATTCTTTTTTGGTTAATTTACTTGTTAAATGTAAACCTTTCAATTTGTAAGTTTGAATTTTGAAATAAATGTAGCACTTGAAATTTATAAGTGCATTTTTTTTCCATCTTACTTGTATTCTTTATATTAATATAACTTACAATAGTTATACAAAATACAAAAAAAAAAAATATTAAAAAAATACACTAAACCCGGCCCGGCCCGGCCCCCTCAACCCGTAACCCGTACAGTTCAATTTTTACCCGGATGAACCCGAACCCGTTAAACCCGTTAAGAATCAACCCGGAACCGGCCCGGACCGTAACCCGTACGGGTCCAAAAAAGCGGCCCGGCCCGGCCCGACCCACCCGTTTAACACCCATAGTCCTACCTAAACTATTTTTTTGTCTGGTAGTCGATGGTTTGTTACTTTCATTGATTGTTGTACTAGAATGACTTGAGTATATTTGTTAAAAGCCAAAAGGGAAGTTTTCTCTTATTTTCAGTCATTTCATAAGATGATTTGTACTCAATTTAATGCAAAAATAAAAATCTTGAGAACTGACAATGTCAACAAATATATGAATAAAAAATTTGATGCTTATTTGGAGTCCAATGAGATAGTCCATCAGATTAGTTGTTTTTACACTAGTGCACAAAATAGGTCGCTAAAAGAAAAAAGAGGCACTTGTTAGAAGTAGAAAGTTCTCTTACATTCACCATGCATCAACCAAAATCTTATTAGGAGATACTATTCTAATAACTGCCTATCTTATCAATAGAATGCCACTTAAACCTCTCAATTTTCGAAGTCCTCCAGAAGCTTTAAAGGATAAGAATGAATATACTGTTCCTCCAATGGTGTTTGGGTGTGTTTGATTTGTTCACACTAGAAATTCTGGAAAACTTGATTCTAGAGCTATGAAGTGTGTTTTCATTGGGTATTCTCCGACATAGAAAGGTTACAAATGTTATCATCATCCATATATGAGATCTTTTATTAGTATGGATGTTACCTTTCGGGAATTTGAGCCTTATTTTTGTATTACCTCATCACGTCTTCAAGGGGAGAGTAGTAAGTAGGAAGAGGTGATTCTACCTAGTTTCATTATTGGACCTCTTGATGACATTGTCATAGGGGAAGGTGAAATTGGATAAGAATTCAGGGGGAGACTATTAGACGTTTGGATAGGCCTGATTTGAAAACATACTTAAGGAGAAGCAATCATGAAATCTACCGAAGCTAATCCTTTTTCTATTAGTGAATTATCTATATTTCCTAATGAGTTAGATTTACCTATTGCTCACCAAAAAAAGTTAGATCTTGCACCACCAAACACCTTTTATCTATTTTTGTCTCCTATAATTTCGTCTCCCTTGTCTATTTCTTTTGTGTCAATTCCCCATAATTGGAGGGAATATTTTGCAGATTTTAAATAGAAGCAAGCTATGATTGAAGAAATAAGGGTCTTGTCAAAAAATAGAACTTGAAAACTTGTCATTTCACCACCAGACAAGAAATTGGTTTGCTGTGAATGAGTCTTCACTGTGAAGCATATAACAATGGCTCAATTGAAAGATTCAAAGCAAGATTGGTGGCTAAGGGATTCACTCAGACTTATGGAGTGGATCATCAAGAAACATTTGCCCCTGTTGCAAAATTGAACACTATAAGAATTCTTTTGTCTTGTACAACTAATCTTGATCGGAACGTACAACAGTTTGATTTGAAGAATACGTACAACAGTTTGATTTGAAGAATGCATTTCTTTATGGAAACTTACAAGAAAAGGCGTATCTGGATATTTCTCCTGGATTTGATACTGAACAAAATCAAAAAAAAGGTGTGCAGATTGAAGAAAGCCATGTACAGATTGAGCAATCCCCTAAAGCTTGGTTTGACAGATTCTGCAAATCAATGATCTCTTTTGGCTATCAATAAAGCAATACTGATCATACCCTCTTCATAAGACATCAAAAGGGTAAACTTACTCTTCTTATAGTTTATGTTGATGGCATAGTTATGACATAATGACAAAGAGGAGATGACCCGATTGAAGAAGTTATTGGCACAGGAATTTAAGATCAAGGATCTAGGAAAATTGAAGTACTTCTTGGGAGGTTTGCTAGATAAAAAAGAGGAATCTTTATTTCTCAAAGAAAGTATATTTTGGATCTCTTGAAAGATACTAACATGATAGGTTGCAAACCAGCAGAATCACCCATTGAAGGTAATCACGAGTTATAAATAGGAGTTGGGAAGCCAGTTGACAGGGAGAGGTATCAGATATTAGTTGCAAGACTCATTTATCTCTCTCACACTAGACCTGACAGCCTATTCAGTCACCTTGGTGAGTCAGTTCATGCATAATCCCCGAGATCCTCATATGCAAGTTGTCTTTCATATTTTGCGGTATCTAAAATCTGCTCTAGGCAAAGATCTGCTTTTCTCTAAACATGGTCACCTTCATATAGAAACCTATATATATGCAGTCTGAGCTGGATCTTTAGATAATAAAAGACTTATATTCGGTTATTGTACATTTGTAGGAGGGAATTTGATTACTTGGAGAAGTAAGAAACAAAGTGTAGTTGCTAGATCAAGTGCTATCACAATATAAAGCTATTGCATAGGGTGTCTGTGAACTTCTTTGGTTACTAAAATTACTAGAGGAATTGAGACTTTATGAAAAGCGAAAACTTTACTTATATTGTGACAACAAGGCTGCCTCAATATAGCTCTTAATTCAGTCCAGCATGACCGAACAAAGCATGTTATAATAATCGACACTTCATCAAAGAAAACGTCACGAGTATGTCTTGAGCTTGTTTCATGTGTCATCAGAAAAGCAGCTAGCTTATGTGTTTATCAAGGGTCTCAAAAAATAGACTTTTCATACATTATTTTGCAAACTGGGCATGTGCGACATCTTTGCACCAACTTGAGGGGGAGTATTGATTGGCTTAATGATTAGGAAGGATTTAATTCTGAGTGAGATTTGATTTTATTCCGATTGATTGTAATTGATCGTAAATTGATTGTAATTTATTTTCCTTCCAAAAATAGTCATAGGATCTAGTATATATCTTTCCTTAGGGATGTAAGAAATACATAGAAATACAAGAAGCCTTTTCTTCTTCTCAAATTTACAATAATTACTCTTGGAATTAAATTTGAGATGAGTGTATTCCATGTTTGGTTGAGACAAAATTATACTGTATTTAATTTTGAGATTAGTTATTTCGGTATCATAATGTTACTTTTATTCCTATGGGAGGGTGAGATAACAACCCACCGATCCCTAAAAGATTGTTCAACACAGATGTTTGAAAATCTTGCAAGTTTCCTGGAGAAAAATGTCTTGGTGGACAAGGGAAAAAGAAAAGGCAAGAAAGCATGAAATTATTTCCTGATTCTGCCTTTTAAATGCTCTTTCTCAACCTCAAAATTCGAACGGTAAATTAGTATAGACATGCTTTTTATGAAAAGGCTTCTGTCCTTGTGAATTACATGTTGCATCTTTGTGTTCGTTTTTTATTTAGCATTTTTCAAGTTATCTACCATCACCTGATCTCACATGCGCCAGGTTTAACGTCATCAAAATTAACAAGAAATGAAGAAAGAGTGAAAATTTTCCAAACCTATGGAGTGCAAGAACATGAGGTCTATAGCTGAGGCTGATGCTCTATATATCATGCCTATTTTTAATAAAAATGTTGTACATTATTTTACCGAAATAAGATTATTTTTGTATGATTTTCAAGATATTGTATATTTGTTAGGATCAAAATAATCAGGTGTTATGCAAAAGCTAGTAAAACAAACCTTGAATGACGATAAATCATGCAACAAAAGAGAAATATACAAAAAGAGATACAAACATTTAACGTGGTTCGGTCAATTTGACCTACGTCCCAGATGATAGTAAGCAATCCACTATATAAAAGAGAATATAAAATATCGTGAGAACAACACCACGAAGAGGCAAACACAAGTGACACACTAACACTTGTCTCTGAAAGTTGTCCCCCTAAATAACTCTGAAATCCGTTATGGCTACATTGTGGATGCTGATAAATATGAAAGAAGGATCCTTAATTTTTAGAAGTCTAAAACATTTTTCCTCCAAGAAAAAGGTTTTATAATTTCTTTCTAAGAAAAGAAAAACTCAATTGTGATAAATATGTTGCCATTTCCTTCAAGAGATAGGAAAATCAAATATGGTAAGAAATGAGGACAAACACCTAACAATTCTCCTCATTGACCTGAATTTTCTGATAAAACAAACTTGATCGACATCCTTCACATAACCTTCAACACGTTGCATCTCGAAATCTCCAGCACAAAGTTTGTCTCAATGTGAGTAGCACTCAGGTTTAATTTCTCAAATAAAAATTATGATTATAGCCAAATAGGTTGCTGCTAGAACTAAACTCGCCTCGATGACCTTGTCTTGAACCTCGCTCTGATAGCACTTATTAGGATCGAAATAATCAGGTGTTATGCGAAATCTAGTAAAGCAAACCTTGAACAATCATAAATCAGATAACAAAAAGAGATACAAATATTTAATGTGGTTCGGTCAATTTAACCTACGTCTACAGATGGAGATGAACAATCCACTATATAAAAGAGAGTACAAACAATCGAGAGAACAACATCATGAAGAGGCAAACACAAGTGATACACTAATACTTGTCCCGAAGTTCTCCCCTAAACAAGACTCTCAAACCCCTTATGACTACATTGTGAATGTTGATAATGAGAAGGAAGGATCCTCAATTTATAGAATTCTAAAATTGTTTCCTCCAATAAAAAAAGGTTTTATAATTTCCTTTTAAGAAAAGAAAAACTTAATTATGATAAATATGTTGCCTTTTTCTTTAATAAATAAAAAAATAAAAATAATAAGAAATTATTACAAACACTTAATATTATTAACAAAAAATTAGCATAGTTTGTTTGTGGAACCTTTTAAAGAGTCACCAATTTCATTGAGCTATAAGAAGTATGGGTTACTTCCCCGCCTTCATTTGTGTATGACTATTATGTTAATGACCCTTTAAATCAGTATATATATATATATATAGATATATATATACTGATTAACCGTATAACGGTACAATTGAGTTTGTTACGTGGTTTATAGACAAGCGGACTGATTTGATCCAAAATGATAAATAAACTAGATTAAGAATAAGACTTAGTGATTAAATAACAAGCCTAACTCAGGGAGCAATGTATCCGAGGATAGAAATAAGATCAATATAAAGCAGTTAGCAAAGATAGTTTATTTAGCTTGAGAATGGAATGTAGCATAAATTTTGTCAAGGATTTCCTATCCTTACAGTGGCTGTTGAGCCTACTATTTATAGCTAGACCTAGGAAAATAAGATCCTAGGACCGAGACCCTCTTATATGACAATAAAAGGGTGCATTGTTAAATATGTAATGGCATGCTATAAATGCAATTATTCACTGAAACGACTGCCCATTTAATGCCAGAAAATATTCTTCATTAAATGCTTTTCAATGGCAAACACTCGATCTGCTCACATCGATTGTGCTCTCTTCGGTCGATACCAATGGCAACTATTGTTCCTGGTACTGGTTGTTACTTGATTTATCTTCTGCGTGTCTTCGGTTCTTCGTATCGCACTACCATTCGATCATTTAATATAAGCCAATTTACCCTATTTAGATAATCCCTCTGCTTTTCGATGATACATTTTTATGTCATCGGGAATTTGGTGAAGATTTCTTTCTTGGCGAAAAATATTCTGAAACCTTCTGAACAGTCTCTGACGCTTGATATGACACACGTCTCCTTGCATTTAATACCCCGAACACGTGTTTCCCTTCGATTTAGTAATATTTCACCGGTTCTCGAGGTAATCAAGACCATGATTTTTGCCGTCTATATCTATACTTATACTCATCATCTTAGCTCTTTCACTTTCAAAATTTCCATAAGTTTCTTACCTTATTTGCACTTAACCTTCCTCCAGTTTCATCTCTTTCTAATTTTCTTCAAATAACTCCATCTTCTTCTTACTATTATGGCTTCTTTTACTGTGTCTTTTTAGAACCTTGGTTTTCTCTTCGGTGGAGGCCCGAAGAGAAGCAAAGATAAAGAGGTTGATGTCGATGTTGATCCTCCCACGATAAGCACTATCACACCCTAACACTTGAGCACTGTTAATGATTTCTAAGAGAAGTTTTCCTCTATGCATCTACGGACTTGAGATGTTAGCAGGTATCCTTCTTCTATTCGCCCTTCCAGTATTCCTTCTATGAAGAAGGATTGTAACTGCCCAGACCTTAACATCATTGCTCCTGACCTGGTAAAGCGGGTTACCTTCACCAAAAAGGGTTTTACATATGTCTATAAGTAATGTAAAATGTTTGATTTTGATGTTGCTTAATTACTTTGACAAAAGAGTCGGGATAGATTCGGTCCTAAGCGAGTCATGTGCCAATGTGTGTGAATTTGTTTTTGATATTCTGTGCATGTCAGTTGATGTTTAGAAATTTCCCTGTGTGTTTGCAAAGCAAAATAGCAGTTTTGTTCAGTCTAGGAAGTGATATAGGCATTTTTTTATTGAGCTAATTATATGTTTATGACCCGCCTAATTGATGTATATCCTAGTTATCCACTTTGAGCCTGTAATCCTACTTCTTTGGCAACCATACTATAAGCCTAATTCATTTTTTTGAATTGACTATCTGTTTGCACTTGTTACCTCTCTTGAGCGCTTGAATTTGTTATGAGCTTGTAAACGCTAAGTTAAAGTGTCGAGTTTTTGAGTGGAACTATTGAAAAAGGAGAATGGTGCATTGTTTGCAAAATTGTGAGAGCTGCTTGTATGGATTTGAAATAAAAAAATGTTAGTTTGCTCGAAAAACAAATTTAGAACTTAGAAAAGAAAAAAAATGATTCCTTGCTAGTGGTAGTTCTCATGTCGTTTGTGCTTAAAAATATTGAGAGCTTGATGCTATTGCGTGTGAAGGTTGGGGTTTGGTTCAACACAAGAGTGAGGTTTAAAGTGTTAATGTATATGTATTAATGTAGTTAGGGAGGTGTAGTCACTATATCCAAATGTATCATACTCGTCCCGCAGCCTACATTACAACCAAATTAAGTCATACTTGATCCTTGACTGAATGAGCTAGATTAGTAGAGTACTACACTACGGGCAAGTCTATGGTACTTTTTCTGTGGCGCATGAATTTTATTTCTGAGAGTGAGTTAATTCTTTCTATCTTGAGTTTCTATTTGTTTTTGAATTTTATTGTGTGTGGAACTACTCTCTATCTTTGGTGTGAGGGTACACGATTTGCGAAGGAAAGGTAATGTTTTTGGCCTCTGTGTTAGAGTAAGTGAGCAGGTTTTTGAAGAATACGTGGTGCTTTTGAGTTGAGTCTTGAGGCTAGGATGTTATGATTGGGTTCTTAGTTTGCTTTAAATATTCTTGGCATGATGCGATAGGGAAATTGTCTATTAAGAAGATCGTCTCTAGGTGAAGTGCAACATGATTGCCTGAGGATGAGCAATGGTTTGAGTATGGGGTGTTGATGGTAGGCTAGAAACTCGTGTTTTAGTCATAATTTGTACTCGAATAACTGCATTTTACTTGTGTTTGAGCTTAATGATAGTGAATTGTACATATTATGTGTTTTATGCCTTGGAAAAAGTGATTTCAAGTTAAAAAGATAATCATGAGCTAAATCGAACATGTTGGAGCTTTGAATTATGAGTAAAAGCCCAAGGAATTGAATCAGGATCGCGTTCGGGGATCGGCTATAACGACCCGACCGATCATTTTGAGCTTTTGCACTTCGCTCGCCAGTTCTTGGGCATGACTAGCCCCGTGTAATGTATTATTACTTATGCAAATCATCGATTTTGGTTTTCAAGGTAATCGAAATGAATTTAGAAGAACAGTTTTCAGTTTAAAGCTTAAAATTTGAAAGGTTTGACCAAATTTTGACTTGTTAGTATATGATCTCGGATTGGAATTTTAATGATTTTGTTAGCTCCATTAGGTGATTTGGGACTTAGGAGCGTGATCGGAATGTATTTTGGAGGTTCATGGAAGGTTTAGGCTTGAATTGGCGAAATTGGGATTTTGGCGTTTTCTGGTTGATAGGTGAGATTTTGATATAGGGGTCGGAATGAAATTCCGAAAGTTGGAGTAGGTCTTTTGTGTCATTTATGATGTGTGTGCAAAATTTTAGGTTATTCAGACGAGGTTTGATAGACTTTTTGATCGAAAGCGGAATTGGAAGTTTTTGGAATTCCTAGGCTTGAATCCGATGTGATTTTGGTGTTTTGATGTTGTTTCGAGCGCTCCGAAGGTTGGAAAAAGTTTGAATGAGGTTATGGGATATGTTGGCATGTATGGTTGAGGCCCCGGGGGCCTCGAGTAAGTTTCAGTGGTTAACGGATCAATTTTTGGACTTTGGACTTAGCAGTTTTGCTGGTTTTTGTTGCAGAGATTTTTGTTCATCGCGTTCGCAGAGGGTTCATCGCATTCGCGAAGGGTGTTTTCTGTGATGATGATTTTGTTCTACACGTTCGTGAAGGAGAGGACGCGAACGCGAAGGTGAAGGAAACATGTGCATTGCAGACGCGTGATTGGGGTCGCGTTCGCAAAGAGGAGTGAGGTCGTTGGGCTCTCCAGGCCCTTGAGTTATGCGTTCGCGAGATTATTATCGTGTTCGCGAAAGGCTGGAATGGTGAAGCATTGCGTTCGTGCGGCAGCGTCCGTGTTCGCGAAGGGAAAATTGTGATGACCCAAAAGGTCATAACTTGTGTTGCAAGTGCATTCAATGTTTCGAGGCCTAAAACCCTCCCTTTTACCCCACCTTGATTTGCGTGCTTGGTCCGAACCTATATCCGAAAAGCCTTGTATGTGAAAATAAGATAAATAGAAATTCTAGAGTTAAAAATTTAATTTTGGTTGACTTTGGTCAACATTTTGAGAAAACGGACCCGAATCTGTGTTTCGACAATCCCGGGCGGTCCGCTGTAAAATATGGGACTTGGGCGTATGCCCGGAACTGAATTCCGAGGTCCCATGCCTTAGAAATCAATTTTTGAAAAGAAATTGTTTTATTGAATTATCTAAGAAATAAAGAAAAGAATTAATATTTGAAACCATTGTTATCGGGCCCGTATTTTGGTTTCGGAGCCCGGTACAAACTTGTCATAGTATTTGAAAGATAATTGTAAAGTTTGGTGAAAACTGGAGTTTATATGACGTGAGTTGGACTTCCGGTTGGAGAGTTATGAACTTTGAGAGTTCTTGATGAAAATATTGAGTTTTGAGGTTTAATTCATGATGTTACATGTTAGTTTGATGATGTGATCGTACGAATAAGTCCGTGAGATGTTTTGAGGTTGTGTGTATACCTAGTTTGGAGTTCCGAGGGCTCGGGTGAGTTTCAGGTAGGTTTCGGGATGCCTTAGGCTTAAAACCAGATGTTGCAGGTTCAAAGAAGTTGCAGGTCTCTAAACCCGCCAATGCGGTCCGCAAAGAAACGTGTGCGACCGCAGAAGGGGCCAATGCGGTCCGCGGTTGACCTTGTGTGGTGCGCGGTGGAGGGCTATGCAGCCGCAGTCGACTTTGTGCGGTCCGCACAGGGGCACTGGACTGCAGTATCCTCAGGAAGGACTGTGCGGCCGCAATCCATTTTGTGTGGTCCGCACAGGAGGTTTGAGAGGGGTATATTAAAATGGGATTTTTAGTTATTTTTTATTTTTCAAAACCCCAAAAACATAAGATGCGATTTTTCAAACAACCTTTCTTCTCCAAAACGTTGGTAAGTGATTTCTAACTCATTTTCTTCAATCCTTAACATCTTTTAACATGATTTCAACTTCATATCAATGATTTTCATAGGGAAAATTGGGTGTTTTGGGTAGAACCTAGGTTTTTAAAAAATTGGGGATTTGGACCTCGATTTGAGGTCCGATTTCAAAACAAATTATGTATTTGGGTTTGTGGAATGTGTAATCGATTTTTGGTTCGAACCTCAAGTTTTAACCATGTGGGCCTGGGGGCGATTTTTGACCTTTTTGGTAAAACTTTAGAAAATTCATTTTCATGCATTGGGGTTGATTCATTTAGCGTTTATTGACGTAATTAAGTAACTTGTGACTAGATACGAGCGAATTAGTGGTGGAATCTAGGGGTAAAGCTATAGTTGAATCGTAATTGTGTTCGTGGCATCTAGGTAAGTGTTTGGTCTAACCTTAGCTTGAGGGATTAAGAGTTGTGTCTTATTTGCTACATATTAATTTTGGAGTACGACGTATAGGCATGGTGACGAGTATTTATATGTTGGTGTCAAGCATGCCCGTGAGTCTTGAATTATAATTATTATGACTCCGTTGTGGTTTATTGCGCTTCATATGTTATTATCACTATTGTTCCCTTGCCGGGATGTTTGTTTGATATTAATGATCCCTTGCCGAGATGTTTGTTTTGATAGTATTGTTCCTTTGCCGGGATGTTGTTGAAATATCATTGTTCCCTTGCCAGGAAGTTATTATATTACTCTTGTTCCCTTGCCCGGATTCCTTGTGATTATTGTTGTGTTGTAACTGGGAGTGGGTGGTACGCCTACCACAAGATATAATGAAATGGGAGCGGGTGGTATGCCTACCACAAGATATAATAAAATGGGAGGGGGTGGCACGCCTACCACAAGAGATAAATAAAATTGGAACGGGTGGCACGTCTGCCACGAGATAATGAAATGGGAGCGGGTGGCACGCCTTCCACGAGATATAGGAAATGGGATCGGATTGCACGCCTATAACAAGATGTGAATAGAAAGTGAAATCTGCCTTTGTTTTCCTTATTCTTGTTAGTGGTTGGATTTTGATTCCTTTATAGTTCTCTTGATATTTTGTTTTACCTGTTTTCCCCGAAGCATGTTTCCCCTTCCCATCTTTATTTGTTTATTCTGCTTTACTTTCCGCTGTATATTATATAACTGCACAGGTTTATTTGGTAGTCTGGTCCTAGCCTTGTCACTACTTCACCGAGGTTAGGCTAGACACTTACCAACACATGGGGTCGGTTGTGCTGATACTACACTCTGCACTGTGTGCAGATCCCGGAGCAGCTTACGGACAGTAGCATTTGGGTAGACCTTCAGTCCACGCAAATATCCAAGTTAGACCTGCAGGCTTCCACAGGCCCTAGCGTCTCCTCTATTCCTATTTCCTATTTCATTTTCCTTTTATTCAGAAACAATGTATTGTCATTTTCTTCAGACTTTGTATGTAGTAATCTTTTAGACAGTTTGTGACACTGTGACACAAAGTTTTGGGTGGTTAAGGCTTAAGTGTTTGTAATAGATGCATTCTTCATAAATCTTATTATTTTGAATTTCCGCTGTTACCACTTCATCGTCTTATATTTGTTGAAAAGAAATAATTGGTTAATGAAGTAATTAGATTAAAGCTTTGGCTTACCTAGATCACATTAGTAGGCTCCATCACGACTCCCGAGGGTGGGAAATCTGGGTCGTGACAAGTTGGTATCAGAGCTCTAGGTTACATGGGTCTCACAGTTCACAGACAAGCTTAATAGAGTCTGAGGGATCGGTACAGAGACGTTTGTATTTATCCCCCAGAGGCTATAAAGTTAGGAAAAAATTCATATTCATGAAACCCCTACTCTTGACTTTTCATGAATGGCGAGGTCACGTACCGCTTCTTTAGCCAAACAACAGCATAGATCGGTGATAGATCAGATATATCTTTGGAAGTTTTGTGCAAATTGGAAGGTTTCACCAAGCTCTTCACTACTTTCAGCGGTGCATCTACTGAGGATCCCCAGGATTATCTAGACGGCTGTTATGAGGTTTTCAGGAACATGGGGATAGTTGAGACCAATGGGGTCGATTTTGCTACTCTTCGCTTGTCTGGATTCGCTAAGACTTGGTGGAGGGATTTCTGCTTGGCTAGACTAGTCGGATTGCCAACTTTGACTTGGAAGCAGTTTACTCAGCTATATTTGGAGAAGTTTCTCCCCATCACTCAGAGAGAGGCTTATCGGAGACAGTTTGAGTGTCTCCAACAGGGTTCCATGACTGTTACCCAGTATGAGACTAGATTCATCGACTTGGCTCGTCATGATCTTGTCATACTTCCCACCGAGAGAGAGGGGAGAACGAGGTTTATTGATGGACTTATTCAGCCGATTCGTCTTCAGATGGCTAGGGATACCGGGGAGTGAGATTACTTTATAGGAGGCGACCAATATGGCTAGGAGATTGGAGATGGTTCTATCACAGGGATGTGCTCATGGGTCGGACAAGAGGCCCTGTCATGCAGACAGATTCGGTGGTACCTCGTCTAGAGGTAGGGATTCATATGGTAGAGGTCATCCTCCTAGGCCTTTCCCGTTAGCACTTCAGGTTTCTTAGGGTGCTTTAGGTGGCCGTGGTTCTCAGATGCAGTATTCTGATCAGGAGTCCTATAGTGCACCATCAACTCCGATTAGTGCACCACCGCTTCAGAGTTTCTAGGGTCGTCAGCCCCAACAGCCGAGGGCTTGTTTTACTTGTGGCAATACGAGGCACATTGCTAGGTATTGCCCTCAAGCACCGAGTAGCTCTCAGCATCAGGGTTCCCGTGCCGTGATTCAGGCACCAGGTGTTCCACATCCTGTCCAGCCGGCTAGAGGTGGGGGTAGAGGTGCTAAAGGTGGAGGTAGAGGTTCTAGAGGTGGAGCTCAAACCACTAGAGGTGGAGGCCAGCCAGCAGCAAGCCATCCTAGAGATGTAGTTCAGGGTGGTGGGGCCCAGCCCCGATGTTATGCTCTTCCAGCCAAGCCCGAGGCTGAGGCTTTTGATGCAGTTATTACAGCTATGGTTCTTGTTTTTGATAGAGATGCTTCAGTGTTATTTGATCCAGGGTCTACGTACTCGTATGTGTCCTCTTATTTTGCACCATATCTGGTCATGTCTAGTGATTCTTTGAATGATCCTATTATGTGTCTACACCGGTGGGTAATTCTATTATGGTAGATCGAGTCCATCGTTCATGTATGGTTGTGATTGGAGGTCTTGAGACTTGTGTAGATTTGCTTCTTTTGGACATGGTCGATTTTGATGTCATATTAAAGATGGACTGGTTATCACCTTACCACGCTATCTTGGACTGTTAGGCTAAGATTGTGACCTTAGCTTTACCGGTTCTACCTCGTTTAGAGTGGAGAGGGACTCCTAGTCATTCTACCCATAGAGTTAACTCTTATGTGAAGGCTCGGCGTATGGTCGAGAAGGGGTGTTTGGCCTATTTGGCATATGTTCGTGATTCTAGTACCGAGGTTCCTTCTATTGATTCTGTGCCCATTGTTCGTGAGTTTCCTTAGGTATTTCCTTCAGACCTACCGGGTATGCCACCCGACATGGATATTGACTTTTGCATTGATTTGGCATCGGGCCTCAGCCCATTTCTATCTCGCCGTATCGTATGGCCTCACCTGAGTTGATAGATTTGAAGGAGAAGTTGTAAGACTTGCTTGAAAAAGGTTTCATTAGGCCTAGTGTTTCACCTTGGGGTGTTCCGGTGTTGTTTGTTAAGAAGAAGGATGGATCGATGAGGATGTGTATTGATTACTGGTAGTTGAACAAGGTTACACTCAAGAATAAGTATCCATTGCTAAGGATCGATGATTTATTTGATCAGCTTCAGGGTGACAAGGTATTTTCGAAGATTGACTTGAGATCTGGCTACCATCAGCTAAGAATTAAGGCATCCGATGTCCCTAAGACAACTTTCCGCACTCGATACGGGCATTATAAGTTCTTGGTTATGTCATTCGGGTTGACAAATGCCCCATCAGCTTTTATGGATTTGATGAAACGAGTGTTCAGACCTTACTTGGATTCGTTCGTGATAGTCTTCATTGATGATATTTTAATATATTTCCGTAGCCGGGAGGAGCACGAGCAGCACCTCAGAGTGGTTTTTCAGACCTTGAGGGATAGTCAACTATATGCTAAGTTCTCGAAGTGTGAGTTCTGGTTGAGTTCAGTTGCATTTCTAGGTCATGTTGTATCAGTAGAGGGTATTCAGGTTGATCCGAAGAAGATTGAGGCAGTCAAGAACTGGCCTAGACCAGCATCAACTATAGAGATTCGGAGTTTCTTGGGATTGGCAGGCTACTATTGTCGGTTTGTGGAGGGGTTCTCATCTATCGCAGCCCCGATGACTAGGTTGACCCAGAAGGGTGCCCAGTTCAGATCGTCGGACGAGTATGAGGTGAGCTTTCAGAAGCTCAAGACAGCTTTGACTACGACACCAATGTTGGTTTTGCCCACAGGTTTAGGGCCTTATACAGTATACTGTGATGCATCTCGTATTGGACTTGGTGCAGTATTGATGCAGGATGGCAAGGTCATTGCCTATGCTTCACGGTTGTTGAAGATTCATGAGAAGAACTATCCGGTTCATGATTTGTAGTTGGCAGCCATTGTTCACGCATTGAAGATTTGGAGGCACTACCTATATAGTGTGGTATGTGAGGTGTTCACGGATCACAAGAGTCTTCACTATTTGTTCAAGCAAAAGGAGTTGAATTTGAGGCAGAAGGGGTGGTTGGAGTTGTTGAAGGATTATGATATCACTATCTTATATCATCTGGGAAAGGCCAATGTAGTCGCCGATGCTTTGCGTAGGAAGTCAGCCAGTATGGGCAGTCTCGCTTATATTCCGGTCAGTGAGAGACCGCTTGCTTTGGATGTTCAGGATTTGGCCAATCAGTTCGTGAGGTTGGATGTTTCTGAGCCCAGCCGTGTGTTAGCTTGCACAGTTGCTCGTTCTTCATTAATGGAACGTATCCGTGATCGGCAGTATGATGATCCCCATTTGTGTGTCCTTAGAGACACGGTGCAACACGAAGGTGCCAAGCAGGTTACCTTAGGTAATGATGGAGTTTGGAGATTGCAAGGTCGAGCTGGTGTGCCTAATGTGGGTGGGCTCCGAGAGTTGATTTTAGAGGAGGCCCATAGTTCCAGGTACTCTATTCATCTGGGCACCGCTAAGATGTATAAGGATTTGCGACAACATTATTGGTGGCGGAGAATGAAGAAGGATATCGTCGCATATGTGGCTTGGTGTTTGAATTGTCAGAAGGTTAAGTACGAGCATCAGAGGCCTGATGGTTTATTTCGGAGGATTGAGCTTCCCGTGTGGAAGTGAGAGCGGATCACTATGGATTTCGTTGTTGGACTCCCGCAGACTCGGAGAAAGTTCGACGCAGTATGGGTCATTGTTGATAGGCTGACCAAGTCAGCGCATTTCCTTCATGTGGCAATCTCCTATTCTTCTGAGAGGTTAGCTGAGATCTATATTCGGGAGATTGTTCGTCTTCATGGTGTGCCCGAGTCTATCATTTCAGACTGAGGTACGTAGTTTACCTCACGTTTTTGGAGAGCAGTTCAGTGAGAGTTGGGCACGCGGGTTGAGTTGAGCACATCATTTCATCCCCAAACGGACGGGCAGTCCGAGCGGACCATTCAGATTTTGGAGGATATGCTCTAAGTTTGTGTCATCGACTTTGGAGGCTCGTGGGATTAGTTTTTGCCTTTAGCAGAGTTTGCCTACAACAACAGCTACCAGTCGAGTATCTCGATGGCTCCTTATGAGGCTTTATATAGTAGGCAGTATCGATCTCCGGTTGGATGGTTTGAGCCGAGAGAGGCTTGGTTGTTGGGTACGGATCTAGTTTAGGAGGCCTTGGACAAGGTCAGGATTATTCAGGATAGGCTTCGTACAGCTCAGTCCAGGCAAAAGAGTTATGCCAACCACAAGGTTCGTGATTTGGCATTCATGGTCGGTGAGCGGGTATTGCTTCGAGTGTCGCCTATGAAGGGCGTGATGAGATTCGGGAAGAAGGGAAAGCTTAGCCCTAGGTTCATTGGCCCGTTTGAGATTCTTGATCGAGGGGGAGAGGTGGCTTATAGACTTGCATTGCCGCCGAGCTTATCAACAGTGCATCCAGTGTTTCATGTGTCCATGCTTCGGAAATATCAAGGCGATCCATCCCACATATTAGATTTCAGCACCGTCCAGTTGGACAAGGACTTGTCTTATGAGGAGGAGCCGGTAGCTATTCTAGACCGGAAGGTTCGTCAGTTGAGATCGAAGAGTTTTCCTTCTGTTCGTGTTCAATGGAGAGGTCAGCCTCCTAAGGCATCGACCTGGGAGTTCGAGTCCGATATGCGGAGCCGTATTCCCATCTTTTTCCTAACTCAGGTACTTCCTTCTTATGTCCGTTCGAGGACGAACGATTGTTTTAGAGGTAAAGAATATGATGACCCAAAAGGTCATCACTTGTGTTTCAAGAGCATTCAGTGTTCCAAGGCCTAAAAACCTCTCTTTTACCCCACCTTGATTTGCGTGCGTGGTCCGGACCTATATCCGAAAAGCCTTCTATGTGAAAATAAGAGAAATAGAAATTCTAGAGTTAAAAATTTGATTATGGTTGACTTTGGTCAACATTTTAAGCAAACGGACCCGGATCTGTGTTCCGATGATCCCGAGAGGTCCGCAGTAAAATATGGGACTTGGGCGTATGCCCTGAATTCCGAGGTCCCAAGCCTTAGAAATCAACTTTTGAAAGAAATTGTTTTACTGAATTATCTAAGAAATAAAGAAAAGAATTAATGTTTGAAACCATTGTTATCGGGCCCGTATTTTGGTTCCGGAGCCCGGTACAAACTTGTCATAGTATTTGAAAGATAACTATAAAGTTTGGTGCAAAATGGAGTTTATTTGACGTGAGTTGGACTTCCGGTTGGAGAGTTACGAACTTTGAGAGTTCTTGATGAAAATAATGAGTTTTGAGGTTTAATTCATGATGTTACATGTTAGTTTGATGATGTGATCGTACGAATAAGTCCGTGGGATGTTTTTGAGGTTGTGCGTATACTTGGTTTGAAATTCCGAGGGCTCGGGTGAGTTTCGGGTAGGTTCCAGGATGTCTTAGGCTTAAAACCAGATGTTGTAGGTTCAGAGAAGTTGCAGGTCTCTGAACCTGCCAGTGCGGTCCGCAAGAAAACGTGTGCGACCGTGGAAGGGGCCAATGTGGTCCGCGGTCAACCTTGTACGGTGCGCGGTGGAGGGCTGTGTGGCTGCAGTCGACTTTGTGCGGTCCGCGCGGGGGCACTGGACTGCAGTATCCTCAGGAAGGACTATGCAGCCGTAGTCCATTTTGTGCGGTCCGCACAGGGGGTCTGAGAGGGGTATATTAAAACGGTATTTTCAGTTATTTTTCATTTTTCAAAACCCCAAAAACATAAGAGGCGTTTTTTCAAACAACTTTTCTGCTCCAAAACGTTGGTAAGTAATTTCTAACTCATTTTCTTCATTCCTTAACATCTTTTAACATGATTTCAACTTCAAATCAATGATTTTCATGGGGAAAATTGGGTGTTTTGGGTAGAACCTAGGTTTTTCAAAAATTGGGGATTTGGACCTATTTTTAAAATCTGATTTCAAAACAAATTATATATTTGGGTTTGTAGGGGAATGGGTAATCGGGTTTTGGTTCGAACCTCGGGTTTTGACCATGTGGTCCCGGGGGCGATTTTTGACATTTTGGGTAAAACTTTAGAAAATTCATTTTCATGCATTGGGGTTGATGCATTTAGCCTTTATTGACGTAATTAAGTAACTTGTGACTAGATACAAGCGAATTGGTGTGGCATCGAGGTAAGTGTTTGGTCTAATCTTAGCTTGAGGGATTAGGAGTTGTGTCTTAATTGCTACATGCTAATTTTGGAGTACGATGTATAGGCATGGTGACGAGTATCTATACGTTGGTGTCAAGCATGCCCGTGAGTCTTGTATTATAATTGTTATGACTCCGTTGTGGTTTATTGCGCTTCATATGTTATTATCACCATTGTTCCCTTGACGGGATGTTTGTTTGATATTAATGATCCCTTACTGGGATGTTTGTTTTGATAGTATTGTTCCCTTGCCGGGATGTTGTTGAAATATCATTGTTCCCTTGCCGGGAAGTTGTTATATTACTCTTGTTCCCTTGCCAGGATTCCTTGTGATTATTGTTGGCTTGTAACTGAGAGCGGGTGGTACGCCTACCACAAGATATAATGAAATGGGAGCGGGTGGTACGCCTACCACAAGATATAATAAAATGGGAGCCGGTGGTACGCCTACCACAAGATATAATAAAATGGGAGCCGGTGGTACGCCTGCCACAAGATATAATGAAATGGGAGCGGGTGGTATGCCTACCCCAGGATATAATGAAATGGGAGTGAGTGGTACGCCTACCACAAGAGATAAATGAAATGGGAGCGGGTGGCACGCCTTCCACGAGATAATGAGATGGGAGCGGGTGGCACGCCTGCTACGAGATATAGGAAATGAGATCGAGTTGCACGCCTGCAACAAGATGTCAAAAGAAAGTGAAATCTGCCTTTGTTTTCCTTATTCTTATTAGTGGTTGGATTTTGATTCCTTTATAGTTCTCTTGATATTCTGTTTTACTTATTTTCTCCGAAGCATATTTCCCCTTCCCATCTTTATTTGTTTATTCTGCTTTACTTTGCGCTGTATATTATATAACTACATAGGTTTATTTGGTAGTCTGGTCCTAGTCTCGTCACTACTTCACCGAGGTTAGGCTAGACACTTACTAGCACATGTGGTCGGTTGTGGTGATACTACACTCTGCACTATGTGCAGATCCCGGAGCATCTTTTGGACCGTAGTGTGGAGGCTATCTTCAGTCCACATAGAGATCCAAGGTAGACTTGCAGGCGTCCGCAGGCCCTGGTGTCTCCTCTATTCCTATTTCCTGTTTCATTTTCCTTTTATTCAGAAACAATTTATTGTCATTTTCTTCAGACTTTGTATGTAGTAATCTTTTAGACAGTCTGTGACACTGTAACTCCAGGTATTGGGTGGTTAAGGCTTAAGTATTTGTAATAGATGCATTTTTCATAAATCTTATTGTTGTCTTCCGCTTAAATTTGAATTTCCGCTGTTACCACTTCATCATCTTATATTTGTTAAAAAGAAATAATTGGTTAATGAAGTAATTATATTAAAGGTTTGGCTTGCCTAGCTCACATTATTAGGCGCCATAACGTCTCCCGAGGGTGGGAAATTCGGGTCGTCACAAAATTGGAGAGGCAATGAATTTGGTCTACGCGAACACGAGAGGGCAATCGCGTTTGCGTTCGCGAAGAAGGAAATTTTACCCGGGGCAGAATGTTTAAAAGTGGGTTTCGAGATTTTTGGTCTATTTTCTCCATTGTTGAACGATTTTTGGAGCTTTTGAGAAGGATTGAAGAGGGAGTCGAAGGGAAACACTTGGAGGTAAGATTTTTAAACCCCATACTCAATCCTATGTTGATTTTTACTTGTTTAAACATGAAATTTGTGGAATTTTAAGCCTAAAAATGGGAAATTTTGGCTTGAAGTTGGAGAGTGTAAATTGGGGATTTCAGCGTCCATTTTATGTCCGATTTTGATGTTCTTGGTATGTATGGACTCGTGGGAGGATAAGGCTTCTATTGATGTGATTTTTATCGGATTTCGAGGCATGGGCCCGGGTGTCAGGTTTGGCCAATTTCGGGACTTTTGATATAAATTGGTTATTTTCGAGTGGGCTTTGTTCCCTTAGCGTATTTTGATGGTATAAACCTATTTTTGTATAGATTTGGAGCATCCAGAGGCCGATTCGAGGGGAAAAGGCATCGCGGGCTAGAGTTTGGACTGGATAAAGGTAAGTAATGATTGTAAATGTCTGTCCTGAGGGTATGAAACTCCGGATTTCACAACGTTGTGCAACTTTGAGGTGACGCACATGCTACATGACGAGCGTGGGGTCATGCACCATTGGGTATTGCGACTTAATCCATCCCGTATGACTGTTAAACCGCGTATTTGATTGAAAACTATTTGCTATCACTTAGTTTTGGAAAGTATCATCATGTTTTGGGCTGAATGCCATATTTGGACCTCGTGCCAATTGTTTTGGACCCTTAGGGATTTTTTTTACTACAACTCCTCACTGTTTTGACTTCATATTTGTACTCAATCATGCTGTATTATATTGTTTTCATAACTCAGCCATATTTACTCCGTTTTAACTTTTTAAATGATATTTTGGGTTGAGCATCATGTTTTTACTGTTGCCCGAGTGGCTTGAGAGATTTTTGACTGAGTGAGGACAAGGGCCTGATTTGTTACGCCACGAGGTGGCTTGATTTGAGGCCGAGATTCTATTTGATTATGCAACAAGATGGTTATTATTGCGCTTGGTCCGTAAGGGGCTCCTCCCGGAGTTTGTACACCCCTAGTGAGCGCGGGTACCCAGTGTGAGTGATATGATGTAGCCCGAAGGGCTGTTGTTGTTTCATATTATTGCCCGAGGGGATGTTATTGATCCATGTTTGCCCGATGGGAGGTTCATGATTTATGTTAATCCCGAGAGGCTGATTACGAGTGATTGTGAGGTAGCCCGAGGGGCTGGTTTTGTTGATATTGTGTCCGAGGGGCGGTTTATGGTACATGTTTTTCCTGACGGGCTATTTACATTTCTATCATGTTTACTCACTATTTTATCACTCGTTTGAAACTATTGAAAATTATTTTAAAAGGTTTTACCGAAACTAAGCATGATTTTTTTCAAAGTAAATGATTTCTGTACTGTGCTGGAAATGTCCTGCATTTGTTGTAGCGTTTTGACGTGGTTTACGTGTTTTCTTACTGCTCAACTTTTATTTACTTTTATTACTTACTGAGTTGGCATACTCACATTACTCCCTGCACCATGTGTGCAGATTCAGGTATTTCTAAACCCGGTAGCGGGTGTTAGTTGCTTAGTGGCAGAGTCATCGGAGTTGGCAAGGTAGCTGCCCGGTGTTCGTAGCCCTGCTCTTCTCCCTCTTGTATTCCTTAGAATGTATTTAGTACATATTTGGACTCTTTATTGTATTCAGACCTTAGTAGATGCTCGTGACTTGTGACACCCCGATGTCGGACTTGTATATTTTTTCTTCACTGTTCATTTAGACTTAAATTATGAGACATTTGATTAATCAAATGCTTAAAAATAATTTTTATTGATTAATGGTTAATTCGAGAGTTGTGTCGGCTGGCCTAGTTTCACGATAGGCGCCATCACGACCGGGTCGATTTTAGGGTCCTAACATCGACAACCAAGTTTGGATGTCAAAAAATGAAGAAAACAAAATACTCTGTAAAAAACCTATAGCCGTGCCGCGTGGGGCGACGCGATAGTGAAAATTGCTGCTGCCCGTCAGAATTCGCTTTCTGATCTTCTCCACTATCACACTGCTTGGAGCGGCGCACTTGTACAATTTTCTAAGAGTATTTTCCTGTTCGGCTAGGAAAGGGTAGTTTTGTCCGGACCCATTCCTACATGGTTTAAATATACCAATACACGAATTTTAGAAGACTTTTGACCTTAGAAGCGTTTGGAGAGCATTGGAGGCTATAAGATATAGGATTTCATCATTTTTCCGTCAATTCAATACGGAAGTTTGGATTGTAACGTTAGATTGATATTTTCTTACTCTTTAATTCTATTAATGATGACTTTCTCCATATCTATGAAGTAGTTTACCTTAGGGTTTTACATGATATTGTGACTTGATTGTTGTTTATGAATTTGACTACTATTTAATTGCTTGAATTTATTAGAGGAGCTTTAATATAGTTGTGATTTTATTCTTTATAGTATTTAATCGATAGAGGAACATCTTATTGAATATTATTACAGCGTATGCCTTAGTTTGTTTTGATGAATATTTGAAGCAATCCAGAGAGCATTTCTTTTACCGTTTAATTAAGATTGAGAAATATTCACCGGAAGTTTCTCTTAGATCATTCCTACCAATAGATTCTTGCAAGTTTCACCGCACGTCACATTAGTTTATTTGAAAGATTAGATTTAATCGAGAGAGGAGTCTGAATCAAAAGTATAAACTAATCACCTATTGAATTCGTGAGAATCGATAGAACCTCAAGAGTGAAATATAATAGTATTATATCTAGAATAACAATCTTACATCTATCATGTCAAAACCCTTATTTCTCATATCGATAAGAAACTAACTCTTCTAATCTCTAGTTTGTATATGGGTAAAACCGAGCTCGATGCTCGACCGAACATCTAGAACAGTAATTGCATAGAATTCGAAGTTACGGGTGAAACCAAGATCGATATTGAAGTTCGAAGATCAATATAATATCCAGCATAGTCAGCCAAAATCGGAATATCACAATATTAGCCTCGAACGCATCATCGAGATCATCAGACTTGCCATCGAGTTTATCGAAGACATAACCGACTTCGCTCCCAATGGCCTCAAAGAAAATCTTTGCCAACTCATGAGACAGAGGTCCATGATTCTCGCCACTAACTAATCATTTTGGCGTGAATTATGGAATTAGAGCTAATAGTCTTCAAAATCAAGGACCTATGTTTCTTATAAAATAATGTCTAAAAGGTAGATCCCGATCAATAAATAGAGGGGACTCATTAATTTAGGGGACACATTGTAACATATATCAAAAGCAATATACTGTTATTTCTAGCTTTGTCATAACTCATTTTGCTCTGTCTTTCACAATATCATTCCTAGCTAATGGAAAATCAATCTCACAAGGCTAAAGTTTGCTCAATTTGTGAAGGTTATATTTATCTTTCTATTGTTTACTTCCACGTTAATCTGATTTCTTATTCTTGTATCAGGTTATGTCATATATCCTTAAAACCGCGTATAAATTCAATTTTTATCCTATTTTGAGGGTAAACAGTTTGGCGCCCACCGTGGGGATAAGGATAATAGTGGTTATTTGATACAAGCCTATATAACATACTGCTTTACTCTTGCTCTTTGAAGTATCTTTGATTTCAGTCTAAAAATGACAAACTCTCAATTAGCTTCCCTACATATCGACAGCGAGTCCGGCCATCAAGGTGAAAATAACAACATAGCGCCTGTAACGTAGGGCCACCCGCTGATACCATTGGAATTCAGACCGCAGATTGACGTAAATTTGCATGTTCCATTGAAGCAAACTTGCCTATCGACCCTGAAAATAGCATCTATGGTGGAGCTCGATCGGTATATCGAAACAACCAAAACATTGAAGAAGACGAGATCAACCTACGCTTGATCTTTGAAGTGATGCAAGATCAACATGTGGCGATAGCATAGTTGCATTGCCAAAGCTAGGCGTTGAGCAGGTCCGAACCCGATCCACTTCGATAAGTCACCCACAGAACGGAACTGGCCACGGTAAGGTCGAATGAACAAGAGTTAGGCACTAACCCTGAAATTATAAAGATGCTCGAGGAGCTGATAAAGCAGGTAGAATTAGGGGAAAAGAAAATCGAAGAGAATGACAAGAAGGTTGAAACCTATAACTCCAGGGTAGATCAAATCCCAGGAGCAACCCCGATATTGAAGGGACTGGATTCCAAGAAGTTTGTGCAAAAATATTTTTCTTCGAGCGCGACGCCAAAACCGATCCCCAAGAAATTTTGTATGCCCGAAATACCTAAGTACAACGGAACGACTGATCCAAACGAGCATGTAACCTCTTATACATGTTCCATCAAAGGGAACGACTTAGAAGACGACGATATCGAGTTTGTTCTACTGAAATTTTTTGGGGAGACCCTATCAAAGGGAGCCATGATATGGTATCACAATTTACCTCCTAATTCTATTAACTCATTTTCTATGCTTGTAGACTCTTTCGTAATTAACGACGAAACAAGGAAATCAGACCTTTTTAAAGTCAAATAGAAGGATAGCGAGATGCTCAAGGAGTTCGTGTCCCGTTTTCAAATGGAACGAATGGATCTGCCGTAGGTCACTGATGATTGGGCTATTTAGGCTTTCACTCAGGGACTCAATATTCGAAGCTTGGTTGCTTCACATCAATTGAAGCAAAATTTAATAGAATATATTGCCGTTACCTGGGCCGATGTACACAATCGGTATCAATCAAAAATCAGAGTTGAAGATGATCATTTCGGAGCCCCTTTAGAGTCTGTTTATCATGCCAGGACCCTCGAAAGAATCAAGAGAGACACTAATGCAAACAAGGATCTAATAGGGATCGATATCGGCCATATAATGGAGATCGGATGAGTAGCGGGTCCGACTAAAACCCTATAAGAAACGAAAGGAGAAATGACCAAGGTCGAAACAATCGGGGGATCATGACCAAAAACGGCTTCAACAAGTCCATCCGGCCTAAAGAAGCTCCGAGGCTATCGGAGTATAACTTTAGTATTGATGCAGCCGTCATCATATCGGCTATCGGGCGAGTCAATGATACCAAATGGCCTCGACCTCTACAATCAGATCCAGCTCAAAGGGATCCCTACTATATGTGCAAATATCATAGAACTCACAGTCATAGAATGGAAGATTGTCGACAACTGAGAGAAAAAGTAGCTCGACTATTCAATAATGGGCATCTTCAAGAATTTTTGAGCAACCGAGCAGAGAATCACTTCAAAAATAAGGATTCTAATAGGCAAACAGAACAAGAAGATACTGAACCTTAGTACATCATTAAAATGATCATTGGTGGAGTCGATATCCCACAAGAACCGATGTTGAAACGCACCAAAATGTCCATCACTAGGGAGAAGCGAACTCAAGATTATAGACTAGAAGGAATCTTATCTTTCAGCAACGAGGATGCAAAAGGAATCATACAAACTCACAATTATGCACTGGTAATATCCATACTAGTGAATAAAACTAGAATTAAATGTGTGTTAATTGATCCAGGTAGCTCGACCAATATTATTCAGTCGAGGGGTCGTAGAATAGCTTGGTATACTAGACAAGATCGTGCCTGCATTCCGAGTCCTAAACGGGTTCAACATGGCATGTTAAACCACTAAAGGAGAGATCACGTTACCGGTTAATACCACAGGAGTCATATGAGAGGCCAAGTTTTATGTGATCGAAGGAGACATAAGGTACAATGCCCTTCTCGTAAGGCCTTGGATCCACAACATGAGGGCGGTGCCCTAACTCTTCACCAAGTGCTAAAATTCCCGGTCTCTGTGGGAGGGATTAAGACAATCTATGGGGAACACCCGACAACAAAAGAGATGTTTGCCATCGAAGAGGTGATTCCGATATCAATGCTCACAACATAGAAGGAACCAAGTTCAAGCTCGAACCAAGACCAAATAGCAATCAGCGATACCGGCTGCGACCCGATTGGATAAGCAAAAGACTTACGAGAACAACGATTACAGGGTTCCTTGATCTTTTATATTCCCCGATGACTCCGACGCAACCAAATCAACGGTCGAATAGTTGGAACAGGTTATATTGATCGATCATCTTACCTATCGAAAGGTATACCTGGGTAAGGGGTTAACTCCCGAGCTCAGGAAATTTTTTATTCAATTTCTTATAGTTAACTTCGATTGTTTTCTTGGTCCCATCTTGATATGACAGGTATCCCACCAGAGACAACCACTCACAAGCTAAGCCTGGACCCAAAAATCAATCTGGTCAAGCAGAAGAGGAGGCCCCAGTCCGAAGTAAAACATGCTTTCATCAAGGATGACGTAACTAGACTTCTTAAAATAGGGTCCATTCGGGAGGTTAAATTCCCAGAATGGTTAGCAAATGTAGTGTAGTCCCTAAAATGGGAACAAACTGAGAATGTGTGTAGATTATAAGGATTTAAATAAGGCATTCCCCAAAGACTCTTTCCCGTTGCCCAACATCGATCGCATGACTGATGCCACGGCCGGCCACGAGATACTCAGTTTTCTCGACGCCTATTTCTGGTATAACCGAATACGGATGAACCCAAATAACCAAGAAAAAACTTCCTTCATCACTAGATACGGTACGTACTGCTATAGCGTAATGCCATTTGGATTAAAAAAAACGTCGGTGCCACTTATCAACGTCTAGTAAATCAGATGTTTGAGGAAAAATAGGAAAATTGATGGAAGTTTACATTGATGATATGTTAGTAAAGTCCCTACGAGCAGAAGACCATTTAAAACATTTGCAGGAAACCTTCAGTATATTGAATAAATACAACATGAAGATGAATCCAAAAAATTATGCTTTTGGAGTCGGGTCAGGTAGATTCCTCGGGTTCATGGTATCCAACTGAGGAATCGAGATTAACCCTGATAAGATCAAAGCTATCGTGCATATCAGTATAATCGATAAAATGAAGGCCATACAAAGGCTAACCGGGCACATTGCTGACCTAGGGCGATTCATCTCGAGGTCCTCCGATAAGAGCCATCAATTTTTTCGTTACTAAAGAAGAAGAAGAATAGCTTCACATGGACCCCAGAGTGCCAACAGGCCTTGGAAGAACTTAAGCGATATCTATCGAGCCCACAACTACTTCATGCGCTGAAGGCGGATGAACAATTTTACTTATATTTGGCAGTATCAGAGATAGTGGTAAGTGGAGTCCTAGTTTGGGAAGAATGAGGTACGCAATTTCTAATTTATTATGTTAGCAGGACCTTAGGTAAGGCCGAAACTAGGTATCCTCGCCTAGAAAAATTGGCGCTCTCTTTACTAAGCGCTTCTAGGAAACTGAAACTATATTTTTGGTGCCATCTTATATGTGTTGTAACAAATTACCCGTTGAGAAATGTAATGCATAAACCCGAACTCTCGGGACGATTGGACAAATGGACCAAAAATTAGTGGGTATGATATTGAGTATCTACCACGGACAACTAATGAGTCTCCAATTTTGGTAGATTTTGTGGCCGACTTTACACTGTCCCAAATACCCGAGGTCGATAGAGAACTGTTGGTTAACTCGAGGACGTCCTCAAGAACCTGGACCCTCATTACAGACGGTACCTCAAATGTAAAGGGGTTCGAAATTGGCATCGTGTTAAACCCACCCACATGAAATGTAGTTAGATAATCCATTAGAACTGTAAAATTGACTAATAACGAGGCGGAATATGAGGCCGTGATTGCAAGTCTCGAATTGGCCAAAGGCTTGCAGGCAGGGGTGATCGAAGTTAAGTGTGAGTCTCTCCTTGTGATGAACCAAGTTAATGGGACATTCGAAGAGAAAAATGAATGCAAAGGTATCTAGATAAATTGCATTTAATATTACACCGGTTCAAAGAATGGTCTTTGCAGCACGTGACTCGAGATCAAAATGGCAAGGCCGATGCCCTTGCAAATTTAGGGTCATCGGTCAAAGACGGTGAGCTCAGCTCAGAGGCAGTTGTACAACTCAGGAGATCAGTAGTTGAAGAAGGTCATGCCAAAATAAACTCTACAAGCCTTACTTGGGATTGGAGAAACAAATACATAGAGTATTTGAAGATCGGGAAACTACCCATAGATCCAAAGAATCGAGGGTCCTGTGCACAAAAGAAGCCCGATTCAGTTTGTCCGAGGACAAAATCTTGTTTAGGAGAATGTTTGATGGCCCTCTAGTAATATGTCTAGTACCGAGAGACATCGACTACATTCTAGGGGAAATCCATAAGGGTACCTGCGGAAATCATTCAGGTGCCGAATCATTGGTTTGAAAATTAATCAAAGCCGGATATTACTGGATCGATATGGAAAAAGATGCGAAAGAGTTCGTACGAAATTGTGACGGATACCAAAGACATGATCCGATGATTCACCATCCCGGGGAATCGCTGCATTTGATCTTGTCATCATGGCCATTCATGAAGTGGAAAATGGACATCGTTGGCCCTTTTTCACGAGCACCGGGTAAGGCTCAATTTGTTTTATTTATGACTGACTATTTTTCTAAGTGGGTTGAAGCATAGGCATATGAGAAGGTTAGGGAGAAGGAAGTCATCGACTTCATTTGGGACCACGTCATATGTCGGTTCAGGATGCCATCCGAAATTTTATGTGATAACGTGAAATAATTTATCGGCAACAAAGTGACAAAATTTCTCGAAGATCATAAGATCAAAAGAATCTTATCGACACCTTATCACCTAGCGGGAATGGATAAGCCGAATCAACCAACAAAACCATAATCCAAAACCTAAAGAAAAGGTTAACCGACGCCAAAGGGAAATGGGAGATAATGCCTGAAGTCCAGTACCAGGGCTACCCCCTTCTCATTGGTTTATGGCGCCTAAGCTCTAATACCAGTCGAATTCGAGGAGCCAAGTATCCAATTCTGGTACACAACAAAGGAATCCAATAATGAGGCCATGAATACGAGCCTAGAGCTACTGGATGAGAGGCATGAAACCGCCCTTGGTCGATTGGCCACTCAAAAATAGAGGATCGAGAGGTATTACAATCGAAGGACAAACCTTCGATACTTCAAAATCGGGGAACTAGTATTGAGGAAGGTTACATTGAACACTCGAAATCCGAACGAAAGGAAGTTGGGCCGAATTGGGAAGGTTCATACCAAATTCTTGAGATCACTGGGAAAGGATCCTACAAGCTCGGAATGATGAATGGTGGAAAAATACTGAGCAATTGGAATGTAACCCACCTAAAATGATACTACTGATAAGGTAACTAACAAAGAACAGTACAGAGATTAAGGTCTGAAAGCACGCATTGCACTCTTTTTCCCTTGAACAGGTTTTTTCCCAAATGGGTTTTTCAGCAAGGTTTTTAATGAGGCAACAGTGTTAAATATCACATCAAAAGTAATCGAGGCTTCTCCCTATAATCAACCTCGAATACTGGGGGGCATCCCCCCCGTGCTCCAATCTGAACATTCACACAAGTGTAAAAATACCATACAAACTCGTTTGCTAACTCAAATCATCAAATAGCATCAAATATCATGAATCGATCATTAAAACTTTTTTCAACTTCAAAACTCATTTTTCTAACTTTTCACAAAATGCGTCGCATGCGTACAAGTGTAGAAATATCATACAAACTTAGCAGAATCGTCAAAAATCGATCCGAGGTTGTTTACCAAATATGTTGATCGTGGTCAACTCTGGTTATATTTAAAGCAAAAAATCACATATGAAATTTCTGAAAAAGGATAGGACCATGCACACAAGTAATAAATCATCAAATAAAGCTATGGGAGGTCTCAGAATATGGAAAAGGGAGCTAGTACTCAAACCGACCAGTCAGGTCATTACTTTCTCCCTCATTTAAACATACGTTCATCCTCGAATGTACCATAGCCATTCTAAAGCCGTAAATAGCTGAATAAACTCATCATACTCATACCAATGAGTGGTCCCATTCACCACGGTCCATATAAGTCTATGAACACGACCCCGACTGAAGATTCTTCCTTCGATCTTAGCCCACATGGCATGGAACTAAATTTCAGCATCCAGAATCCCCTATAAGATTTGATCCTTGTGCATATACACTGTATCAATATCAACAAGCTCCATCAAGCTATCAATACACTTCCAAGATCAAACCACTCAATGTACCCATAACTCATGTACTCACAATTGTAACCTTCCGACCATAATAGCCGCTCATTACCACACTCGGTACTAGTAATATACCTCATGTCAAATAAAACCTCATTCCAAACCTTTGCAATGCTTCTAATGATAAAAGAAACACGCATAAACTCATAACCACCCATGGATGTTCCAAATATTCTTTATCCCAATATAATAGTGCAAATTCCAGGTCCAAAAACATCGTCTCATCAAGTACAAGTAGCTCAACCGACAAATCACACCAAAAGTCGCATGAAACCTCACTCAACATGATCCATACACCAAACAAGCAATAACCTAGATATGACAAATAATAGTAAGAAGGTAAAATAAGCATACTACCAAGCAAATATAACAGGTCGAGAAATATTGAACATATCCTTATGAACTATTTTCACAAACTAGAAACAAAACACACAAAATAAGAATAAGGAATCATATCTCATCATAGTGTTGTCGCGGCGTGTCACCTGTTCCCACACACTGCCGTTGCAGAACACAACCCGATCCAATCATATCAATCCACCTAGAAATACCCATCGAGCCAAATGCTCATGCTCACTAAACACATTTGCATCAATATTAAGCATGATAGAGTGCATAAATACAACTAGGGAAGATGAGTAAGCATAATACACTACGAAAAGGATTAATAGGGTTGAGGTGAAATAAGCAAATTAATATCACAGAGCCATCTCGCTCATATACTGCCACAACACGTAAATAGAACCACAACATGCGTGTGAGTAATCAAGTAATGTCTTAACTCATCGTAGCATAAGAGGAAACACATGAAAGGACCAAGGGATGGATAACATCCATTTCGCCCGATGATACGCCCACAGTCAATGCTGCACTAGAGTAAGCAAGCTCGATCAGATGTAGAATACACATTCTTATTAGGCCTACCAATGAGCCCCCAAAATAGTTCGATTACTTCTAAATCAGGAAAGTAACCTTCCAAAAGTCCACAGCGACCCAATCCATAACACACACAATTAGTCGTCCAACTCTTAACATGCTTTCACAGTCTGCAATCAAGGAACAGTCTGCCTCTGAGAACATCCAATCTCCAAACCTCAAGAATACATGAATATCCATATCTGATCTCCAACTCGCCCACTCAAATGACCGACACATCACTCATACATATTTACCTCATGAGAAATACTCCTGTAAATCTTCTGCACCACTAGAAAAAACCTTAACATCCGCAGCCAACTACTAGACGAATACTGTAATACTCGTCAAGAATCCTCAAATCAATACACAACGTGCCTTCCAAAAAACCCACCCTTCTCAGGTGATACAAGATAGTGCTAGCATCCTTTTAAATATCTAAAATCACCCATGCTGTCTAAAACTCACGACCTTCTTTTGATACTTAAACGCAACCTTGTCCGTGAAAATCTCAATCCCACACGGCGCATCACAACTATCAATGCTAACTTGTAAAAATTAAAAAATATCATAATCAACTCTGAATTACAAGTAGGATAAACAACCCATGAACCAGAAACCTTCTACTTAACCTAATCCAGGAGAACATTACAACGCAGTAGACCTTCTATACTCCGAGAAGACATCAACCTCAAATTATGGTCATAACCATCCCGAATTCTTCGAAACCCGCTAGTACCTAGCCAAACCATCGGAACTGGGCTAACCTAACTCAATCAAGTCATGCAGACTGCCGAACCCAAAGTAACACCGATAAAAAGGCTTTCTCAGAAAAGACTTCATGTGAATCCGAAGTTGTTTCTTGCATCTTTATAATACTACCACATAGAAACAATAATGATATAGAAGTACCGCAAGTCTTGACGCCATCCAATACAGATCTCAAGTTCTAGCTGTGCACAAATTCAAAAATCCTTAAATGCATCATATTAATCTTGAACCCACTATAACTTCTCCAAAGTCATCCACTCTGCTCCAATCTCCGATGCATAGCCAATATTCACTAAAGAACTTGTGTCCTCCAGTATGTGAATATCCAAAAGGAGCAACTAAGAGATTTTCATTTTGTTGCACACTACATCCACTATAAATATCAAACTTGAATCATTCCAAGATTTTCATATACCCACAAAGTATGGTGCATCATACATCCATCCAATCTCTTGCTCAAATCATCCTTGAAGTCATCCTTTTCAAGACATAGCTAATCCACAAGAGTCCCTTAGTCTAGAAATTGATATAACACATGAATCTGCAATCTGATCGTCGATACTGACTCCCCTACTTGGCTTGAAGACATAGAACACATCGTCGGTAACCTCTAGTACCCTTCCTTCATAGGTGCCCTGATCTCGCACTTTTAGTCAGCAGCATACTTCATAAACTTATGTAACACTAGTCATAAAACACTCTTAAGACTCTGCTAAGTGCATACTCATCCTTGTCACAGTCAAGCCAACTTCCTCAAATTCTCCGAAATGAAAGTATATGCATTCCAACGAATAGAAGCCTCATATGAAACACATAAGCTCAAATATTCTCGCAGGAGATAAACCAATATCTAGCCTCAAATCAACACCTTCCCATGACACTACCATGTTGTATGTGGCAAAATCAGTGGGCCTAATTTCTTGCGATCGAGTCACTTTAGAAGAACACCTCGAGAGCCTAAGGACTCGAAGCTATGACCGAGTTCCCTCCTTTGGAGTTCGTCGAGGTCCGACTTAAAGAAGATACAGATCGAGGCTAGAGTCAAATGGGGAACTCCCTAGGCACACAGCTAAGTCCGACAAAGCTGACCTACCTGGAACCTATGTCAAGGCGTCACGTCTAGCTGTCTCATCTCCCTGCATTTACAATTAATGCATTTTGTACTATGACGGGATTCCCCTTCTATATAAAGGGGATCCTCATCAATTTGTAAGGGGATGCTATTGCTCCAACTATTCTACACAAGATCAATAACAACTCTCTCTCTCTTTTCTATCTAACTTACTCACTCGAGGCTACCTCTTCATTTATTGCTTTCATACTTGTTCTTCATTTATTGTTTGATATTGGACGTAAAGAGCCTCCTTTTAGTTATAGCCTAACTGTTAATACCTTCCCGATTACCCCGATAGCTCGAGCTCGAGCCCATGCATCGACCTCGAGGCCTCTCATCCGTAATTTTGAGGACCGGATAATAAGCCCCTCGGTTTGATTATAACTCTATTTTAGCTCGCTTTTCATCTTTTATCTTCGCGTATCTAGCATCAATTGCTCTAACAAATAGCTTAAAAATAGATCACATATTTTTAGAGTCCCATCAACAAATTTAATTGTTATTACCATTTTTCATGGTAAACAGTTTGGCCACCACTGTGGAGCTAAAAATAATAATGTTTATTTTCTTGCTAGTTTTATTACACAACGCAAGTTACCTTTCACACTTTTTCTTCTCCCTGATCTTCGATTTCAGGTCAAAATGTCTGGCTCGGTAAACAGAGTTGAAAACGACGACCTTGAAAACCATAGAGAAAATGGTGTGGCTATTCAAATCATTGGCGTGCCACCGCAGAACCTCGATAACACACCTGGACCGATTCCAGCGGACGTGGAGTCGCAGGACGCACAACATGTCGACGAAACCTCACACACCAACAGGAGCATACAACATGGTGACCAACAGGATGCCCAAAAAACCCCAGCCCGGGAAGAGCAGGAAGTTAGTATTCATGTTATTTTCAAAATGTTGCAGGCACAACAAATGGCTATTGCTCAGTTGCAAAGCCATCCCAAGACTCCCAGCACAGCAGCACCGAAAACAGCTCCCCCAATCGAATAGGTACCCTAGAGATCGAGAAATAATGGATCGATAGCTGACCCTACCATCGTAAAAATGCTTGAGGGTATCACCAAAAGAATCGAATCGGGCGAGAAAATGATAGCAGCCAACAACAAGAAGGTCGAGACCTACAACTTCAGGGTCGATCAGATCCCGGGTGCACCCCTGGTCCTTAAAGGTGTGGATTCAAAGAAGTTCATACAAAGGCTGTTCCCTGAAGAAGCGGCCCCGAAACCCATTCTTTAGAAGTTCAAAATGCCGGAACTCCCTAAGTACAATGGGACCATAGACCCTAATGAACACGTCACTGCCTACACCTGTGTCGTAAAAGGCAACGATATAAAGAATGACGAGATTGATTCTGTATTGTTAAAAAAATTCAGGGAAATACTCTCGAAAGGGGACATGATGTGGTATAACAACTTGGCTCCTAACTCCATAGATTCATTCTCCATGCTAGCAGACTCCTTCGTAAAGGCACATGCTGGTGCCATCAAAGTAACGACGAGAAAGTCTAACGTTTTCAAAATCAAGCAAAGGGAGAACGAGATGTTGCGGGAATTCGTGTCTTGCTTTCAGATGGAACGAATGGAGCTACCGTCAGTCTCCGACAAGTGGGCAGTGCAGGCTTTCACCCAAGGTGTGAATGAAAATTAGCTCGGTGGCTTCAAAATAGCTGAAACAGAACCTGATCGAGTATCCAGCTATGACCTGATCACACGTCCACAACCGGTACCAGTCGATGATCAGGGCCGAGGATGACCAGTTAGGATCACCTTCGGGCTTAGTATACCCGAGCAAGGTCCTAGTAAAGGAACGTAGTGCCAATGGGCCCCACTTGTCGGAATACATCTTCAACGTCGACGTGTCAGACATCGTGTTTGCCATCAGTAAAATCAGAGACGCCAAGTGGCCCAAGCCTATACAGTCAGATCCTTTGCAAAGGAATTACAACTTAGTATGCAAATTTCACAACACACACGGCCATAAGACCGAGGATTGTCATTATCTACGAGAAGTGGTAGCTCGACTACTTAATAAAGGGCATCTCTGGGAATTCCTTAGCGATAGAGCGAAACATCAGTTCCGGGAAAGGGAGGCAACCAAGAAGAATGAGGCAAACGAGCCACAACATGTCATCGACATGATTATGTGGGCGTTGATGCCCCACAGGAACCCGCAATAAGAGAACGAAAATATCCATCACCAGAGAAAAGTGGACCCGAGGATATATTCCCGAGGACGCCCTCACATTCAGCAAAAAGACACCGAGACCTTGTCTCAACCTCACAATGATGCAGTGTTAATCTCCTTCCTTGTAAACTCTTTTCAAATAAAATGTGTACTTGTGGATCCAGGTAGCTCGGCCAATATTGTCAGGTTGAGGGTGATAGAGCAGCTTGGACTGCTCAACCAAATCATGCCCGCACTCGAGTCCTCAACGGATTCAACATGGCAAGTAAAACAACGAAAGGAGAAATCATCCTTCCGGTCAGAGTGGCCGACATGACCTATGACGCCAAATTCCATGTCATCGAAGGAGACATGAGGTATAACGCCTTATTCGGATGGCTGTGGATACACTGCATGAGAGCGGTACTGTCCACCCTTTACCAGATGATGAAATTCCCAAAAAAGGACGGAATTAAAATTGTCTACGGGGAATAACATGTAACAAGATAAATGTTTGCAATACATGACGTGGCACAAATGCTCGTACCTCCGCCCTTGAATAAGCCAAAGGGCGATCGGGCGTCACCCTCGATCAAACTTGACGAAACAAAATAAAGGACCATACCGCGTCCTCACCTCGGGCGATTGAAATAAATCAGCCCTCACGATTGTAGCATATCAATCCTCGAGGCGTCACCGACATATCTCACTTCAAGGTACGACCATCCCCTTCTTATTTCGAATTTCGAACTAACCCTTATGCAGGCACTCGATCGGAGCGGTCATAATGCTAACCCTGCTCGAAGACCTTAAGGTTTTAAAAGCATCAGTTGCACTCTTTTCCTTCGACCGAGTTTTGTCTCGAAAGAAGTGTTTTACCAACAAGGTTTTCAACGAGGCGACGTCTGCGTTCTACCTAAGGGAAACTCAACAAATGCTCAAAACTTCTTTTGCAGTCAACTTTGAATGCTAGGAGGCATTCCCCCAGGAAACCACCCGCTCAAAAAGCCATGAAACGCCAAAGGGGGTCCCTGTAGGAAAGTAATGTACCAGACCAAACAGTCAAACGAACCGTGTCCATATAGCCGGGCTCCCCTCGACGAATATGTGTACTATTGTACCGAATAATCAAAGAATATCTTTTGTCAAAGACACCTTTGCAAGATGAGGCAACAATTTCTCTGCCGTAAACGTCCCGAACACTCGGGGACTGGCATTGGTAATTCAACACTTAGACGACCTCCAGGTCGAGACTCCGAAATCATAAAGCCTTCAGGTAAGGCAATACGGAAATCGCTAAGGATATCCAACATCGAAGGTACCTCGAGCACTCAAAAACTGACATTAAAAGCTCGAAAGAGAAACACACGGCCCCAAGGGTCGGAACTCCATGCTCGTTAGCCCTTGATGAGGCAACTCTGAATTCACGAGTAACGGGCTTCGAGCCTAAGCAAACTCGAAGACTCAGAGACTGTCGCCACTCACCACTCACTTAAACACCTGAGGTCGTAAGACCTCGAGCGAGCAAACTCGCTCTAGCAAGATCTATTTAACATAGCAACAAAATTTGTAAGACCTTAACGACATGAAAAATATGTAAGACCTCAATGGCATGAAAAATCTGTAAGACCTCAACAGACATGAAAAATCTGTAAGACCTCAATGGTATGAATAATATGCAAGACCTCAACGGCATGAAAAAACTGTAAGACCTCAACAAGCATGAAACATCTGTAAGACCTCAAAGGCATTAAAAGTTTTGTAAGACCTCACTATAGGCATAAAACTCGATCCCGAAGTTTAGACTATACATCGCATTTGTAAGACTCCCGAAAGGACATACCCTTGATGTAGATGCCTAAACTACAGCACTCGGAATAAAAAATTGCACCGGCCAAATAGAAATGACTATGGTCAATGCGGCTGCACTAGCCAAAGCGGCTCGGGGACGCCCGACCGTCGCTATGAAATTGTATGCCATTACTTCGAATCTACTTTGAAAAGAACTGGTTCAAACAAGCTACCCTCGAATAGGAAAACGAGCTTCGACCATGTCAGCTCCAAAGCTCAAGGCTTCGAGCTACTCAGCCCACGAGCTAAACCTTCCGAGGTGCTCGAACATCGCCGCTAACAACTTGAAATCAAGGTTCTTCCCGAACCGACGATGGGTCAGGCAAAATTATTTCAAAAAAAGTCCTTAACGAGAGGAATACAAAGCCTACATATACCTAATGGCAAAAGCGTAAGAGCCATTGTTACCAGCCAAACGAGCCTCAAGGCCACACACTAAAAAGGTTGCAACGACCAAAAGCATAAGAGCCACCATCGCCACCTTAAAATTTTAAAACTTGAGGGGCAAAGAGAGCTCGGGTCATAACCCGATTTGGAGACCAGGTCGAAAATAGTTAACTATACATGCCTAAGGGCATAGCGTAATAGCCATCGTCGCCAACTTCACAAGCCTCAGGGCCACATACATAAAAGGTCACTTCGACCCAAGGCGTAAGAGCCATTGTCGTCAGTCTACTAAAAAAATAAAAAAATAAAAAATTGAGGATCAAGTGAGCTCGCGTCACAACCCGACTCGGAGACTGAACCCAAAATAGTTAAAATATAAATGCCCAAGGGCAAGGCATAAGAGCCATTGTCACCCACCCATACAGACACAAAAGCTTGAGGGTCGACTAGGCTAGAGTCAAAACCCGACTCAGAGACTAAAACCAAAATAGTTGAGAAAAGCATAAAAGCTCTAATGCCAGCTTACACTAAAGGCCGCATCAACCGAACGCATAAGAGCTTCCGGGCCTACTTGATGAGCCTCGGAGCCATATTACGAATCTAAGGATTCTCGACAACTCCGAAACCAGTCCACCTGGTTAGAAGAAAAGCAAAAAGGGATACATAGGAAATAAAGTTTCAGGTTTTCTTTTATTTACATACACCAGAAATTGCATTCTCCATCTACAAACGTGCTTTGCGAATATCACATACAAAATGGCAAAGTCTACGCCCTGCTCCAAAAGGCTATGGCCTACCAGCCTTATCTTCACTCTCCGCAGCGTCGTCCAGAAGTGACCGAGCATCACACTCATCTGCCCTTGCTCGAGCCAGCTCTTCCAGGAGAATAAAACCCCTGACGCCGATCTCTTTAAGTACCTCTCTTCAGGATCTGCAACGAACATATTCCTTGATCATCTCTTTACGATCCAGGGCCCTCTTCAACTCGGCTTGGGAAACAGTAGCATCCTTCAAATGAATCACCATCTCCTGATCAGCCTTAGTCCGGCTCAATGCTCCTATAGCCCGAGCATCAACGATCTCAGCCCTGACCTTCGAAAGTTTGGACTCGAGCTTCGTGATCATATCTACTTGAACTGAAGCATTGTCATAAGCCAACCGGAGTTGGGCCTCGAAGGCAGGAACTTTAGCCAAGGCACCCTTCTCGTCTAAAGCTTGAGCCTGCACCTGAGCTCTTAGCTCGCCACAGTCATTCCTAACTCGGTCGGCTTCACCCCTAAGGTGCTCTAGAGCCTCAGTCTTTTTCTGCAACTGAGATAGGCAAAAAGTTTACCTAAAAGTTTAAAAAGCGAAATGCATACCGCAAGAAGTTACCTGCTCCATCAAATAGCTCTCGTAATTCGAGCTCGGTACACATTATATCGCCAGTACATCAACTCAACTTCCTTCTACTCGCAGAGGATCCAAGGGACCTACCCTCATCCAGAGCTTTCTAGAGCCTAGCCCCATGATGGAGCAACTTAGACCTAAGCCTATCAAAGGCCTGCAGAAGACAAACTTGATAAGGAGGGGAAGAAACAAGATGCGAAAGGCCTATACCAAAACTTACCATGAAGTGAAGCCAGAGGACTTCCTCGAAGGCCGAGCATACTTCTGTTGGTCCAGCCCCATCAGCCCTGGAAGAACCAACCTCGGTCGAAACATGATCACTCGGAGGAACCACTGCTCCAGAATCGGAGAATTCAGGTACAGCAGGCTCGGGCAATGTTTTCTCCTCGAAGACTTGAACCCTTTTAGCCCTTCTAAGAGCTCTATCGCACTGCGAATACATATCCTATTTATCAACATCGTCCCTTGGCTCGGAAGCTGACAACTCCTCCCCCATCTCTAGAGGAGCACAACCTCGCCGTTTGGGACCTTCCGATACCTATGGCGGCAAGGTCAGTAAATAAAAAGAGGAAAATATCATCCCAATTGTACGAAGGGCAAGGTAAAAGCAGCGTACGCACATACCTTGGCATTTTGCTTCCCATCTGCCCCGGGACACAGCTTGCCACCTACGCTTGTACCAAGTTGCCGGTGCCCATGAAGTTGCTGCAGAAAAGAAGGAAACACAATTACTAAACTGGCTTTCACCACGAGCGAGTCTGAGAAAGCACGAGACACTCCACTCACGCGTGTAATTCCATTCCTCAGGAAATGGCATAAGTTCCACGGGGATAATGTCAGTCGTCCGGACTCGGATGAATCGACTGACCCACTCTCGATCTCTATCTTCCTCATCATCAACAACAAAAGGTGTGGACAAACGGCACCGCAAGGTTAGCAGGCCTCGATAATGAAAGGGCCAGTACAGCCTGACAAGGTGACTGAGCGTGAATTCAACCATGCCTTCTTTGCAAAGAACCTCATCATCAGCACTACTCGTTAAAACGATGGATGTATCTGCACGAAAGTAACCCGATACTTTAAACAGAAATCGAGCACGAACCTATCAAGGGGGCCCAGTGCAAAAGGGTACAAGTACACGTTCAGGAATCCATTGGCGAGGTCCTTAATACCCTCATCCGGGGAAAGCGCCTGTAACTCTACCCCATCGCCCCATCCACAGTCTCTCCTCACTATCTCCAGATACTCCCCTCTTATCGAAGACATAGACTTCAGAGTAAACTCCCGTGGATCCTGAGCACTGGGAGTGGAACTCTCCCCTCTCTACCGGGCAGGCCCTGAAGTAGCAGTCATAGCTATGGTGGAACTAGCAAACTGAAGCGGGAACCTACACGAACACCTTGGCACTAAAGTAACAAAGGACTCGACGCCAAAACGGAAGGGTAAATACATGAAATATTGGGATCTTCCAAGAAGCAGGAGCAACCACATATATATGTAGGAAAACAACAACGATTCGCCCACCCAAGTTAGGCCCCGGGGGACCAGCGGCTTTGACCCGAGTTTCGAGGTGGTACCCGACCTCAAGGTTTCCTCTCAAGGAGAAAAATAAGCACTTCGAGCTCCGTCTATGAGGGCTCAACCTCAGGAAGTCGCCTAAGTACGAATAACCCCTACTCAGAGACCCGCCTACAACACCTTAAAAGGTTATCTACATCAAGCTTAAAGTAAAAACTCCAAGTGCCAGATGTTTACCGGACCACTTCAGGCTTGATTCGGGGAACAACGATGTGCTCCGATAGGAGCCATTTCTATCAACCAAAGACCAGAAGAATATTGACGATCGTCAACAGAGGTATACATTTAAAATCCCCACAAACGCACAAGAGTATACAAGAATATGGCAAATATCAAAAGCAGAAGTAAATAAAATGTCTTCATATTTCATAAATATTGGCTTACAACGGCCCTCGGGGGGTCCTTACATACAGTTACAAAAGCCCGCAATGGGTCCTTACACAGGAACAAAAAAGCAAAAGGATGCACACACATGGAAAAATCCTAGAGCCTAGTCTATTCTTGAAGGTCTACCTCCTGCGACAAATGCCTCTGGGCATGCATCCTCAGAAGCCTTATCCCGGCCTTCTGCAATGATATCCCCAAAGGATAGGTCGAGAAGCAGGGAGGGATGAAAAAATGTTATAGCCCGCCAAAGGTCGAGGACCCTCACTGGCCAAGAGAACCTCGGAGTGATAGCAAACCTGGCGAGCATCGACCTCGCTTGCACGACTACTTTGAATCCACTTCTTGGAACATTGTGCCGTGTAAGCTGCCAGCCCAAGGCAAAGCACCACGTCGAACTGGGGTAGGAAGGTGAGCAGCAGTATATAATCCGAGCCCCCTTGTGAGTAGCTGTATATAGTCCGAAGAACTTTTTACAAGCGAGGAAAGTCGACCCCCAAATATCATTGCCTCGATCCACTAGGGACAACGACAACAGACGTAACAACAACAACAACAACAACATAACGGTATAATCGTGCTCAACATAGGGGAGCTCAGGCAAAAGGCCATGGCGCGGCCTATTGAAAGGCTGCCAAACAACCTTAAGGCCGTGAACTCAAACATGTTGATCAATAATAGAGGAAGATGACAAGGAGAAAGTGATGAATGAGCAGATGAAGACACTTGGATAGAAAAATAACGCCAGAACGCCCCCATTTATAGGAGATAATAACACGCTCATCGAGGCCTTTAAGACTGATCGACAGATGCAATTACCGCATTTTTGAAAAACCAAATCGATGGTGGTACTTTCACCTTGAAGAACGGTAATCGACAGTACATTGAATGATGTCGAAAAGACAAGTCCATGGGATGTCCCGGTTATCGTAAAAACTCGCGCCATAGGTTGCATCATTAGTATGATACCGTCACAGGAGGCTCGAGGAGTCAAGTATTAGAATCATTTCCCATCGCTTCGTTCTGAGAAACACAGAGACTATCCGTATGCGGCAAAATCAGAGGGCCTAATTTCTTGCTATCGAGTCACTTCAAAAGAACACCTTGAGACCCAAAAGATGCAAAGTTATGACCGAGTTCCCTCCCTCGGAGCTCGTCAAGGTTCGACTTAAAGAAGATACAGATCCAGGCTAGAGTCAAATTGGGAACTCCCCAGGCACACGGCTAAGTCTGACAAAGCCGACCTACCCAGAACTTGTTTCAAGGCATCACGTCTGGCCATCCCATCTCTCTACATTTACAATTTATGTATTTTGTACTATGATGGGATTCCCCTCCAATATAAAGGGGATCCTCATCACTTTGTAAGGGGCCGCTGTTGCTCCAACTAGCCTACACAAGATCAATAACAACTCTCTCTCTCTCTCTCTCTCTCTCTCTCTCTCTCTCTCTCTATTCTCTAACTTACTCGCTCGAGGCTACCTCTTGATTTATTACTTCCATATTTGTTCTTCATTTATTGTTTGATATTGGCCATAAAGAGCCTCATTTTAATTATATCCTAACTGTTAGTCCCTTCCCGATTACCCTGATAGCTCGAGCCCGAGCCCAGCCATCGACCTTGAAGCCTCTCATCGGTCAGTCCGAGGCCCAGATAACAAGACCCTCTGTTTGATTATAACTCTGTTTTAGCTCGCTTTTCATCTTTTATCTTCATGTATCTAGCATCAACTGCTCTAACAACTAGCATAAAAATAGATCACGTATTTTTAGAGTCCCATCAACAAATTTGATTGTTATTACCATTTTCACGGTAAACACATGGTCACAACAACTAGGCAACTAATTATTCCTCCAGAGTCTACACTTGTTAACAAGATAAAAGAATGTCTCGATCCAATATCCAACTAGCCGTGGTGGAACCTAACCAACCCTCTAGGTAAGCCAAATAATTGTAAACACAATTTAATAATAAAATTCAGAGCCAAAACTGGAATAACTGAATCTTTATACAACTCCCCAAGGACTGGTAGTACAAGTCATGAGCCACTAAGGCTTAGATTTACAAACTGAAATGAGAAATGATACATCTATTTGAAATGTACAGGAACAAAAGCTCAAATCTAGAACTACGATGAACTAGTGGTAGTAAAATTTGGAACATGGCACGTTTTCAATTCCAACTCCCGCCATTCACAACAACATCAAGTCCAAAATCTACACGCAATGTGCATAAGTGTAGTATGAGTACAACCGACCCCATGTAAAGTATACTCACTAACACCTGTACAATTCATATTTTTAACAAGTATACAACAAATATGTGGTCAAATCAGGAAAATCTTAGGTAAAACCACTTTGATTCTTACAATTCTTTGTTTTAAAATGTTTTGATCAGCCAACAATCCAGCATATAAAGAAGATATGCAAGTAAATTAGGTAAATAGTCAAGGAAATTGCAAGTAAAGATGAAATGCAATAACCACATATTAGTCCGTTACGCCACACAACCTGATCCAAATAACAATAAGCCAATAAGGCCTGTTGCAGCGTGCAACCCTGTCACGACCCAAAATCCCTCCTTAGAAATTGTGATGGCACCTAGTCTCTAAGACTAGGTAAGCCTAACACTTAATTAAAAACCGATTTTTCACCTATTAACTATTAAGCATGAAACATAAATTTCTATATAAAGCTAAACCTCCAAATATGTTATATAAAAACCAATAGTACAAGTCATAAGCTCTACTGAGTTTACTAGAAAATCTCTAAGTACAATTGTTCCGGAATAGAAATAAACATTACAAAGTAAACTTTCAGAAGGTGACTCTGAGCCCTGCGAACGCGATGACAGGTATACCTTGAAGTCTCTATGGCAATACTCGGCCAGCTATCTAGTGATCAACAAGCTCCGAGGTACCTAGATCTGCACAAAAATGTGCAGCAAGTATAGCATGAGTACACCACAGTAGTACACAGTAACTGTCAAGACTAATCTCGGTGGAGCAGTGACGAGGAACGATCAAGACATATACTAGACATAATAACCTGTACAAGTATGAACGTGAAACTAACAGGGAACAATATACATATAAAGCTAATCATGGTAGAAACGAAAACAATACTTGCAATAGAAAATTAGAAGCAACAATTAGAAACAAGGAACAAACAGGTAATACCGCCATAAAATAAGCTGAATATAGTTAAAGTACGGTGCAACCAAGTAAGGAAAAATAGGTAACAACCCAATAAAAAACTGCTTTCACACAAGATTTATACAGGAATCCCGAGGTACTACACCTCATGACCACAATTCGCGGGTCCCAAGTCACGAACCCTAATCACTTGGCATCTTGTGCCCACATTAAAATTCACAACCGCACAGACACTCACGTGTCAATACCATTAGTACCTCATATCTACACAGGAAACTCACATGCTAAGAGAGTGACAATATCTCATATATGCGCGGACAACTCATGCGCTAGCAACAACAACACCGCATAACCGCAGCAACAACTCACGTGCCAATAGTACAACTCTCACATAGAAGGCAAGTATGAGTGATCAATAAACATCAAGGTTCATCTTCATAATCCAATATGAGTGATTAATTACGTGTATGCGCATGTGTTCTATCAAAACCCGAGTCAACAAGTAAGAGCAAAGACAACGAATGGCACATAGGAAACAACAAAAAAAACATAAAATTCATGACCCACACAAGGTAGGCACACCACTACACAAATATCATCAATAACAATTCCCGTAGGCCATCACAAGTCATCACAAATCATCCCCGACATAGCCCCCTTATATCGCCACCTACGCAACAATAAAGTAAATGACTGTATTGTCCCACTACACGCACATGATAATATTCTCGCCTTGCCTCGGCACATGCGCAACCTCCCCCCCTATATATATATCGCCTTGTCATGGTGCATGTGCAATATGAATAATAACAATAGCACGAACAACTCACATGCGAACACCCCGATAATCCTCTCAGCAATATTACGTGTGCCAAAAATATAAAAATACAATATAACAACTCTCACCACATGTGCCCATATGGCACAAAATTTACTCCACACAAATTCCAATAAAACAACCACACGTAGCCCTCAGCAACACTGAGTACAACAACATTAACAATAACACATGAGTACGGCAAGTAAATCAACCAAAAATTACTAAACACAAAGAAATGAAGAACGAGCTCACAATGTAATACATAACAAGTAATAACGGTTTCAAATAAGAATAACTTAACAATGAGAGAGATAGTGTGTAATAGTGATATCAAATAAGAGTAACTTAACAATAGGAGAGATAACATGTAACAATGACCTCAGATAAGGATAAGTTAACAACCGAAGAGATAACAATAACTTCAATTAAGGATAATCGACTACGGAAGAGATTGCATGGCAATAAAAGAGGCAACAACTTCAATTAAGGCATATAAGGGTATATTTGGGAATAAAGGGTAGAACATGAACCAATCAACTTCAAATAAGACATGTAGGGTGAATTTAGCGATGAAGGATATAACATGATAAGACAACTCTGTTTTAATGCACATAAGAACCAAAGAGTCCAAACGAATCTATATCCACATATAAGCCATGTTCTTTCATGTAGTTCAAATAGTGCAAACAATCAATCTTTATGGTGTAGCTACCCCACACAATGTTAGGCAAAATACTTACCTCAAAAGCCCGAAATCAATACTCAAAGACAGCTTCTCCTTTACAATTCATCACTTCTAAGCACAAATCTAACCAAAATCGACTTAATAACATCAAATAATGAAAGAGAAATCAATTCATATAAAAAAAGCTATGATCTTTACACAATTTCTCAAAAGTAAACAAAAGTCAATCTCGGACCCACCACGTCAAAACCCGAGTCTAAGGGTAAATTGGACTACCCATAACCCAACGAGCCCTTATATGTATTTTGTTTCAAAATCGAGTCCAAATCGAATCTCAAAACTCAAAATTTCATTTTTCAAAATATAGACAAAGTTTCCCAAAATTTCACTTTAGTTCTCTAGATTTTGATGTCAAAACTCACATATAATCATGTAAAATAGTTGGAAATTGAACAAAATAACTTACCCAATGATTATAGATGAAAATCCCTCTGCAAAATAGCCTCCTACCGAATCTAAGGTTCTAAAATATGAAAATGAGACTAAAAATCCCTTCCCTCAGTTTTTTGTCCAGTCGCAGGTGTCACAAATGCAACCTTGCGAACCTCGCAAATGCAAAGAACCTCACATCCTTGTTGTCATCGCAAATGCTATCACTACTAAACCCATACCACCTTCACAAATATGAACCTAGCAAACTAAGCCAAACATACCAAATGCCACGCATTCTTCGCAATTGCGAGACCTGAAGCTTCTATGCAAAAAACCAGCAATACTTAAACTCTATCAAACACTCCACAACGCGTCCGAAACTCACCTGGTCCCTCGGGGTCTAAACCAAACATCAACACAAGTCTAAAAACATAACACGAACTAGCTGGTACGATCAAATCAACAAAATAACATCCGAAACCACTAATCGGACCTCCAAAACTCATGAAATCAACATGAAACTCAAGAAGTTCTAAAAAAACAATTGCGCGTCTGATTCCTATCAAATTGACTCGGAATGACACCAAACTTTGCGGACAAGTTCCAAATGACAAAACAGACCTGTTCCATGTCCCGAAATCAAAATCCAAACACGGTGGATATGAAGTCAACCTACGGTCAGATTTGTAAAAATTATAAGTCTTTAAATTGCCAACTTTCGGCAAACAACACAAACCAACCTACATACTCCAAATTTTATTTTGGGCATACGCCCAAGTCCAAAATCATGATACGAACTTATCGGATCCATCAAAACACCGATACTTAATCGTTTTTACAAATGTCAAACCTCTGTCAATATTTTCAGCTTAAGCTTCTAAAGTGAGAATTACTCATCTAAATTCATCTTGAAACATCCGAAATTCAAATCCGACCATGCACGAAAGTCATAAAACAAAATATGAAGTAATTCAAGACCCCAAACCACTGAACGGATTGCAAAAGCTCAAAAACACAGGTCAGGTCATTACAAACCTGATCCAATAATAGTAACTAGCTCACCTAGAGCTCACATCAACCAGAAACCCAGTCGGTTTCTCACAACCCACGTGTACACCATCAAGAGAGAAACATAAGAGGGTGACCCTAGAGGGATTGATCTGTATCCACAAGCAAGCATTGTCAATTAAAAGTGCTGCCAGCTCGACGTGGTCACAAGCTCAATACCATAAACTTCCCGGTGTGGTCACAGGCTCAATATCAACCGCATGGACAACTCACAAGCCATAATATCAGTATCTTGATCTGCATAGACAACTCACGTGCCAATAGTCACAATCTGCCCGATGTGGTCATGGGCATAACAACATAAATTGCCCCGGTGTGGTCATAGGAATAACTACACAATCTGCTTGGTGTGGTCACATATTTATTAAATAAATCCGCACATCATGGTCACAGGCATAACAACACAATTGGCCCGCACGTGGTCACATGCATAACAACACAATCTGCCCAGCGTGGTCACATGCCCCAATCCAAACTGAGTAGAAAACTGAGTAGAAAATTGCCTCCAAAAACATCCAAATCTGAGCTCCCCAACTCAATAAGTGATAAAATGAGCAAAGCCTTCGAAATAGAGTACCTATACATTGCTCCAGGTATACACTTTGCGAATGCGGAAGGACTCTCGCATTCGCAATGAACAAAAATTCACCTCCACAAAATGACCCTACGCGCTCGCAACATTGACCTTGCAAATGCGATGCACAGTAGACCCAGGCCTTCGCGAACATGGCCAATGTGTTACGAACGTGAAGACATGACCTTGAGCTCCCAGCTCCACAACGCGAGCGCGACACTGTATTGCGAACGCAGAACACAATCAACTTACCTTTCACGAACACGTTACATATATCGCGTCCACAAAGAACAAATCATAGTTGACCAAAATACACCTTGATCGCGGCTGGACCTTCGGGATTGCAAAGAACAGCAGAAGCAACAAGTAACAATAGAAACCAACAATAACAACATGGCCAAAAATGATCTGAAACCCATCCGAAACTCACTTGAGCCCCTCGGAACACCGTCCGAAAATACCATCAAGTCAAAAACCACGGACCTACTCGAGGCTTTAAATTACACATAACAACATCAAAACCATGAATCACATCTCAAATCAAACTTAATGAACTTTTAACTTCAAAACCTCATACCAAACTGTATCAATCAATTATTCCTATTTGCTTCAAAAAAGTCGGAATGACCTCAAATTTTGCACACAAGTTCAAAATGACAAAATGAACCTATTCCAGCTCCCGAAACAACAATTCGAACCCGACATCATCAAAATCAACTCTCGGTCAAACTTAACATTCCAAACCTTCAAATTTCCAACTTTCGCTAAATAGTGCCGAAACCTTCTAGAAATATCCAAATGCAAATCTGAGCATATGCTCATGTCCAAAATCACCATACGAACCTAATCAAACCATCCAAACTCCGATCCAGGGTCAAGTACACAGAAGTCAAAATTGGTCAACTTTTCCAACTTAAGGCTTCTAACATGAGATTCATTCTTCTAAATCAATTTCGAATCACTTGGAAACCCAAACCGACGATTCACACAAGTCATAATACATATTATGAATCTACTCAAGACTTCAAACAGCTGAACGAAGTGCAATTGCTCAAAACGACCGGTTTGGTCGTTACATTCTCCCCTACTTAAACATACATTCATCCTCGAACGTGCCAACAGTTTTTCAAAGCCATTAAATCACTGTATAACCTTACCATGCACATACTTAGGGATGATCCCACATCATGCCAATCCATATAATTCTATTGACTCAACATAATCAAAAATTCTTCTTTCAACCTTAGTCTATAAAACCTTGGAACCCCATCTCCAACATCCCGAATTCATTATAATACCAAATTCTCACATCCATACACTACATAAGTCTGAACAAGCTGCACCAAGCCATAACCATAACCGAAGATGTAATTACATGATATACCACATAACTCAGATACTCATAGCAATAACTTCTAACCACAATAACTTCCCAAAAAAACTTGGTACGAATAACAAACCACATATCAACCAAAACTTTGTCCCAAATCTTCGTACACTACAAAATGGTGAATGAAACACATAGAAACTCATAACCACTCATCAAGTCAAGCAGTCATGGAGCTCTCTCGTTCAACAAGAACCATATCCAATATTAAGAGGACCAGTGACATTATCCTTCCAAATATACTGCAATCAAATTTGATAGTACTCATTCCAGGTCCATTGACCTCATCTCATCAAATATAGTTACTCTATTGACACGCCACACCAATATAAACTCAAGCCACATACCATGCAATCTATGTACTAAACAAGCAACAACTTAAAGGCTCCCAGTAAAGGAAAGAGAATGAAATGAGAGAATCCCCCCGCAAGTTCAATATATACCACCACAAGCACAATGCTACGAACCCATCACACATAGTAGAACTAAAACACACAAACCTCACTCAAAGCATATAAAATAACTCTGTCGTAGTGCATGACTCAATCCAAACACTAGTCCCATGAACTACCTTGAGCCATAATGCTCTAAATCCACAACCCTAAACAAATCAACAACAAGCATACAAAGGGCATGACCTTAACCATGGCGAAATGGTTAGAACAATATACCACCAATAGGAAAGACAAGAACCAAGGTGCAATCAACCATTCGACATCCTAAATAACACCTCGCTCGAATTTTGCGATAAGGCCCCAAATAGAACCGCATCATGTGAGCCAATAACCAACATATCATAACCCATTGTAGAATAGAAAATTAACACATAGAACATATCAAAACCCAAACAAGCTTAACTCTAATATAATAACACATCCCTCAATAATAATAGTGTTGAGTCAGTAAATCCGACCCTGTGTAGAATGCATGTCCTTATTAGGCCTATCCATGGTTTTTCAAATCAACTCTGGTCATCCACAAATGGATAAATAACCCTCCAAAAGTCCAAAATGACCTAACCATAACACGTACTACCATCTGGATAACTTTGGCCATATATTCACTATCCACAACCACGAAACAATCTACTTTTAAGAACTCCCATTACACAAATCCATAGAACATATGAATCATCATAGTCGATCCCAACTCCACCACTCAAATGACTAACACATCTCTCTTACACAATCATACCGCCACATTTCAAAATTTGAATATCAGCTGTCGATCAACCAGGCGAGCACCGCAATACCAGTGAAGCATCTGCAAGTCAAACACAGTCTGTATTTTGCTTATCAGGAAATACGAAGTAGTACTAGCATTCATCTAAACATCTAAAACCGTCCATACTATTTTAAATTCATGACCTTCTCTTCAAAACGGAACTACAACCTTGTACATGCTAACCTTAATCCCACACGACGCACTGCATCTATCATGCCATCATATGAAAACACAAGAACTCCATTATGAACTTTGAGTCATAAGTAGAATACACACTCGATCAGTCAGAAACTTCCACTTGATCCCATCCAGGACAAAATTACAATACGCAATATACTCCTTATGCCAGTAGAAAATATCTATCTTAAACCATGGTAGAAATCATCGAGAACACTATAAACCTATATGAGATCCTAGAATGAAACCATCCTCAACCTAACACCTCTCCTTTCGAGAACACTACAATCCTCAACCAAAGATAGCCACATGAGATCCTAGCATGAAACCATACCGTTCTAATCCCATAAGCCATTTATTCCCTCTTCAACATCCAATAGTATCGCAACTAAAGTTCCTACTATGAAGAGACTTTACATGAATTAAACGCTGTTTCCTTTACCTCTCTAATACTAAAATGTAGAACCTCTAATGATACATATGTACCACCAATCCCAACATTACCCAATGTGAATCTGAGATCTTAGCCTTTTTTTTACAAATTTTCGAAATTACTCAAACGCCGCATATGAACCTTGAACCCTTTAGAAACTTCTCGAAAGTCATTCACCCAATTCTAATCTCAATTCACTGCCTAAACAAGCCGAATGACATGTGCTCCATCATCACACCAACAGCTAAAGAATTAACCCCATCTTAATGCAATCAAGTAAATCCCTACTACATGTACACTACATCCGTCATGAACAACAAACTCAAATCATTCCATGATTTCCATTGCCCTTAAAGTTTAATATATCTCGTATCCAAAAATCTCCTTACTCGAGTCATCCTCGATCTCAACCTCTGCATCTCATAATTGATTCACAAGTATACCTCAGACGGAAATTAATACAACACATAGCTATGCAATATGAGTGTCGATAGCAGGCTCCCCTACTTGGCTCAAAGTCATAAAACAAAACATCTAATAACCCACAATATCTTTGTTTCATGAATACCACGATCTCGCACCGAAATTCAACTAAATCCTATATGAACTCATATATCACTAATTATATGGTACCTCAACTCATCAAATAAGTTTGCATTTATTATCATGACAATCAAGCCAACTTTCTCAAGTGATCCAAACTCAAATTGCAACACATATAACCCACTGATAGAAAGAAAATTCTTCACATAACAACATAAGGATAACACAGCCTCAGAACATCCTGTAGGAGATAACTCACATGCTTTGCCTCAAACTGGCATTTCATTATGCTATACCATGGTCACCACCACTCTGCGTTAACTTAATCTTCCCGAGTCTGAACTTGTAAACGAGACATAAGAATCTACTTCATTCCACATATATACATCTGAAAGATCTCTCAACATTCTCACAACTCAGAGTCGTACAACACATCAAGAAATAAATCAATCACCTAATGGTCCTCTTCACATCCCAAGAAAACTATTCTCATCACATCCAAGCCATCTTCTATCTTCTTTTCGCCCGATTCAATCCTCTTTGTGAGTTCCTCGAGCATCTTCATAATAGTAGGGTCAGCTGCTGACCCATTGTTGCTCGATCTTTTTGATACCTGTTCGGCTCGAGGAGCTGTTTCTGGTGCTGTGCTTGGAGTTTTTTGGTGGCTTTGCAGTTGAGCAATAACCAGCTGTTGTGCCTGCAACATCTCAAAAATGACATGAAAGCTAACTTCTCGTTCCTCCCGAGCTGGGGTTCTCTGAGCTTCTTATTTGTTTTCTTGGCATATACTCCCGTTAGTGTGGGAGCTTATATCGACGTGTTGGGAGTTGTGTGAGCCCACATCCACGGGGATTTGCTCTGGTGTGTCCTCAGGCTTTCGCAGTGGTACACGAGTGCATGGAACAGCTACACCATTCTCTCCATGGTCCTCAGGACCGTTGTTTTCATGTGCATTTACTGAGTTAGACATTTTCCCTGAAATCAAAGATTTTTGGAAAAGAAAAAGCATGAAGAATAACTTGTGTTTTCAATAAACCAGCACAAAAACAATCACTATTATTTTTATCCCCACGGTGGGTGCCAAACTGTTTACCTTGAAAATGGTAATTACAATTATATTTGACTTTGTGGTTCTAAAAATACGTGATTTATTTTAATTTTAGTTGTTAAGTGATGGATGCTAAATCTCGAGCATAGGGAACCCTAGGGGTCAAACCTCGAGTTGTGCCTCGAGGCTTCTGAAGAGGGGCTGTGAAATGCCATAATGATCACAAAATCAGACTCTCTGATTTTAGCCGTATACAAAGGTTTTGCTCATTTTATCACATTATAAATTCGGGAGCTCAATTTTGGAGGATTTTGGAGGCGATTTTCACCACGTGGATTGGGGTAAGTGTTTTCTACTCATTTTGGATTATATTTCATGAATCTATCTTCCATTTTGGCATTTGGATTATGAAATTTAAAGAGAAACTGGGGGGTTTTGTGTAAACTTTCCTAAGGTGAATTTTTGAGTTTAGAACATCGATTCGGAGTCAAATTTGAGTTAAATTAGTATGGTTGGACTCGTAATTGAATGATTTGTCAGAATTTATGAGTTTTGTCGGGTTCTGAGGTACGATCCCGGGTTCGACTTTTTGGTTGACTTTGAGTTATTGATTGAAGATTGATCTTTATTATTTGGGTTGGTTTCCTTTGGCATTATTTGATGCATTCGAGTTTCTTTTAGCTAGTTTCAAGTCATTCGGAGGTTGATACATTCGAGATGGCATTCTAGAGTGTTGTTTGGCTTGATCGATATTTGTTTTGGCTTCTTTGAGTCAAGTAACTTATCTAAGCTTGGTTGAGGCACTAGTTTCCTAAATTATGTGTGATAGCTACTTGCTTTGGGTGCGCATATGTGTGGTCTTTGAGCCCATGTGCGAGCATCAGGGTATTTATCGGTGCTTTGGGTAGTGCTTAGATTATGATATGACTAGAATTGACTGTTAAGATTTAAGCTAAAATATTCCTCGTATTTGTAACATTGTCGTGAACTATTTGAACCATGTTTGAGGTTACGAAGAAGCTAATTCCCAGAATAAACTTGGAAATTGTTATTCTGCGATGAAATTTCCGATTTGAGCTATGATAGCATACTTTGCATATGCATACACTTTAGCTTGTCACTTCTACCAGTCTAGGGCATTAAATCTGATATTCGTTGATCCCATATATGTATTCTTCTATATTTCTTATGTGTGATATGATTGGAACTGGATGCTTGTGACCACGCCGGGTGGATTGGGTGTTGTTATGAACGTGACCACGCCGAGCGAATTATGTTGTTATACCTGTGACCACGTTGGGCGTATTGAGTTGTTAAACATGTGACTCACCGAGCGGATTGTGTTTTAATTCCTATGATCGCGCCGATGCATTTTTTATTGTTATACTTGTGACCACGATGGGCGGATTGTGTTGTAATGCCCACGCTGGGAGGATTGTGATGTTGAGCCTGTTACCACTTTGGACAGATTGTGAGTATCGACACGTGAGTTGTCCGTGCTAATCTAGACACTTATATTATGGCATGTGAGTTTTTCGTGCAGCACGTGAGTTGTATGTATGGTGATATTGAGCATGTGACCATGCTGAGTGGTATATGATATTGAGCTTGTGACCACGCGGGTCTAGTAGCACGTTGAATTGGCCGTGCTTGCATGTGGATAAGGATCAATCCCCATAGGGTCACCATCTTATATTTATCTCTTCATTGTGTACATGCGGAATGTGAGAAACAGTCTGGTTTCTGGTTGATGTGAGCTCTAGCAGAGCTGGTTACTATTATTGGCTTATTATTATTTTGATCGGGTTGCACACCGCAATGGACTGATATGTGGTTATTGCATTTCATCTTTAGTTGCAATTTCCTTTACTGTTTACCTGATTTACTTGCATATATTCCTTTGCTGGCCTGTTGACTAAGCATAATATTTGAAAACAAAGAATTGTAAGCATTAAAGTGGTTTTACCTAAGATTTTTGTGATTTGATCACATATACATTCTATACTTATTGAAATTATGAGCTATACAGATGTTAGTGAGTATCATTTATAGTTCTTTCTTCTTCTACCTCGTCAAAGTTTGTTAGTATACTTATTTAGTACATAGGGTTGGTTGTACTCATACTACACTTATGCACCTTGCGTGAAAATTTTGGACATGACGTTACTGTGAATGGCGAGAGCTAGCATTGAAAATGTACAGTGTTCCAGATTGTGCTACCACTAGTTCTTGGTAGTTCTAGATTTGAGATCTGTTCATGTACATTTGAAATAGATGATGTATCATTTCTCATTTCAGTTTGTAAATCTATGTCTTAGTGGCTCATGCCTTGTACTACCAGTCCTTTAGAGTTATATAAAGATTCAGTTATTTCACTTTTGGCTTTTAATTATATTAGTAAATTGTGTTTAGTGTTATTTGGCTTACCTAACGGGTTAGTTTCGGTGCCATCACGACTAGTTGGATTTTGGGTTGTGATAAGTTGGTATCAGAGCTCTAAGTTCATCGGTTTTACGAGTCATGAGAAAATGTCTAGCAGAGTCATGTGGATCGATATGATGACGTCCATACCTATCTTCGAGAGGCTATAGGGCATCTAGGATGAAATTTCCCATCCTTCATTCCTTATCGTACTACATTGATTCAGCTTTAATCATATCTCTTTGAATTCCTTCCACTTACTCGTGTGTTGTGTTGAGCGCTCAGGTATTAGATATGCATTGACAGCCTGCGATTCCATGGATGAGGTGCGAGATGTTCACTCGATGTGGTGGTTTTTGGCCATTTTGGAGGACATGAGGCTTGGTTTTGACCGCAACTTGGGGGCTCGATGGTTTTAGTTGTGTGAATATGTGCTTTTGGACTTCTATGTCCGGTAGTGTCCCTAGGAATGGGGCTTATTTCCTGGTGACTTATGGCTTGGTGAGTGTTTGGGTTGTTAAATGATGAGTGTGCTATGACTGCTGAATGTAAGGTGGAAACCTACAATTCAAGGGTCGATCAGATCCCAGGTGCACCCCCGATTCTGAAGGGTGTATATTAAAAGAAATTTGTACAAAAGCCATTCCCATCGAGTGCTACTCCAAAGCCCATCCCAAAGAAATTCAGAATGCCCGATCTCCTGAAGAACTATGGAACCTCGAACCCAACGAGCACATCACTACTTACGCTTGTTCTATAAAGGGAAATGACCTGAAGGACGACGAGATTGAATCCGTTCTGTTAAAAAAATTCGGAGAAACACTTTCAAAAGGGGCCATGATGTGGTATCATAACCTATCCCCGAATACGATAGAATCATTTGCCATGCTGGCAGATTTTTTTATAAGGGCACATGTTGGTGCCATCAAGGTTTCTACAAGGAAATCCGATGTCTTCAAAATCAAACAGAGAGAAAACGAGATGCTACAGGAGTTTGTATCTTGCTTTCAAATGGAGAGAATGGAATTACCACCAGTCTCCGATGACTGGCAGTGTAGGACTTCACCCAAGGTTTGCACGAACGAAGCTTGATAGCTTGGAAGCAGATAAAGCAGAACTTGGTTAAATATCATGCTGTGATGTGGGCAGATGTCCACAACCAGTATCAATCAAAGATTAGGGTCGAGGACGACCAACTAGGAGCCCCCTCGGGCTCAGTATATCCCAACAGGCTCCTGGCAAAGGAACCAAGGCCAAACAAAGAAAGGTACCAATCGTACACTGAAGATCAAAGAAACGCCCCAAGGTGTAACATACCCCAAAATGACTGAAGGGCAGATCGTGGTCATAATCCTCGGGGACTCGTGAGCATAGCCGGATTTGACAGACACGTAGGACCAATGGGTTTTGGCCACCTAGTGTGTTTGATTTTACCTATGGCTGATACTATCTGAGTACAACTCTAACATTGATGTTTCGAACATCGTATCTGCCATAGGTAAAATCAAAGACACTAGGTGGCCAAAACCCATACTATCAGATCCGACGCAAAGGAACCATAACATTGTGTGTGAATTTCACGGCACACACGGTCATAGGACTGAAGATTGTAGACATCTCCGAGAAGAAGTAGCCCAACTATTCAACAAAGGGCACCTTCGAGAGTTCCTCAGCGACCGATCCAACAATAAAATTCACGAAAAAGAGGCGAGCTAGAAAAATGAAATAGAAGAGCCACAACATGTCATCCACATAATCATTGGAGGAATTGATATCCCACAGGAACCCATTTTCAAACGAACAAAAATATCCATCAACAATGAAAAACGAACTCGAGGTTACATACCCGACAGCGCACTCACATTCAGCGAAGAAGGCATCGAGGCCCTATCTCAGCCTCATAACAATGCATTGGTAATTTCTTTTCTTATGAGTACATTTCAAATAAACGTGTGCGTGTGGATCCAGGCAGCTCAGATTGCTTGACCAGAACGTGCCCGCCTCTTGAGTCCTCAACAGATTTAACATGGCGAGCGAGACAACAAAAGGGGAGATTGATAACTAGGGAGTTTGATACCTTTTATACTCGTTCTTGCTTATGTTTTAATTAAGAATTTGTACAAAATAGTACCAAAAGGCTCACAAGTTATGCTTGAATGCAGGTTTGATCAACAAAGTGACAAGATATCAAAGATCAGCTCAAAAGGAGTGAAACTTGCACAAGTACCAAGACAAGACAAAGCTCAGGCAAAACAGGCCCAATGCGGCCGCACACCATTCTGTGTGGTCCGCACAAGGAGGTTCAGAGAGGTTGATTTCTAGGACAACAAGCAATGTGGCCGAATTAGGTTTTGTGCGATCCACGCTGGGATCAATGCGGCCGCACTCGATTTAGTGTGGTACATAGTAAGAAGAATCAGAAAGTTGCCAGATTTCGAGTTTCATGCCAATGCGGCCCGCGCTCCATTTTATGCGGACCGCACTAGAAGCCTCTGCGGCCGCAGCCCACTCTATACGGTCCGCATAGCCAGAGTTCAGAGAAATGGATTTTCAAGTTCAGAGCCTTAGTGCGGCCGCACACCATTTTGTGCGGTCCACACTAGCCCCGCAGGGGTATTTTTGTCCAAATTTTTAAGCTTAGTATAAATAGCTTCTTTTCCCTTTTTAGGGTATCAGATAGTATTAGCTAAGAGCTGTGCTTGTGGGTTCGAATATTTTAGCTATTTTGGGAAATTTTATCTACAATTCAACATTGAATCTTCTTGTTCATCTTAGTAATTAATTAATATGAGTTTTTCTTCATGTATTTCTTGCTTTTCTTCTTTAATTATGAGTAGCTAAACCCATAAGCTAGGGTTGTGGCTCAACCCTAGTGTGGGTAATTGATGGGTCTTGTATTTTAGTGTTAGATTGACTACGGGTGTTTGATATTTGGGCTAATTTCATGTTTAATTGCTGAATTAGTGGTTACAAATACTAGTTTGTGTTTAGTTGACTTGAGCTCTTCTTGAGAAAGAGAGCTTGAGTCTCGAAAATTGGTCCAACAAGGAATTGGGGCGTACTCAAGAGATTGATAGCCCCAATTAAAGGGTTAAACCTCGAGAGAGTAATACCCTACTTGAACCTTGATTGCTTGTGCAAACTTGCATACCCAATTGGTCTTGAGAAAGTCAATTCGGGCAAAATCACTTGAACCACTGAGAGGTGTAGAGTGGGTAAAATCATTCAACGGTTATATCATACTCCCCAAACATGTTAATCGTGCCTTAGACTCAAGTATCCTTCAATTGACCACCTAGGCGAAAGTTACTACCCTAGTGCCTTTTAAACCATTTGTACAACCCGCAAGATTTTACTCTTAGCTTATTCTAGTTTCATTTATCATTGTAGTTTGAAAAAAATAGAAGTAAAACAAAAAAACTCAAAAATATTTAGAAGTGTAATTTGGAACACATACCCAACTCTAAACTAGATAGATACCCGACTCCAACATCTAGCTCTCTGTGGAAATCGATCCCGACCCTAAATCGGGTAAAAGCTGCTTCGACCCTCTCTTGCTACTTAATAGTAGTGCAGGGTAGGCCTAGATCACTTTTGGCGCCGTTGCCGGGGAGCTAACGGTTTTGGCTATCTATTTAGTTAGTTTTGTGTATTGTTCTTCTTTACTTCTTTGTTACTAACTTTTTTTGTGTCACAACTCAAGTACTAAAATGGCATCGAACAAAGCTAATGACCCTCTTGGAAATGTGATTGCGGGGGAGGAGGTAGATGATGTCGGAGATCATAAAGTGCCTCTTGTACCTCAAGGACAACGTAAAGGCCGCCAGGCTAATGCTAATGTCAATGACAATATCCCAGACCCTCCTCCGCCACCTCCAAGAGTGGCTCCTAGAGTACTTCCAAACCAAGGCTATGCGAGTGCTATTGTCCCACCCCGAATCCGGGCAGGCAATTTCCAAATAACCAACGTGATGTTGACCTTGCTTGAGCAGTGTGGGTATTTCACGGGCGCTGCAAATCAAAATGCTTACAAACATCTCAAGGGGTTCGTGGATACATGTTGGGGGAGCAAATAGACTAATGTGTTCGAGGATGCTCTTAGGTTGATACTCGTCCCATTCTCACTTAGGGGGATGGTTTTCGATTGGCTCGAGCGTCTTCCCAACTATTCCATTACAAACTTGGAATGAGTTGGCGGATAAGTTCATTGCTAAATTTTTCTCAGCGGGACATATGGCAACATTGCGAGATGAGATATTGGCTTTCAAGCAAGAGCCCACGAAACCTTTACATGAGATTTGGGAGAGTTATAGAATGATGGTGAAGGAATGCCCCAACAATTATATTACCGAGGCTACGATACAACAAACCTTCTACTGGGGCATTAATACAACAAAACAATGCATAGTGAACCAAATTACTGGGGGCAACTTTATGAAGATTTCTTATGACGAGGCATGTAATATTCTTGATGAGATGACTGACACTTCTTCTGCATGGCAAAGTAGAGCCAATGAGCCCAGGGTGACCCCACGGTTACTCATCTGCACAAGGAATTACATGACCATGGGCAAGCTATAGCTGAGCTAACAACTACTTTGAACCAATTCGCAAAGGAACAGTTGCAGCAAGTTCAAAATCCCCACCAAGTGAATGCCATGGAGGGTGTCAATATGCTTGTCAATAAAAGAAGGCAAAGAAGGTAGCAAAACCAAAGAAAATTCTAAGCAATATGATGATGACTGTGATGGATTTAAAAATGATGGTTATGATGAACAAAGTGAAGAGGTTCAATACGTGAATAATTATCAAGGCCAACGGGGCGACTCTTCCAACCAACAACAATGAAGACCTCAAGGCAATTGGGGAAATCAACAACAAGGCAATGACAATTGGGGGAACAACAACCAAAAACACAACTGGGGCAATCAGAACAACAAACAAAACAACAACTGGGGTAATCAGAATAACAATCAAAACAACCAAGGAAATTGGAATGGTAATAATAACAATTGGGGTGGTAATAAAAATCAAGGTGGATGGAACAATGGAAACCAAGGAAACCGGGGGCAAGGCTTTCAAAGGACCCCAATGTACCAACAACCGAACAATTCACATCTTTTCCTCTCAAGGTCCTAGTTCTTCTAGCAATGATATGGGTATAATTGAAATGATGTTTGAATAGATGATGAAGAAGAATTCAGATTCTGATGCGCAGTTGGCTTCCCACAATACCTCAATCAGAAATTTGGAGGTGCAATTAGGCCAAATCTCACAGTCTTTAAATACTCGCCTTAAGGGTTCTCTACCAAGTGATACGGTAGTGAACCCGAAGGGTGGGAACAATCATGTTATGGCAGTAACAACAAGAAGTGGGAGAGACGATGATGTGCATGCCTCCAACCAAAAGCAAATTGTGGATGATGATGTTGAGTTGCAAGAAGATGAAGTTCCTTTGGTGGTTGAAAATGTGATTGATAAAAATGTGAATGAAGAAGTGAGGATTGATATTCAAGATATTGAGGAGGAAACTCAAAATGATGTGAACCCGTCTAGGGATCACATAATAGACATGCTGGAGCCGGTTGTGCCTAAAGCCAAGATCATTTGCCAAGGCCACCTCCGCTTTATCCTCAAAGGCTCGCAAAGCAGAAAAATAAAAATCAGTTTAAAAAGTTCATTGACATGATAAAGAGCTTATCCATCAATGTGCCTTTGGTGGAGGCTCTTGAACAAATGCCGAGCTATGCCAATTTCATGAATTACTTGGTAACAAAGAAGCAGTCTATGGATTGTGAAACTATAAAGATGACTCACCAAGTTAGTGCAATAGTGCATTCAATGGCCCCAAAGTTTGAAGATCCCGGTGCTTTCACCATTCCTTGCACCATTGGGAGTGAGGATTTTGCTAAAGCTCTATGTGATTTTGGGGCTAGTATCAATTTGATGCCTTATTCCATTTTCAAGATTATGGCTATTGGGAAGCCGAGGCCGACTTCCATGAGATTACAAATGGCAGATAGAACGATGAAGAGACCATTGGGTATATTGATGATGTGCTTGTCTGGGTGGACAAATTTATCTTTCGAACTGACTTAGTGATCTTGGATTGTGAGGTAGATTATGAAGTTCCTATAATTTTGGGGAGACCTTTCCTTGCTACGGGGAAGGCCTTAGTTGATGTGGAAGCAGGGGAACTCACCTTCCGGGTGGGTGACGAGAAAGTGGTCTTTCATGTGTGAAAATCAATGAAGCAGCCCAACACTACCGAGGTGTGCTCTTTTGTGGACCTCATTACAGTAGTGATAATTGATGACACAAGTGCAATGATCAATGTGGAGGACCCATTGGAGGCCGTATTATTGAATCTTGATGTCAATGAGGATGCAAGCCGAGTGGAGTACGTGAATGCTTTACATGGAATGGGCTCTTACTCTTATGAGCCTAGGAAATTAATTTTGGACCTTGAGAATAGGAAGTCTCCACCAACAAAACCTTCAATTGAGGAGCCTCCGGTGTTGGAGTTGAAACCGCTGCCTCCACACCTCAAGTATGAGTTCTTAGGCTCAAATTCTACTTTACCAGTTATTATTTCTTCTTGCCTTACTAACATGAAGGTTGATGCCACATTGGCGGTGCTTCAAAAGCGAAAAAGGCAATTGGATGGACTTTAGCTGATATTTGGGGAATAAGCCTTGCATTCTGTATGCACAAGATTATTCTGGAAGATGATGCAAAGCACTCCTTGGAGCATTAAAGGAGGTTGAATGAGGCAATGCAAGAAGTTGTGAAAAAGGAGGTAATCAAGTGGTTGGATGTCGGGGTTGTGTACCCCATCTCTGATAGCTCTTGGACTTCACTGGTGCAATATGTACTGAAGAAGTGTGGCATGACCATGGCTACAAATTCACAAAATGAGTTGATTCCTACAAGAACTGTCACCGGTTGGAGGGTATGCATGGACTACCGCAGGTTGAATAAGGTGACCCGCAAGGATCACTTTCCTTTGCCTTTCCTTGACCAAATGTTAGACTGACTTGCTGGGCGTGCCTTCTATTACTTCTTGGATGGGTATTCTGGGTACAACCAAATCTTGATTGCTCCAGAAGATCAGGAGAAGACCACATTCACTTGTCTGTATGGCACTTTTGCCTTTTCTAGGATGCCTTTTGGGTTGTGTAATGTACCGACTACATTTTAGCGGTGTATGATGGTCATTTTCACCTATATGGTGGAAGACATTTTAGAGGTGTTCATGGATGACTTTAGTGTTGTGGGGGACTAATAGAGTTTTGGCCCGTTGTGAAGAAACTAATATTGTCCTTAATTGGGAAAATGCCACTTTATGGTGGAAGAAGGAATAGTTCATGGGCATAAAATTTCGAAGCATGACATTGAGGTGGATCAAGAAAAGATCGATGTGATTTCAAGGCTCCCTCCCCTATATCCATCAAGGGAATTCAAAGTTTTCTTGGTTTTGCGGGATTCTATCGGAGATTTATCAAAGACTTTCGAAGGTAGTGAATCCCATGTGCAAGTTGTTGGAAAAAAGATGCTAAGTTTGTGTTTGATGAAAATTGTATGCAAGCCTTTGAACTTCTCAAGTATAAGTTGACCATCACTCCTATAATTACCATGCCTAATTGGAGCTTACCCTTTGAGCTCATGTGCGATGCGAGGGATGTTGCAGTTGGGGAGGTTTTGGGTCAAAGAGTGAACAAAATGTTTCGTCCGGTGTACTATGCGAGCATGACAATGAATGATGCTCAAATGAACTACACGGTGACCGAGAAAGAACTTTTGGCTATTATGTTCGCAATGGAAAAATTTCGGCCGTATCTTATGGGTGCTAAGGTTATTATTCATATCGACCATGCCGCACTCCGGTACTTAATGTCGAAGAAGGATTCCAAAGCTAGACTGATGTGATGGGTCTTGTTACTTCAAGAGTTTGATTTGGAGATTGTGGACCGAAAGGGTAGTGAGAACCAAGTGGCGGACCACTTGTCTCACTTGGAGGAGGAGGGGAGGCCTCGTGATGGCCTAGAGATCAATGATTCATTTTCCAATGAACAACTCCTTCTGGTGTCGATGAACGATATGCCATGGTTTGCTGATGTTGCTAATTTCCTTGTGTATCATCCCGTGTGAGCTCTCTTCTAACCAAAGGAAGAAGCTCAAGTGTGATAGTTTGGACTTCTATTGGGATGAGCCGTACTTGTTCAAGATTTGCACGGATGTTGTGATCCGAAGGTGTGTCCTGAAGGAAGAGCAATTGAGTATCTTGGAGGCTTATCATTCCTCTCCCTATGGTAGCTATCATGGCAGGGTGAGGACGACTTCTAAAATTCTTAGTTGTGGGTTTTATTGGCCAACTTTGTTCAAAGATGCAGGTGATTTTGTGAAGAGATGTGATGAATGCCAAAGAGCGGGTGGAATTTTGAAGAAAGATGAGACACCTCTTAATACAATTCTTGAAGTATATATCTTTGATGTATGGGGCATTGATTTCATGGGACCATTTGTTAGCTCTTGTGGGAGCACTTACATTCTTGTGGTGGTTGACTATGTTTCAAAGTGGGTTCAAGCCGTGGATTTGCCCAACAATGAGGCCCAGAGTGTTGTTGCATTTCTCAAGAAAAGCATTTTTACAAGGTTTGGTACTCCACATGCAATCATAAGTGATGATGGGTCTCATTTTTGCAATAGAGCTCTTGACACTATGCTTTCAAAGTATGGTTTCAATCACAAAGTTTCTACTCCCTATCATCCTCAAGCAAGTGGTCAAGTTGAAGTCTCCAACAGGGAAATCAAAAGCATATTGTCAAAGACGGTAAATGCAAATAGGACCGATTAGTCAAAGAAGTTGGATAACGCTCTATGGGCTTATAGGACTGCTTATAAGACTCTGATTGGTATGTCTCTGTATTGGTTGGTATTTGGGAAAACTTGTCATCTACCGGTTGAGTTAGAGCACAAGGCCATGTGGGCTTTGAGGAAGCTAAATCTTGAGTGGGATATTGCAGCCAATCTTTGTGTGGAGCAGCTTAATGAACTTAATGAATTCTGATTCCATGCCTACTCCAGTTCGTCCTTGTACAAAGACAAGATGAAGTACCTTCATGATAAATATGCTCGTGGAAAGGAGTTTAAAGTAGGTGATTTGGTTCTCTTGTTCAATTCTCGGTTACGTCTATTTCCGGGAAAGCTTATATCAAAATGGAGTGGACCTTTTAAAGTGGTGTGTGTGACCCCTTTTGGTGCTCTTGATTTCAAAAACAAAAATGGAGAGGTCTTCAGAGTTAATGGGCACCGGGTCAAGCATTATCTTGGATAAATTAATGACAGCCACGTGGTGGCACTTCTTAATCTCAAATGATGTGATGATAACCTGCGTTGTGCCACGACATTAAATATGGCGCTTCTTGGGAGCCAACACATGTGTTTTTCTTCTTGTTTTATTTTATTTTCATTGTAGTGTAGGTTGATTTTTGAGCTAACTGGTTGTGACAGGTTACATGATTGTGTTGGTGCAGTGCAGGACATAGTGGAAAAAGTGTCCAGGCCTCTAAACATTGCAATGCGGCCACACTACATTTAGTGCAGACCGCACTGGTGAAGGAGGAAATGTCCAATCTCTGAAGTTTGCCATCGCGGCCGCAGTACATTTTGTGCGGTCCGCGGTGGACCACTGCGGCCGCATGGCATTTTGTGCGGACCGCAGTGGATTGACTGTCTAAACTTGAAAAAGGTTATGTAGTGCGGACCGCGGTCCATTTTGTGCGGTCATCTTGCCCGTTACTCGTAATTCATAGCTTGGACTTGTTAATCTTCATCTCATCTCACATATGGTAACTTAATGTCAATTTAATTGCTTTAAATTTGGTTATTTTCTTTTTCTTTTTGTTTTACTTGGCTATTATTCTTTTCTTCCTTTATTTTCTTTCATAGATTAGGTTAGGGTAGTTAATCATTTGATTAAAATAGACATAGGTAGTTAAAATCAATGGGCAATCACTTAGGGACATTACTTAAGTGCAAATTTGGGCTTTAAATCAAACATACCTTGAACCCTAACTTAGTGCCACAGCTGGCCACTCAGTGCGGACCGCTATCGTTTTTGTGCGGTCCGCGGTGCCCAGTAACATTTTATGCGAACCGCATTGATGAAAGTCCTGAAAGCTGAACCTTGGGGACTGCGGCCGCACTACATTTTGTGCGGTCCGCATTGGTCCCTGTGCGGCCACACTACATTTTGTGCGGTCCGCACTACCTGGATACAGAGAGTGGTTATTATGATCCCCACCTCTGTGCGGACCGCATGACTTTTTTGTGTGGTCCGCATTGACCCCTATGCAGCTTCACACCATTTTTTGTGGTCTGCACTGTGTGACTTCTGAAAACTGCCTGCAATTTTTCTTTTCTGTTCTGCAACTCTTTTTGCAACACTACTTTTAACTGCTTCTATTGATATTAACAAGCGTATTGAATTGTGTTTACAGACAATGGTGAAAAAATGAGGTAAAGGCTCTAAACAACTAGGCATAAAAGAGTCCTCTTGGGGAGGGAAACAGAAGATAATTAGACTTACTACTCAAGCCTGGAAAAATATTAAAAACACAAGGAAATTGATAAGAGCAACTGATAGAGCCATTTTCATGTTGGGGAGTGAGTACGAGACCTCCTGAGAGATCTCTTTAGACTCTGTGCCAGAGTACATCCTTGACTGGCCGGAGAGGAACAAGCTAAGAGACACATCTTCAGCATCCCCCACTGCCCAAGCATCAGTGAATATTTCTTCTGAGTCGTTTGAGGGCTCAGGTTCAGGTAGTGGGGAATAGTCCACCTCTCACACAGCGTCATTATCCGGAGAGGGTGCAGTAGGTGATGAGGAGGAAGTATGAGGACAAGAAGTAGTTGGATAAGGGGGCGAACCTCAAGTGGGGGGGTGTTTTTAGAAATATGATTCGTAGTTTCTTGTTTTGAAAGTTTGCAATAAACCTTTTGTTTGCTTAATACCATGGTTCTTTCCAAAGGTGGAGTTTTGTGTGAACCAGGTGCCTCTTCCCAATGATGGATGGCGTGACAACCTTCTTAAGGATTTGAGTCCGTTTTTATTTTTTGTTTTTCGTAGTTAGTAGTTAAGGGCGCCTCAAGCAAAGCTTCACTTGCGCCTAGCACATTTGCCTTTGATCTTATGGTCAAAAAATAAATTGTTGTGTTTAGGATGGTAAAAGTCATGACCTTGAGACTCATGTGTTAATCGATAATCATCAAGTGGTTTTTCGGGACCAACGTGTGGTCAAATCTTATCTAAGATCGTTGTGGGCCCCCGACTCTATGTCTTTAGCGATCCCATAGCTTGTGTGGTGAGTAATTACATTGCAAGTCCAAGTCCCGAGCCATTGGTCTAGAACTTGCCCTAAATGTTTGTTGAGGCAAAATCCTATGTGAATTTTGACCTGAGACATGATTATAGGCTCTCCTTGGTCCAAATGATAGCTTGAACACTTCTATAACCTACTAATGATATGATCCCTAGTTAACCCTTTTGAGCCTTAGACCTTTTCCATGCAAGACCCATAGTACAAGCCAATGCACATTCTAAAAGATACCCTCTCTTGGCACCCGATCTTTCCTTTAGCACATACAAAAGCATAAGTTTGGGGGGAGAGACGAGGATGGCAACAAAGTGGTAAAAAGTCACAAAAAATGAAGAAAAGGAAAGGCAATGAAAAAGAAAGAAAAACAAAAAAAGACAAAAAGAATGTTCAATGTGAAAAAGAATAAAAACGGATTCAAGAAAAGCAATGAATGAAAGGTGTGGAAAGTTGAAAAAAGGAGAAAGGTTTGAAATGTATAAGAAAGAGTGACAGTGTGTCTCTCTAACCCTTAGAAAGAAGTGAAATGACTCAAAGAGTCACGTGAATGTGTGCTAAATGAATCAAAAGAAATGTTTAAGGGAAGATGGAACCTACTTAGACCAAACATCTCCTACCCTGAACCAAAAGCCTTCTCAGTGTCTCCACAAAAGCCCTATATAATCTTGAGTTGAATGAAGCTTATATTAGTGGTGAATCACATAAGGGGCAAGCATATGGTACTTAGAGCCGGACTTATGACTTTTTATTGAGAGGGGTGAGTGGATTTCTAATAACCTCGTTCTGAGTGCCAATATTTTAAAGGTGAGGTTTGCTAAGGGAGAGTTGAGGATGTGTGAGTTTGGGTTCCACAATGACCAAAGTAATAGAAAGAGTTTTTGATGTGTTGAGTCAACTCTTGATGCTCTTGTGTCGATCTTAATCCATGGTATTTGAAAGAGTAAATGTTTTTAATGATTCATTTGTATTGAGGGCAATGGTTAGTCCCAATTGATGCTAGATGAGGTCACTTTAGGACAGCTGGAATTTTCTTGGACGTTCTCTTGAGGGGTGGGTCTTATTTTATTTGCTTGAGGACATGCTAAAACTTAAGTTTGGGGAAGTTGATAACTAGGGAGTTTGATACCTTTTATACTCCTTCTTGCTTATGTTTTGATTAAGAATTTGTACAAAACAGTCCCAAAAGGCTCACAAGTTGTGCTTGAATGCAGGTTTGATCAACAAATTGCCAAGATGTCAAAGATCAACTCAAAAAGGAGTGAAACTTGCACAAGTACCAAGACAAGACAAAGCTCAGGCAAAACAGGCCCAATGCGGCCGCACACCATTATGTGTGGTCCGCACAAGGAGGTTCAGAGAGGATGATTTCTAGGCCAACAAGCAATGTGACCGCATTAGGTTTTGTGCGGTCCGCGCTGGGATCAATGCGGCCGCACTCGATTTAGTGTGGTGCATAGTAAGAAGAATCAGAAAGTTGCCAGATTTCGAGTTTCAAGCCAATGCGGTCTGCGCTCCATTTTATGCGGACCGCACTAGAAGCCTCCGCGGCCGCAGTCCACTCTATACGGTCCGCATAGCCAGAGTTCAGAGAAATGGATTTTCAAGTTCAGAGCCTTTGTGCGGCCGCACACCATTTTGTGTGGTCCGCACAAGGAGGTTCAGAGAGGTTGATTTCTAGGCCAACAAGCAATGTGGCTGCATTAGGTTTTGTGCGGTCCGCGCTGGGATTAATGCGGCTGCACTCGATTTAGTATGGTGCATAGTAAGAAGAATCAGAAAGTTGCCAGATTTCGAGTTTCAAGCCAATGCGGTATGCGCTACCCATTTTATGCGGACCGCACTAGAAGCCTCTGCGGCCGCAGTCCACTCTATACGGTCCGCATAGCCAGCGTTCAGAGAAATGGATTTTCATGTTCAGAGCCTTAGTGCGGCCGCACACCATTTTGTGCGGTCTGCACTAGCCCCTGCAGGGGTATTTTTGTCCAAATTTTTAAGCTTAGCATAAATAGCTTCTTTTCCCATTTTCAGGGTATCAGATAGTTTTAGCTAAGAGCTGTGCTCGTGGGTTCGAATAATTTAGCTATTTTGGGCAATTTTATCTACATTTCAACATTGAATCTTCTTGTTCATCTTAGTAATTAATTAATATGAGTTTTTCTTCATGTATTTCTTGCTTTTCTTCTTTAATTATGAGTATTTAAACCCATAAGCTAGGGTTGTGGCTCAACACTAGTGTGGGTAACTGATGGGTATTGTATTTTAGTGTTAGATTGACTATGGGTGTTTGATATTTGGACTAATTTCATGTTTAATTGCTGAATTAGTGGTTGCTAACACTAGTTTGTGTTTAGTTGACTTGAGCTCTTCTTGAGAAAGAGAGCTTGAGTCTCTAAAATTGGTCCAACAAGGAATTGGGGCGTATTCAAGAGATTATATCCCCAATTAAAGGGTTAAACCTCGAGAGATTAATACCCGACTTGAATCTTGATTACTTGTGCAAACTTGCATACCCAATTGATCTTGAGAAAGTCAATTCAGGCAAAATCACTTGAACAACCAAGAGGTGTAGAGTGGGTAAAATCGTCCAACGGTTATATCATACTTCCAAAACATGTCAATCATGCCTTAGACTCAAGTATCCGTCAATTGATCACCTCTGCGAAAGTCACTACCCTAGTGCCTTTTAAACCATTTGAACAACCCGCAACATTTTACTCTTAGCTTATTCTAGTTTCATTTACCTTTGTAGTTTGATAACAATAGAAGTAAATCAAAAAACTCAAAAATGTTTAGAAGTGTAATTTGGAACACGTGCCCAACTCTACACTAGATAGATACTCGACTCCAACATCTAGCTCTCTGTGGAAATTGATCCCGACCCTAAATCGGGTAAAAGTTGCTTCGATCCTCTCTTGCTACTTAATAGTAGTGCAGGGTAGGCCTAGATCAGAGATCACCATCCCGGTCAACGTGGCTGGCACAACCAAAAATGTCAAGTTTCATGTCATCGAAGGAGACATATGGTACAATGCCTTGCTCGGAAGGCCATTGATGCACTGCATGAGAGTAGCACCATAAACCCTTCATCAAATGATAAAGTTTCCAACAATGGACGGAATAAAAAGGGTATACGGGGAGCAACATGCAGCAAGAGAGATATTCGCAGTGCACAATGTGGCACCGGCATCGACACCTTCAACATCAAAGGAGCCAAAGGATAAACAAACAACGAAGTAGCAATCACAAGCTACATTCTTATATGCACCGAGTGAATGAGTAAAGGACCGTACTGTGTCCCCGGAGCGAGCAGTTGAAGCATATTGAGGTTCAAAGCACCATCACTACTAAGGTATAACCGTCTCCCTTTTTATTTACGTCTTACACTAACCTGTGTGCAGGTGTCCGGTTAGAAAAATCGTAGCACCTTCCAGCTTGAAGACCTTAGGTTTTAAAGCATGCGTTGCACTCTTTTCCTTCAATCAGATTTTATCCCAAGAAGTTTTTTACCGACAAGGTTTTTAACGAGGCAACATCTATATGCTACCTAAGAAGAACTTAACAACTATTCAAAGCTTCTCTTCAATCAACCTCAAATACTGGGGGCATCCCCCCGGGAGATCACCTCCCCGGAGAAGTCAAGATGAGCTAAAGAGTCTCGATAGAAAATTGATGTATCGAGCCAAACGGTCAAATGAACCATGTACGCATCGAATAATCCCACCCTAGACGACGAAAACATGTATACTTGTACCAAGTAATCAAAGGAGTATCTTTTACCGTCAAAATTCTTCGCACTTCAAATAAGTTTGCTATTTTTACAAGAAACGGCCCCAGGGCCAGAAATTTCATGAACACTTGAGAACTCACATCAAAAACTCGAAGCTGTCAGACCTCCGGGCGGAAAACTTCGAGCTCATAAGCCCGTAATGAGGCAACATCAAGTTTATAAAGAACGGCTCCAAAGCCAAAAACTTTTGATATCTCAGGGACTGTCACCTACTGTCACCCCATCGAGCTATCAAAAACTCGAGGCCATACGACTACAAGCGAGAAACCTCGAGCTCGAAAACCTTCCATGTGGAAATGCTAGAAAATGTAATACCTCCATGAGGCAACCTCGAGCTCAAAAGACTTCCATAAAGAAATACCAAATCCGTAAGACCTCCATAAGACAACCTCGAGCTTGTAAGACCTCAAGCAAGGCATGAATTATACTTGTGATAAATAACAAAAGAATATGTAAGACATTAAGTAAGGCATGTTCAAATATATAAGACCTTACAAAGGGCATAATCCTGATCTTAAAGTCAAGGCTATATATTTGAACTTGTAAGATCCCTAAAAAGGCATACCCTTGATATGAACGCCGAGGCTACCTCACTCTAGGACTAAAAAGCTATGGCTAAACATAATGACTATGGTCATAAGGCTCCGGCCAAACTAACGCGACTCGAGGACACCCGACTGTCGCCATAAAATCACAGGCTTTCAATTACTTTGAAAATACTTTGAAAAGAACCGGTTAATCAGGCTACCCTTGGCATAAGCAAAAGTGCTTCAATCATGTCAGCTCCAAATAATGAAAAAGGCTTCGAAATGATTCAACCATCGAGCGAAACCTCCAGAGTTGCTCATTTATTGTCACATAACGACTCACAATCAAGGTTCTTATCGAACCATCGAAGAGTCGGGCGAACACAAAAGCTTCAAAAAGTCATTGACGATGGAACAATAAAGCCTATATTAGAGGTCTTACTGACCCAACGCGTAAGAACCTAAGAGCCAGCCTATATTAGTGGTCGTACCAACTCAACGCATAAGAGCCCAAGCACTAGCCTATATTAGAGGTCGTAGCGACTCAACGCGTAGGAGCTCAAGCGCCAGCCCATAATAGAGGTCGTGCCGACCCAACAGATAAGTGCCTAAGAGCCAAAACTTAAGGGTCGATGAGCTCGAGTCAAAACCCGACTCGAAGACTTAGCCTGAAATGGTTAACTAAAAAGCGCCTAAGGCCAAGTGCGTAACAGTCTACGGGCCAACCCAACAAGCCTCAGGGTCGATTTGTAAACCTAAGGGTTTTAGCTCGAAGTCCAATTCATCTGTCTAATCATTGACTAACATCTAAATTCAAAACAAAAGAAAGACATACACAAGCAAAGGGAAATTCATAAAAGGGGAAAACTGAAAGGCTTCTTTTTATATGTATATGTAAAATAATTCAAGGCTTCATTTACAATGTTCTCTAAAAGCATTATACGTAGAATCAGAAAGGAAAAGCCTAGTCTACTTTCCCTCGGGGACCACAGCTCCATCGGCCTCTTCCTCATTATCTTCGGCATCAGATACGAGGAACTTGGCATTGTATTCATCCGCCTTGGCCTGCTCTATCTCTTTCGAGAGATCGATTCCCCTAGCGTGGATCTCCTTGGGGGTTCGAAATGATTCAACCATCAAAGGCTTCGAAATGATTCAACCATCGAACAAAACCTCTCGAAGTGCTCATTTATCGTCACATAACAGTTCACAATCGGGGTTCTTATCGAACCATCGAAGAGTCAGACGAACACAAAAGCTTCAAAAAGTCTTTGACGACAGAAAAATAAAGCATATATTAGATGTCGTACTGACCCAACGCGTAATAGCCAGCCTATATTAGAGGTCATACAGACCCAACGCGTAAGAGCCCAAGCGCCAGCGTATATTAGAGGTCGTACCGACTCAACGCGTAAGAGCCCAAGCACCAACCCATAATAGAGGTCATGTCGACCCAACACGTAAGAGCCTAAGAGCCAGCTTAAAATTCAAAAACTTAAGGCACAGTTGCAACAAGTTCAAAATCCTCGCCAAGTGAATGCCTTGGAAGGTGTCAATATGCTTGTCAATAAAAGAAGGCAACAAACCCAAGGAAATTCTGAGCAATATGATGATGACTGTTGTGAGCACGTGATTTTTGCCTCATACGAATTACTCCAAAATAATTCCCAAAATTAGGTTTTGGCCTTGATTATTTGTTATTTTTAGGAATTATTGCGTGATTTTTCTGCTTCTTTGCATATATTTGTGGGCATGTTTAATTTTATTAATGCATTAAAAATACAAAAATATAACATTGGCATTTAAGATTTGATTTTACATTTTTTGGAATTAATTAATAATTAGGATATCAGAAGACTTTGAAATGGTATCTCGTTTAATCACTTAGGCAGAATAACTGGGATTAGTTCAATAATTTGGTTGAATGTGTATAATAATCCACTGATTAGTATAATTTTATGCAAGTGGTTACTAATTGAGAAGCTCCTAATAGTGGTAGGGTAGTATTTGCATTATCAAATTAACTAAAAGCACTAATTGAGTGGACAATTAAGTGAATGATTAAAGAAATGAAAAGTTGAATTGGTAGTGAAAAATGAACTAATTGAATGCCCA